>NC_053426.1:95172635-95539493 GCF_007990345.1 Gossypium hirsutum | reverse complement strand
TGACTAGTCGTTCAAAATCATATCTTGAGTTTCACAACTCAAAAATCAGTTTTGTGATTTTTCCCTGAATAGACTCATGTCCCCACTATGGATTTTTTTTCTAGAATTTTTGGTCGGCCCATTAGTAAGTTTATTAGTCAAGTCTCTCATGTTAAGGGGTCGACTACACTGACCTTTTCCCATTACGATGGGATATCTCTCTCACAGGGCTTTAATACTATGCGTTTGTTTCTATGGAAACTAGACTCAGAGAGGAATCCATACATATATGGTATGACCCTAATTATCTCTGGTCAATTTATAGTGAATTTCCAAGGCGGACAGTGAATCCAGAAACTGTTCTGGCCCTGTTCCACAAGAACCCGAATATCTCTTTCTGTACTGTTCTATAATTGTTTCGTTACTTCCATATGAAAGTAGATTCATCAAGGTTTGATTACATAATTTATTCACTATTTAATTCCACTCCTACGATTTATGTGATTTTTCATTCTACACCACTGTTGCTGTCAAAATTGTTTTCAAGATAAACTTTACCTATTTTGTGGTCACCATGGCACAGGATTGCACATGGTAATGTGATCATATTTGCCATTCCATGTGATCATTAGCCCACTTCCATTTCCATGTCACATCGTGACTTTATACTACTAACATGGTCTAATGCCTATCCACTCTACACCATTTCGCATGGCTTTACCACATACATCACAAAAACTTAACAACAGGGGGTAGTCCTATACATGCCATATCCAGAGTTCAACTAAAGAGTACCAAGAGCTTGTAGTGTAGATGACTTCACTTCGCTGATCCCGAATCCGATAGCTAACGAGCAAATCTATAAACAGGAGCCAAAGCAACGGGTAAGCATTTAAGCTTGTAAGTCTAAGTAATGAAATCGCTTGCTACAGTTTAATTCACATAGTTAAACTAAATCACTTTATTACACACTTCTCATACCCATATTACTTCACACTTCACCCACATAGGTACAAGGTATCAACTTTATAAAAGCGAGAATCGTTGCGATGCACGATACATTTAAAACAACCGACTTTCAATGCACGTGCAAACATACCTTATCTTCGGTTGGTCAGATAATTATTAAATTAGTTCAGCACAAATGCTCACATTCACCCAGTTTCTTCGGTATTTAACCGAATGCAACCGAACACATTTGCCTTCGGGTCTTAGCCCGAACATATCACTCGCATAATTGCCTTCGGGTCTTAGCCCGGATATATATCTCGCATATTGCCTTCGGGTTTAGCCCGGATATATCATCTCGCATAATTGCCTTCGGGTCATAGCCGGATATATCAACTCGCATAATTGCCTTCGGTCTTAGCCGGATATATCAACTCGCAAGGGTCAGCATATACCATTTCGGGTATAGCCGGATATATTCAATGCTCATGCACACATATATCAATATCATAACACATCCATATCATTTCTTCGTTACTAAGGCTCAACACAAACATTTATTAAATCTTTCAAATTTCGGCTCAATAGCCACACACAAAGAGCATAATTTCAATTGGCTTTATAACATAGTCTCTATGCACATTCGACTATCCGTCATATATGACTAATCATTTCAATATAATTCAAGTAGGGTCATTACTCGAAGACTTACCTCAAATGTCGTCAGACGACTTCAACGGCTATTCAATTACTTTTTCCTTCCCTTTATCGGATCTAGTTCCCCTTTGCTCTTGAGCTTAAGTTCAACAAAAATTAAAATAGTCATTAATCGACTATTCAATATTACTTTCCGAATAATATTATATATATTGATCCGACTTTCACACACATAGATTATAGCAAGCTTTATATTAATCATAATAATTCATCGGCAACTTTCATTAATGTTTACAACAAATCTCATATTCACTACGAGCTGTTTTCCTGAGCAGTAGTTACTAATTACTTATAACTGGAGCTACTAAACTCCAATCACTTGCCGTTAATTTTCCCTGAATATAGACTCGTATATCTTCCATCCATAAATTTTCAGAATTTTAGGCTTGGCCAATCAATACAGATTTTTCTTAAAGTTTCCCCTATTTCACTGTTTGACTATTCTGACCACTCTTCACTACGAATCCAATTTCTCACTTTACAGAATTCCAAGTGTGTTGTATTTAATCTCATTTGAAACTAGACTCATTAAGGAGTCTAAGCATATAAATTTTATCTTATATCATTTTTGTACAATTTATAATGATTTTCTAAAAACAGAACAGGGAATCCGGCAGTCATTTTGACTCAGCCCCATAATACTTCAAATATCTCTAGATCGGTAACTCCTTTGTTTCTATAGTTTCTTTTGTAAGAAATAGACCCTTGAAGCTTTAATGACATAATTCACTCAGCTTCTAATTCAACTCCTACAAATTATGGCGATTTTCGAAAATCACCTTACTACTGCTGTCCCAAGTAGAGTACTACCAATTCACCATATATCAACCATTTCATATAGGTTTCTTCTAAACTATAATAACCGAACCATTTAGTCAAGCTTAAGGCTGATTCTATTTTGTTCATGTTAAGGTCACACCTCCCTTAAAAGAAATTCCAGCCTTCTTAACTTTAATTAGCTACTACCCATTCTTTAAACATTGAACACAATGCACTTAACAATTAAACCTCTATACCGAATTTGCTCACACAATAGTCCTTGACCGAAAGTTCTTAGACTCTAGCTACCCTAATGTCATTCCTTGAAGCACATCCGAATACATATATTTTTCTTTCTCTCTAAACTAGATTCGGCAACCCCATAAGCCATATTAACCTTAACTTTCAAGCTAGAGCACTTAACAATTTAACACATCCAACCTAACTATCCATCTAATGTCATCAAAACTTCTACTAAAATTTTAAGCTCCTAGGCCGAATTCACCCTCATAATAACCTAACTTCAATCCAGATTCAAGTAGCTTTTAAACCAAACCTCCAAATTATGCATACATTTTCAAGAGTGGCATAAACATACCTTTTTGTATCAAAACACCTTAGCCGAAATTCAACAGAGTTTTCTTCTTTCTTTCTTCTAGTTTCGGCAATGGAGGAGTAAGGATGAGTCACTTTGGTTTCTCTCCCACTTCTCATTATAATATTTCCTTCCATACTATAATTCCTTTAATATCAATTATTAAATCCTTTGTTAATACAAATTATTTTAATTTTTTGAATTAGTGGAGCATATTCCTTCCTTGGCGGCCACCATGTTTATCATGGGTAAATTGACATGCAAAACCCCTCCTTTCAATGTATGTACTATTAGACCATTGTAAAATTAACCTCTCACTTTCCAACAAAGTTTCATATAAGTCCATATAAATAAATTCACATAAAGATGATCAAATTAATGCATGAGACTTTCACACATGATTTACTCACTTCATAACACAGAATATAACTTTTAATTATTTTCTTACTCGGTTTTGTGGTCCCGAAACCACTTCCCGACTAGGGTCAATTTAGGGCTGTCACAACTCTCCCCACTTAAGAAATTTTCGTCCCCGAAAAACTTACCGGTGAATAGGTTTGGGTATCGTTCTTTCATCGAGCTCTCAGTTCCCAAGTAGCTTCCTCGATCCCGTGTTTAAGCCATAACACCTTAACTAACGGAACCCTTCTGTTTCGCAACTCTTTCACTTCACGAGCTAGGATGCGAATTGGTTCTTCTTCATAACTCAAGTCAGATTGAATTTCAACTTCCGAGGGATTAATCACATGTGACGGATCGGATCTATAACGTCGAAGCATCGAAACATGAAAACATTGTGAATCCTTTCAAGTTCAGGGGGTAAAATCAATCTATATGCCACTGGACCAATTCTTTCGGATATTTCATACGGCCCAATGAATCTTGGGCTCAACTTGCCCTTACGGCCAAACCTGAGTATCTTTTTCCAAGGTGAAACCTTAAGGAACACTTTGTCTCCCACCTGATACTCGATGTCTTTTCGTTTCAAATCTGCGTACGACTTCTGACGATCCGTGGCTATCTTCAGACTTTCACGGATTACCTTTACTTTCTGTTCCGCATCTCTAATCAAATCAACTCCGAAAATTTTGCTTTCACCGAGCTCGGTCCAAAACAATGGTGTACGGCATTTACGACCGTACAAAGCCTCGTAAGGTGCCATCTTAATACTTGATTGAAAACTATTGTTGTAAGCGAATTCAATCAAAGGTAAATACCGTTCCCATGAACTACTGAACTCGAGGATGCAACATCTCAACATATCCTCAAGTATCTGAATTATCCGCTCGGATTGACCATCGGTTTGGGGGTGAAAGCAGTGCTAAAATGCAGCTTGGTACCCAGAGCTTCTTGCAATTTCTTCCAAAATCGTGAGGTGAATCTCGGATCTCTATCCGACACGATAGAAACAGGTACCCCATGTAATCTCACAATTTGATAAACGTACAATTCAGCTAGTTTCTCCAATGAAAAATCCGTACGTACGGGGATGAAATGAGCCGACTTAGTCAGTCTATCAACAATAACCCATATCGCATCCTTCTTACTTGCTGACAAAGGCAGTCCGGACACAAAGTCCATTGTGACTCGATCCCATTTCCACTCGGGTATCATGATCGGCTGGAGTAATCCCGAAGGCACTTGATGTTCCGCTTTCACTTGTTGACATATTAAACATCTCGAAACAAAGTCAGAGATGTCCCGTTTCATACCATGCCACCAAAATTGACGTTTCAAATCGTTGTACATTTTCGTACTCCCCGGGTGAATTGTCATTCGGCTACAATGGGCTTCGTTCAGAATCATCGAAATGAGTTCCGAATTCTTTGGAACACACAACCGATTTCTGAACCTCAAACAATTATCGTCGTCAATTTGAAACTCTGATCCCTCGTTCGGAAAACACTCAGCCCGTTTTGCAACCAATTCATCATCGACTTTCTGAGCTTCACGAATTTGGTGAGTCAATAATGGTTTAGCTTTTAATTCAGCTACTAACACATTGTCTGGTAGAACAGACAAATGCACGTTCATCGCTCGCAAAGCAAACAATGACTTCCGGCTTAAGGCGTCCGCAACCACGTTAGCCTTTCCCGGGTGGTAATCAATGACAAGCTCGTAATCTTTCAATAACTCAAGCCAACGTCTTTGTCGCAGATTCAAGTCTCGTTGAGTCATCAAATATTTGAGACTTCTGTGGTCCGAAAATACATGGCACTTCTCACCAAACAGATAATGTCGCCATATTTTTAAAGCAAACACGATGGCAGCTAGTTCGAGATCATGGGTCGGATAATTCCTCTCGTGTGGCTTCAATTGTCTCGACGCATAGGCCACGACTCGACCTTCTTGCATCAATACGCAACCCAACCCAAGTAGGGATGCGTCACTATAGATGACAAACTCTTTACCCGTTTCGGGTTGCACCAAAATTGGAGCTTCAGTCAAATGAGTTTTCAGTTGGTCGAAACTTTTCTGACATTTCTCCGTCCACTCGAACTTAACATCCTTTTGAAGTAGCTTCGTCATTGGTGTGGCTATCATCGAGAAACCTTTCACAAATCGTCGGTAATAACCGGCGAGCCCCAAAAAGCTCCGAACTTCAGTAACATTTCTCGGAGGTTTCCAGTCAAGTATGGCTGAAATTTTGTTCGGGTCAACTCGAATACCCGACGCGGATACCACATGACCCAAGAAGCTAACCTCTCTTAACCAGAACTCACACTTACTGAACTTAGCATATAACTGCTTATCCCGTAAAATTTGCAACACTAGTCTCAGGTGCTCAGCGTGTTCGGTCTCATCTCTTGAATAGACCAAGATGTCATCAATAAACACAACTACGAACCGATCCAAATATGGTCTGAAGATCCGATTCATCAAATCCATAATACTGCCGGGGCATTAGTGAGCCCAAACGGCATCACTAAGAATTCGTAGTGACCGTACCTCGTTCTGAAAGCAGTTTTGGGTACGTCTGAATCTCGAATCCGCAACTGATAATAACCCGATCTCAAATCTATTTTTGAGAACACTGAGGCCCCCTTTAGTTGATCAAACAAATCATCGATACGCGGTAGTGGGTATTTATTCTTTATCGTCACTTTATTCAGTTGACGATAGTCAATGCACAACCTCATGGTTCCGTCCTTCTTTTTCACGAACAATACTGGTGCACCCCAAGGTGAGAAACTTGGCCGAGCGAAACCTCTATCTGTCAATTCTTGCAGCTGAGCTTTCAACTCTTTTAACTCAGTTGGTGCCATACGATACGGAGCTATCGAAATCGGCGTAGTCCCAGGTATAAGCTCAATACCAAACTCTATCTCCCGAACAGGTGGTAAACCCGGCAATTCTTCAGGAAAAACATCCGGGTATTCACAAACCACCGGCACAGATTCGGGTTTCTTTTCTAATTCTTTGTCATCAAGCACATATGCAAGGTATGCTTCGCACCCTTTTCTCACATATTTCTGTGCCAACATTGCTGATATTACAGCTGGTATCCCCTCCAAGTCCGCGGACTCAATTCGGACTACTTCGTTATTTGCGCACCTCAAATCAATAGTCTTGCTCTTGCAATTCACAACCGCATCATGCACGGTCAACCAATCCAACCCAAGGATAACATCAAATTCATCAAACGGCAAAAGCATCAAGTCCGCTGGAAAACAGGAACCTCGAATTGCTAGGGGACATTTCTTACACACTTTGTCGACAAGTACATAACGACCCAAGGGATTTGACACCCGAATTACAAACTCAGTAGACTCAATAGGTAAAGTCTTACTGGATGCTAAGGTTTCACATATGTAAGAATGAGTAGAACCGGGGTCAATCAAAGCAATTACATTAGTATCAAAGAGAGTAAAAGTACCGGTAATAACATCAGGCGAAGAAGCATCCTCGCGGGCACGTATAGCATATGCTCTAGCAGGTGCACTAGCCTCGGATCTGGTCGTAGCATCTCTAGATCCTCTCTGACCACCACTAGCATTGCCCATATTTCTAGATGGTCTACCCCGAGCAGTGGTAGCACCCGGTCTCCCACTCTGATTCACATTCTGTTCAGACAGCCTCGGGCAATCTTTAATGAAGTGGTCCACTGATCCGCACTTGTAACAGGAGCGGTCATGGAATCTACAGCTCCCCAAATGCCATTTGCCGCAATGTCGACATTCCGTTCGGCCTCGACGTTCATTCCCAACACTGGCGACTGAAGTGCCTCGTGTACCCACAGGGGGTCGATCACGATCTCGTCTAAAAAGGCCCGAAGTGCTTTTAGACCGGCCCACATCATCTCGAAATTTCTTCGATGCCTGTTGATGAGACTTTCCCGAGAATCTTTTACGAAACTCCCCGGTTCCCACATCAACTTTTTGTTTTTCCTTTCTAAGCTCTTCGGCTTTACAAGCTCGCTCGACAAGTACTACGAACTCTCGTATCTCAAGAATGCCAACGAACATTTTTATATCTTCATTCAGCCCATCTTCGAAGCGTTTACACATAACAGCCTCGGACGAAACACATTCCCGAGCGTATCTACTAAGTCTAACAAATTTTCGCTCGTAATCAGTAACTGACATAGAACCTTGCTTAAGCTCGAGAAATTCCTTCCGTTTTTGATCAACAATTCTCTGACTGATATACTTTTTCCGAAACTCAGTTTGGAAAAACTCCCAAGTTACTTGCTCCCTGGGCACGACAGAAGTCAGAGTACTCCACCAATAGTAGGCAGAATCACGTAGCAAGGAGATAGCACACTTTAGACATTCATCGGGTGTACAAGATAGCTCATCGAGTACCCGGATAGTGTTGTCCAACCAAAATTCAGCTCGCTCGGCATCGTCGCTATCCGTAGCTTTAAATTCAGTAGCCCCATGTTTTCGGATTCGGTCAACTGGGGGCTTATTTGACCTTATTTGGTCAGTTACCGGAGGTATTGTAGGTGCGGGGGTAGTGTTTGTCGGGAATGGGGGTTGTGGAACAGCCGTATTAGTTCGAATGTATTGGTTGAACCAATCATTCATCACGCTATAGAAAGCTTGTCTAGCTTCATCGTTCGGGTTACTCGCATTAGGTTGAGAGTCCACCGGCGCTGTCCCTTGTGCGGGAGCAGGCGCTACACTCTCAAGATCATCAGCTACCGCTCGGTTGGGATCGGGATCCATTACTATAAATAAACACATTTGCAAATGTCAGAAATCACCACACTATCAATTAATCACATAAAATGGCATGTATAGCTAGACCCCAACACATTACGGTAGTCCTAGAATCGACTAAACCGTAGCTCTGATACCAATAAAATTGTAACACCCCAAACCCGAGACCGTCACCGGAGTCGAATACGAGGTGTTGACAGACTTTTAAAAATTTTTCCAGACACTGCCCAGTCTGAGTACTAGTCGCTTCAAAAATCATATCTTGAGTTTCACAACTCAAAAATCAGTTTTGTGATTTTTCCCTGAAACTAGACTCATGTCCCCACCTATGGATTTTTTTCTAGAATTTTTGGTCGGGCCCATTAGTACAGTTTATTAGTCAAAGTCTCTCATGTTACAGGGGTCGACTACACTGACCTTTTCCCATTACGACTGGGATATCTCTCTGCACAGGGCTTCAATACTAATGCCGTTTGTTTCTATGGAAACTAGACTCAGAGAGGAATCCATACATATATGGTATGACCCCTAATTATCTCTGGTCAATTTATAGTGAATTTCCAAAGGCGGAACAGTGAATCCAGAAACTGTTCTGGCCCTGTTCCACAAGAACCCGAATATCTCTTTCTGTACTGTTCCTATAATTGTTTCGTTACTTCCATATGAAAGTAGATTCATCAAGGTTTGATTACATAATTTATTCACTATTTAATTCCACTCCTACGAATTTATGTGATTTTTCAATTCTACACCACTGTTGCTGTCAAAATCTGTTTTCAAGATAAACTTTACCTATTTTGTGGTCACCATGGACCAACTAGGATTTTGCCCTACATAGGTCCACATGTGATCATATTTAGCCATTCCAATGGCTGATCATTAGCCCAACACTTCCATTTCAAACCATAGTCACATCGTGAAACCATATATATACATACATAAACACAAATGGTCTAATGCCATACTCCACATCTACAAGCCATTTTCGCATGGCTTTACACACATACATCACAAAAGAACTTAAACAACAGGGGGTAGTCCTATACATGCCATATCCAGAGTTCAACTAAAAGAGTACCAAAGAGCTTGATAGTGTAGATGACTTCAACTTCGCTGATCCCGAATCCGATAGCTAACGAGCAAAATCTATAAAACAGAGAGCCAAAGCAACCGGGTAAGCATTTAAAGCTTAGTAAGTCTCAAGTAATGAAATCGGCTTTGACTACAGTATTACATTCACATAGTTAACTAAATCACTTTATTAACACACATTCTCATACCCATACTTACTTCACACTTCACCCACATAGGTACACAAGGTATCAACCTTTATAAAAGCCGAGAATTCGTTAGCCGATCGCACGAATACCATTTAAAACAAACCGACTTTCCAATGCACGTGCAAACATACCTTATCATTCGGGTTGGTCAAGCATAATTATTAAATTAGTTACAGCACAAAATGCTCACATTCAACCCAAGTTTCTTCGGTATTTAACCGAATGCAACCGCAAACACATTTGCCTTCGGGTCTTAGCCCGAACATATCAACTCGCATAATTGCCTTCGGGTCTTAGCCCGGATATATCATCTCGCATAATTGCCTTCGGGTTTTAGCCCGGATATATCATCTCGCATAATTGCCTTCGGGTCATAGCCCGGATATATCAACTCGCATAATTGCCTTCGGGTCTTAGCCCGGATATATCAACTCGCATAATTGCCTTCGGGTCTTAGCCCGGATATATCAACTCGCATAATTGCCTTCGGGTCATAGCCCGGATATATTCCAATGCTCATGCACACATATATCAATAATCATAACACATCCATATCATTTCTTCGTTACTAAGGCTCAAACACAAAACATTTATTAAATCTTTCAAATTTCGGCTCAATAGCCACACACAAAGAGCATAATTTCAATTGGCTTTATAACATAGTCTCTATGCACATTCGACTATCCGTCATAATATGACTAATCATTTCAATATAATTCAAGTAGGGTCATTACTCGAAGACTTACCTCAAATGTCGTCAGACGACTTCAACGGCTATTCAATTACTTTTTCCTTCCCTTTATCGGATCTAGTTCCCCTTTGCTCTTGAGCTTAAGTTCAACAAAAATTAAAATAGTCATTAATCGACTATTCAAATATTACTTTCCGAATAATATTATATATATTGATCCGACTTTCACACACATAGATTATAGCAAGCTTTATATTAATCAATAAATAATTCATCGGCAAACTTTCATTAATGTTTACAACAAAATCTCATATTCACTACGAGCTGTTTTCCTGAGCAGTAGTTACTAAATTACTTATAACTGGAGCTACTAAACTCCAAATCACTTGCCGTTAATTTTCCCTGAATATAGACTCGTATATCTTCCATCCATAAAATTTTCAGAATTTTAGGCTTGGCCAATCAATACCAGATTTTTCTTAAAGTTTCCCCTATTTCACTGTTTGACTATTCTGACCACTCTTCACTACGAATCCAATTTCTCACTTTACAGAATTCCAAGTGTGTTGTATTTAATCTCATTTGAAACTAGACTCATTAAGGAGTCTAAGCATATAAATTTTATCTTATAATCATTTTTGTACAATTTATAATGATTTTCTAAAAACAGAACAGGGAATCCGGCAGTCATTTTGACTCAGCCCCATAATACTTCAAATATCTCTAGATCGGTAACTCCTTTGTTTCTATAGTTTCTTTTGTAAGAAAATAGACCCTTGAAGCTTTAATGACATAATTCACTCAGCTTCTAATTCAACTCCTACAAATTATGGCGATTTTCGAAAATCACCTTACTACTGCTGTCCCAAGTAGAGTACTACCAATTCACCATATATCAACCATTTCATATAGGTTTCTTCTAAACTAATAATAACCGAACCATTTAGTCAAGCTTAAGGCTGATTCTATTTTGTTCATGTTAAGGTCACACCTCCCTTAAAAGAAATTCCAGCCTTCTTAACTTTAATTAGCTACTACCCATTCTTTAAACATTGAACACAATGCACTTAACAATTAAACCTCTATACCGAATTTGCTCACACAATAGTCCTTGACCGAAAGTTCTTAGACTCTAGCTACCCTAATGTCATTCCTTGAAGCACATCCGAATACATATATTTTTCTTTCTCTCTAAACTAGATTCGGCAACCCCATAAGCCATATTAACCTTAACTTTCAAGCTAGAGCACTTAACAATTTAACACATCCAACCTAACTATCCATCTAATGTCATCAAAACTTCTACTAAAAATTTTAAGCTCCTAGGCCGAAATTCAACCCTCATAATAACCTAACTTCAATCCAAGATTCAAGTAGCTTTTAAACCAAACCTCCAAATTATGCATACATTTTCAAGAGTGGCATAAAACATACCTTTTTGTATCAAAACACCTTAGCCGAAATTCAACAAGAGTTTTTCTTCTTTCTTTCTTCTAGTTTCGGCAATGGAGGAGTAAGGATGAGTCACTTTGGTTTCTCCTCCCACTTCTCATTATAATATTTCCTTCCATACTATAATTCCTTTAATATCAATTATTAAATCCTTTGTTAATACAAAATTATTTTAATTTTTTGAATTAGTGGAGCATATTCCTTCCTTGGCCGGCCACCATGTTTATCATGGGTAAATTGACATGCAAAACCCCTCCTTTCAATGTATGTACTATTAGACCATTGTAAAATTAACCTCTCACTTTCCAACAAAGTTTCATATAAGTCCATATAAATAAATTCACATAAAGATGATCAAATTAATGCATGAGACTTTCACACATGCATTTACTCACTTCATAAACACAGAATATAACTTTTAATTATTTTCTTAACTCGGTTTTGTGGTCCCGAAACCACTTCCCGACTAGGGTCAATTTAGGGCTGTCACACATATTAAGATGAATTTCCACCTCAGTTAAAGAAATAACATGCGAAGGATTAGATCTGTATCTTCTTAGCATTGATACGTGAAATACGTTGTGGATCTTTTTTAGCTCAGGGGGCAATAGCAATCTATACGCAACTGGCCCGACATGCTCAATGATTTCATACAGTCCGATGAATTTTGGACTCAACTGGAGTTTTAGTCATTAAAACTTTTAACTGATCAAAGCTTTTTTAACACTGTTCAGACCAATCAAATTTCACATCTTTTTGAAGCAGTTTCATCAACGGAGTAGCGATCATGGAAAAGCCTTTACAAATCATCGATAATAACCAGCAAGTCCCAGAAAACTACAGACTTCAAGAACATTTCTCGGAGGCTTCCAATCCAAAATAGCTGAAATTTTGCTTGGATCGACTCGCATACCTGATGCTAACACAATATGACCTAAAAAACCTACTTCGCGCAACCAGAATGGATGAACTCGGCCCAAATGGCCCAATATCGTCTTAGTCCATGAAAGCGCTCATGGCCATCTCATCATCCACACGGTCGTGTTTTATCACATGGCCTGCCACACGGGTGGTCACACGCCCTAGTGGTGTCGACGGTTCATCTTTCGGCTTTTGCCAGTTTCACATCTAATCGCAGTGATACACATACACTTGTAACGAGATTGTAGTTGAATGCTTCTGAGATCCAAGCACCTATGATTAACAACAATCCCACTATCAGTCAATTTTCATGGTTAATCCAAACCATGGTATGAATAATACCTTAATCGATCTATCATTACTTACCAAGCAAACAATTGCAAAATCCCTCTTGCTTTAACCCCAACGTTCCCCAATGCTTTAACCTTCAAATGCAAAACAATTATCTGATTCATGAGAATCTGTAATCTCAACTTATATATACCTAGAACTTAAAACACTTACCACAAGCAAAAAGATTACTTGTTGAGAGAGGATAATCAGCCTAACCCCTTGACTATCATGATCAAACCCCTAGCAACAATCGTCAAAACTACAGAGTTAGAAAACAATCATTAAGATGAAAAAGAATAACCACAAAACAAAGGTGGCAGCACTGCAACATCTGGATACAAGCCAAGGATTCACAATCCCAAAACAAAACCTAGTTACCTTATTCCAAAGCAGAGAGTTTCAATTTCCAAAAGAAAAGAGTAATCGACTAATAATGAGAAAACTGAATGAGTAGAGAGGGAAAGAGACACAGGATATTCTGCCAAGGCACCATAAGGAGCCACAGTTGAAGAAAGGAAGAAGAACCGAGAAAAGACCAAAAAGAGATTCGGCCAAACAAGTCAAGTGAGGGAGGAAGAATGAAAAGAGATTCAGCACTGTAGAGAAAGGTCTAGAAGAACACAACCCGAAAGAATGCCAAAAGAAAAGATACCCATATGGTCACCCTTGAATTCGGCTACTAAAACCCCAAAAGTAACAGCCTCCCTAAAATTGAAAGTACAAAAGGCTAAAAACCCAGCTAGCAACCGAAATGAAAATCAAAAAGCCTCAACACACCCCAAACTGGATCCCTTTGAGTCTCCAGAGTCCCTATACGACACTAACACTCCCCCCTCTCATCACCTTCCCTTGATTTACTCCTCAAACCTCTCTACAACATCCCCAACCGAACATTAACCCAATCCCTTTTTTCCTCTTAACTTTCGGCTACAAGCTACCCCACTCCACTCAAACACCCCAATCGTCCTAGCAATAGAGTCCCACTGCTACACAACCACCCATTCAGTAGTTTCCAAAAATAAGACACCCTTGCATACCGTAAAACTCGAACCTCAGTCTCCTAGCTACTGCAACGCGCCACTATCCACTAGACCAATGGGCTTTTTATGCCCTGACTTTCCCACAAGTAATTAAGAATCCCAGCATCTATCAGCAAGGGTTTTATTCAATAAAAACCAAAATTTTTGCTAGTGCCAAGATTTGAACCCCAGACTCCCCTCACCTCTCAAGACCCTTATCCATTAAAGCAAGCAAGCCAACATGTAACACAACACAAAAATTTAACCCCTAGAATTTTGGGGCGTTACAATTACCTAATGGGGTTCTCTGTGCAACCCAGAACAATGAGGGGCAAACCTCATGAAAGGTGAGTTTAGTCAAATCTTTATCGTGAGAATGCTAGCAATTGGAGCTTTTGTGGCAATCTCGGAAATGGAAGATATACCTTTGTGGCGCACTTAGAAGAATGGTTCTCGCAACACTTATGTCAAAGAAGTGCCTTGATGGAAGACTTTGAATGAAAGAATGGGATTCCAGGTCAACTCTGAAGAAACGATAAGTGTGATGAATTTTGAAGGAGCCATACAAAGGGCAAACTCTAAAGTAGTGACGTGCATGGCAAACTCTAAAGGAATGGCATGTAAGGTAGGCTTTGAATGAATTAATTAGTATGAAATATTATGGCATGACCTGCATGATCTTAAGACAAGAGAAGAGAGAATGAAACACACCTAATCATATGGCGTATTCGAGAGAGCGGATCAAATAGAATTAAAGAACAAATTGGAGTAAGGTTGTTTCTAGCAATGATGGGTTAAATACTTAAGAAAAAGGGCAAGGTGAAGAACATGAGTAAAACATCGAAATTGTGAAGGATAAGGTTTGGTCTCGACGCATGATATGACGTCTATGACATGAATAATGGAAGTTTGGAATAGTATGCGCCAAAGATAAGTTGGAGTACGAAAATAATGAGAAGAAAAATCAAATGGCTAATTGTGATGTCCAATTATGAATTAGGTAATATATGTTCACCTCACTAAGTTCATATGAACTTACCTCTGTGAATTATAATACAAGTAAATCATTTTGGAGTCTACGCCTAGAGGGATGACGCCAGGACTGCGGTAAAAGGGGCGATTATGCATACAGAGTGAGCTAGGTTTGATGTGACTGAGTTTGATAGAGATAAAGTAAATAAGCTATGGGGTTTGTTTACAAGTCTTTGCAATGCATATAGAACATATTGGTTGTATATTTGCAATCAGTGGTACCACTTAGGGGCAAAATGAGTAGGCCAAAGTAAATAAGTAATGATAATCACTTGTAAGATCTCATAATTGTAAAGTCTACTACAGTGATAGTAAATTTTCTATAGTGCATCCAGTTTTAAGATAGTTATAACAGTGAATTTTAAATGTGATGTAAATGTTAAAATTTTCACTTATAGTTTAAGTGTAAGCCTGTAATAGAGGTGTGACCCCGAGATCTGAATCCTGTTTTCACTTATAATTTTAAATGAGATGTAATGAAAGATCGAAAAGCCTCCTTTAAGAGCATAGGAATCATGTTTAATTGATTTTGGTTGATGGTAGTTAAAGAAACAGAAGATGTTTCTTAGGTATATAAGTTACGCCAAGGAAAGAATTCGAAGCTTTCAGTTGAAGATGAAGGTTTAGGATGAGAAGTAGAAGGGATTACAAATGGATCTAATGGTAAGGACTCTGCTAGAAGATCAGCTTGAGAAGTGTTCACATCTTGAACAGGAAAAACTGCTGCTTGGGCAGGTTCTACTTAGATTGCTATAGCAGTGGGCAAGGATGGAACCAAAGGAAAGGAAACTTTTGGACTAAGAAGTCCTTTCTTAAGTCTACACCACTTAAGCTGTGGAGGCTCACTCTCTTTAGTAACCGAAGAGTTCTCAATTGCTCGAGGCCTATTTTGGTACTTCTTTGTGACTGATTTAGTAGGAGAAGGGGATTAAGCACTCTTCTTACCATGAGAACTACTCAAAATGGCTTTGATGTCCATGTTAGGTACTTGAACAACTGCAGTATGGTTTGGATTAGATCCTGCACCACCAGCGCAAGTGTTAGCTTCACCTTAAGAGGGAGAAGAAGGATAAGAAATATGAGGAATAATCAGCCAATTTTGGGAACATATCCTATAGAACTTATATAAATAAAATGAGGGCTCTCCAGTACGCCCAGTTAAGATTTGTGCCAAGATGGTGTTGCCATTAAATATACAAGCTTTCAAAGCTGAAAGAATGTTGTAATTGTCTAACCAAGCAATTCAGTCACTACTTCTACGACTATTAGGACTTTGGTTCTGTAAGCAATATTGAAAGACTTTCCTAATAGAAACTAATTCCACTAATTCAAGGACATGCCCCCCACTTAAGCGTTTAATTTATTTATTAGCAATCCTAAAGTCAACAAACAACCTTTTTATACAAGTGATTTTTTGGAATGTGACAAACAGGTGGGGAAGTCAAACCATCCTCGGGTTTACAAATGACCTTCCTGAACTTCCTTCTCTTTTAGTAGAGATTCGAAAGGCTATTTTGGATAATAGGTTCGTAGCCACAACGAATGTTAAAGTGAGCGTGCCCAACATCATGCCCTTGTTTGGTAACCTTTAATTGATAGAATTTCTAGAAGAAACCCAAGAGTGGTGGTTTGTTTCGTGAACAAAAATCTATGAAATAGGATATAAGGGTACACTGGGACAAAGTTGATAGCTGCCCTGGTACAATGCCATACTCATGAAGCACCGAACAAAAGAAGGGGTGTATGGGCAAATGGAAACCAACCTCCAAAAGAATTAATGGAAGCACAAAACCCTAAATACAGGAGTAGAAACTTGAGGAAGATAATCTTTAAGCTTTAATGGCCCCAAAGGATATGTTTTGACTGCTCTGGTTGCGACCACTAACACGAACATTCATTCTCAACATTCTTGTAAGAAATCATGAAGTATGGAAAAGAAGAAGAGATAGGATTACCTATAACAAATCTGGAGAGTTGGAGAATAAGAAGGCAGAAAGAGAAGTTAAGAGAGCTATTGAGGAAATACAAAAGGTTTAGAAATGTGTTAGAGGAAAGTTTACAGTTACTGTTTTATAGAGATAATCGTGCCCAAGAAGTTATTCTGTAAAAACTATTTTGTAACACGCCTCACCTGCATTCAACACCTAAATAGGGTTACGGAGCATTACTGGACTTACAACACATTTATACATACTTTTCTCATACATTTAATCAATTCATATAATCATCATTCAATCTTAATCAATTTGTCCCTAATACGAGCCTATGATGCCCTCAACATACATTGGGAGTGGTTCGAGACTAAACCGAAAACTCAAGAAAATTTTACGACCTTAGAAATTTTTCTCAAAATAGAGGACATAGGCTCGTGTGGCCCGGCCATGTGTCTCACACGGCCACCAGACACGCCCGTGTCACAGGCCATGTGAACATTCGAAATGGAAGCACATGGCCATGTCTCAGCCTATATTTGACCTCATGTAACTCTCTAACTTAGGTCACACGGCCAACATACACGCCCGTGTGCCATAAAAATGGCCATATACACCTGTGTGTGTAACCATGTGCTAGGTCGTGCCAAACCTGTATGGTATACTGACTTATACCACACGGCCAAGTCACACGCCCGTGTGTGAGGCCATGTGGAGCATACTGATTTGATTTCAATTTCAGCACCAGAGGACACACGGCCATGTAACATAACCATGTGTCACACACGGTTGAGACACACGCCTATGTCTCTGCCCATGTTGACAAAAATAAGCTATTTATGTAACACCCCTTACCCATGTCCGATGCTGGAATAGGGTACAAGGCATTATCGGATTAACTCAAAATTTCTTTTAACTCAAAATTTTTCGAACACACGCTTGTCGTCCTTTGTTTATGACTACGAAGCCCAAAACATACATCGAGATTGATTCGGGACTAAACCAACAACTTGAGAAGTTTCAGGAAAACTTAAAAAATTTCCCCCTGAAACAGGGTCACACGCCCGTGTGGACATAGGGACACACCCGTGCGCCTTTCACACGCCTGAGTCCTCAGGCCGTGTAACTCTCTGTTTATGACGTCAGCATGTGAGTCGAACCACATCTCTAGGCCGTGTCCCTCACACAATTGAGACACACGATCGTGTCTCAACCCGTGTAGTCAACACTTAGGCTATTTTTCAAGACTTCATGTTACCCATAAATCCTTACAACCTTATACATAATAAAACCACAATTCATGGCCTCATTTTAGTGATTAAACACTCTTTGTTAAGACATATTCATAACATTAACATGTCCTCTTACAAGTAATGCATCTACTTATGCAATACCAAGTCTAGATTCCTTAATTCACTTTCATAAGACTTGTCATTTTGATGATCACCTTTACCATTATACTATGGTTACCATCCATGCATGACAAACAAACATAATCACATCATAAACATTAGACATGACACGAATAGCTAGGTTTACAAGCCATAATAAATATGAGCCACATCTCATGGCTGTATACGTATAACTCAATATAAATCAATACATTTGGCTAAAGTATAATAATACATGTCAATAAACTAGATCCCTATACATGCCACTCACTTGAAATTTCTAATATATGCTTCATTATTCCAATGGTAGTGACTTGATAGTGTAATGCTGCCTCTGACGATCTCCAACCCCGAGCTAACCTGACAAAGCTAAAAGAAATGGAAAGGAGAGGGTCAGCTTTATAGCTTAGTAAGACCGTATGAAAATAATAAGCAATTTATCAATATGCTTCCACCAATTCTTACAACATGATCTCAAGGTAATACTATCATAATTGCCTTTCTCAAGTCAAAGTCATTAAATTACTTATATCTATAGTTACGGAACTCCAAATTAAGATCAGTAAATTTTCCCAAAAACTAGACTCATATATCTTCTCACCATAAAATTTCAGAATTTTGGGTTTGGCAAATTGGTACAATTTATTCTTCACATTCACCCCTGTTCTGCTATTTGACAGCTTTAACCTTTCCTTACTAAAAACTAATTAAATCCTCACACGGGATACTAATGAGGTTTCCGTTTGTTTCATTTGAAAACATATTCACTAAGGATTCTAATCATATAAATTGTAACTCATAAAGAGTTTTGTACGATTTTTAATGATTTTCCCAAACTAGGATAGGGGATTTCGAAATCATTCTGACTATGTCTCACAAAAATTTAAATATTTCATAATATAAAACTCTTTTACTTACATTGTTTCTTCTATATGAAACTAGACTCATTAAGCTTTAATTTAATATTTTATTAAGCCTCTAACTCAATTTCCAAATCTTTTTGTGGATTTTTAAAGGCAAACTACGGCTGCTGTCCAAAACTGTTTCAGTGTAAGTTAATGATACTAAGTTTATCACAGCTTATTAATTCATTTTCACCACATTGGTAAAGATACATATTTATACATCATAGGTATAGACCTATAACCACAAGGCCATCACAAAATCATTCTCATAGGCATGAATTACCTATTTACATCTTTACAAAATGTGCATCATAAACCGATATTATTTCTCATAAGCTTGGCATACATACCTGTGTTACTCTTCATGCTCATATTCATTCCTTACTAATCATACAAAATGAATTGAATTCACATTTCATCAATTTCATGTAAGTACCTATACCACTCACCACATGGTCATAAGTTCTCTCATTTCATTATAAATCATAAATCTTCCCTTGAACCATTTGGAATACTATAGGATATTCATTAGCCCCAAACATGGGATAAGATGCCAACGCCATGTCCCTAACATGGTCTTACACTGGCTAACACATCAAAGTCGATGCCATGTCCTAGACAGGTCTTACACTGACTTTCATATATCGAGGCCGATGCCGTGTCCCAGACAGGTCTCACACTGGCTCTCATCTATCGGTGTCGATGCCATGTCCCAGACAGGTCTTACACTGATACACAACAAGCTGACGCAATGTCCCAGATAGGTCTTACACTAGCTTGTATATCTCGAGGCCGATGCATGTCCCAAACATGTCTTACACTAGCTCTCGTCTCAATGTCGATGCATGTCCCAGACATGTCTTACACTAGCACACTTATCACCCAATGTCATGGTATGAATAATCAAGTCTATTCCAAATGTTCAACCGGAAGTCTTTGTTACATTAATTCTCATAATTCACGTTCTCATCAGAACTCAACAATTCTTGCCGAAGTAATGATATAATATATGATAACATTTAATTTGCATTATTTACGTACAACTTACTCATTTCAATGGAATATCATATTCCATCAAATTTCTAAGCATTCAATCAACGCATAAATGTTATTAACAATTTGGCATCACTTTCTCGTATACAATATTATCAACATAAAATTTAATACAATCATAGCAAGATAGATTTTCAAGTATATTAACAATAGCATGGATATCATGTTTATTTAATCACATGGACTTACCTCAAATGCAATTTCGACTAATTACGCCATTTTAGTCCATAACTTCGTACTTTCCAATTTAAGCCCGAATCTCGGTTCCTTGATCTAAAATGATAAAATTCACTCATTTAATCACTAAATACATTTAGACAATAAAAAATTCACATTTTTTACAAAATAACCATTTTACCCTAGGCTCAAAAATCAATTTTTATCGAATTTTTCTTGTCTTAAGCCTAGCCGAACCCTTTTTACTCTTGTAGCAACCCAAAATTTCCATTATTTCACCACACTACTATCTATTTTACAATTACTACAAACTAGTCCTTTTTAGGTGTTTTTCATGAACACCACTTCACAAAAGTTGTTTATTAAACAACTAAGATTCATTTTCTTCCATAAATTTTCAGCAAATATCATAGACGCTCTCATGGAAAAACCCTAGACTTTCATCCATTTTGCAAAATAGTCCCCCATTTAGTTAGAATCAACAAAAATGATCATCAAAATCACTTACTTGCAAGGGATGGAAATTGCTGAAATTTTGAGCTCTTAAAACCCTTATTTTGCTGGTATTTTCGGTGGAGGAAGGAAGAAAGATGAAAAGATGACATCCCTTTTCTTTTTGTTTTATATCTAGTCAAAATTAAGCTACTAACTACACCTAACTTTGACTTTTCTACTCCTATTTGTCTCTATGGTAGGCCATGCCTATAAAATGGGTCTATTTGCACTTTAAACACCCCCAATTATGGTTCTCTAGAAATTTAACATATTTAGCTAGTAATTCACAACTTTTTCCCTTTATGCAATTTAGTCCCTTTTCAGAATTAAGCATGAAATTGCTAAAATTATTTCACCAAAATTTTCATGCACTCATATAATCATGCTATAACACATAAAATAACATTAAAAATAATTTCTCTAGCCTGAAAATAGAGATTCTGAAACCACTATTTCGACTAGGTCCAAAATCGGGCTGTTACAATTTACCAAGCCCAATTTGCCACCAAAATATGTATATACCTACACATCCAAAATGTCACCAAACCATAGCATAAATGAACATCTAATTTAGCCACAATTAAGGCTAATTCATACCATTTTCAATACTAACAACAAACATGCTTATAACCTCAAGTCTTACTCAATCAAAACATACTAAAACAAATATACAAATCAACTAATTAAACCTTTACCAACCATATATTATTTTGCACCGATTCACAAACATATTTCATATCTAATATCAACCATTTAACATATACTTTATCAATATCCAAATGCTTCATAATATAATCCATTCACATATCCATCCATGAACTCAAAATATCAACCATATATGCATATATATGCACATAACCAAATCCACCAAATTAAGCCAACACTCATGGCCATATTTACAAACCAAAACATATGCCATTACGAGTCATTACAAAAAACCAAAATCACTATCAACCCATAATCAAAATGACTCAAAATACCTATACATGCCATATACTTAAAATACCAAAGTTCAAAGGTGTCAAGAGAAACGATCTCTGAATCCGGGCTATCTTTTTAACACTATAAAACATGGGAAAATAAACAAAATAAGCTATAAAGCTTAGTAAGTTCGTATGAAATAAACTTAATGCAATCACATAAATATAATTCAATAATCTGAATACATCTACATGTAGCTTACATTAGTTAACAAACATTTCAAATACTCATTCACAAAACTATATACTTTCGTCATCATTTCTTCGATTCAAAGCTAAAATAATTTATCCACATACCTGTATCATCTCGTACAAATCTCATACACATTCTCGTCTTACGTTTACCCGTTGAACCCTTCAAAATGAAGTCGAATACTCAAGGGTCTCACACGATAAGTACCTACACCATGGCCTATAGCTAAATTAAGGTAACTTATCTCCGAAGTACTGATATCATGGCCCGAAGCTAAATCAGCCGATATGCATAACCCAAAGCCAAATCGATATATCTCACACCCGAAGTGCTAATATTATGCCCCAGAGCCAACTCAATGTATTCCCTAATGACATTTCACTAGCATCCTAAACTATTTCTAAGGTCCAACCGGGATTTCAAATGTCGAATCATCGTCGAATCATCGTCGAATCACTATCGTTCATATCCATAGTCTTATATTCCCTATTTATGCAATATCAAAGCATATGAAATAAATTTGTATTGAAATTTATCACATACGAACTTACCTCTGATATGTAAACGACAAAATTGTCGATTAATCGTGTACCTTATCTTTTCCCCGATCCAAGTCTGTATTTCTCCTTTCTTGATCTATATATATTCAAAATTAACTTTTTAACCAACTATTCATTCAATTTAGTCCAAAACACACTTTAAAACACTTACACTTTTGCCCCTAATATTTCACATTTTTCACAATTTAGTCCTTATTTCATAAAATCACAAATTAATGAAATGACAAATATACCCATGCTAGTCGAATTACTATTATGCCCTTAGAAGCCCATATTTTCCATTTATTTCACATTTTAACCACTACCTTTACACATTTCACAATTTAATCCCTATTTTACAATTTCACCAAAAATCACTTAACAAAACTTGTTTAACTATCAACAATTATTCAAAATCTATCATCAATCATCAAAACTCATGCATATTCATCAATGGTAACTTTCAAAATCTTTAATAGTTTTGCAAAATAGTCCTTGGGCTAGCTAGACCTAGCTACAATGATCTCAAAAACATATAAATCATTAAAAACAGAACAAAATACATACCTACATGAGCTTTTGAACCATGGCCGAATTAAAAACCTAAAAGAATAGCTTCATTTATTTTAGAATCAATTGATGATGATGATATTAGATGATGGTTTTATTTTATTTTATTTATTTTTAACTTATTTCATAAATTACTAAATTAACCTTGGTTTAAAACATTAAATATCACATAATATATGCCCATAATTGTCCACTTACCATTATAATGGTCTAATTAAAACATAAGGACCTCCACTTTAATGCTCCATAGCTAATAGACACATTTAACTATTAGAACTCAGGTTTTACACTTTATGCAATTTAGTTCTTTTTATCAAATTGACAACCAAACAATAAAATTTCTTAACGAAATTTTCACACAATCACATTATCATGCTGTATACATTAGAATAATAATAAAATAAATATTTTGACCTCAAATTTGTGGTCTCAAAACCACTGTTCTGATTTGACTAAATATAGGTTGTTACATGTTTACATTTTCCAATGCAAGTTTGATATATGTCAAGGACGTAAATATGCGGTGTTTGTACTCGGATAGTAGTGCCAATCTTGGATGATCTAAATATAGGGATTGTCAAGCCACATATTCAAGCTTAACATTTCGAGTTAAAGTCAGTGGTGTTTCAAATGTTACAAACTGTAGGGCAGTTTAGTGGATTGCCTACTGAGGATCTACAGTCGCACTTAAGACTCTTTTTGGAAGTCTATTATTCATTCAAGCGGTAGGGTGTTCGTGAAGATGCCCTAAGGCTAAAGTTATTCCCTTATTCATTATGGGATCGTGCTAGAGCATGGTTAAATGAATTGCCATCAGGTACAGTAGCATCTTGGAATAAACTTTGTCAGAGGTTTTTGCTAAGATATAATGTAACCCCTAACCCGTATCTATTGCTGGAGTAAGGTTACGAGGCATTACCGATCAATATAAAACATTTAGCTTACATATATTAACCTCAAGAATCCTGTAACACCCCAAACCCGACCCGAATGTTATGGCTAAATCTGGCGTGTCACATTGAAGTGTTTTAGTGAAAACCTTTTTTTCATTGAAAATCCTTCCTTAAAAAGTTACATCTCAATTACTTAGTAAAATCTCTTTTCTGTTGCGAACCTTTGCTTAAAACATTTGACTTAAGAAAACTTATCCTTTAAAACTTTAGTTGCAGAAACGTAGTATTAAAAGAAAACTATAGCTTAGAAAATCCATGTTCCAAAACTATAGCTTAGAAAATCCATGTTCCACTTCTTATAATTACAATGCACGAATTTAATAATCCAAACAATAATAAAAGGGGGACGCCTTATTACAATCCATACTAAATTAAAATTACTTAATAAACGAGTAACTTATATACTTTTAAAATGAATCCAAATTGTCTTACTACCTGGCCACCCAGAGTCCCTCCAAACATCGAACCTCCTACTGAGCATCACCTGAGAAAAATAAAAGAGGGGGTGAGTTTTCACAAACTTAGTGTGTACAACCCTTGACAAGTAACAAGCATTCATCATTCACCATACAATAAACATGTAATGCAATGCAGTGCAACCCATCCCAATAATACAACCAATACACATCAACTCCGCTCCCCGTTACACATCATGAGGGATATAAATATCAACCCACCCAACCGATACACATTAATGGTAGCTCGGTTGCGGAACTACCTTCATTGTAGCAAGCTAGGAATCATATAATGGGCTTAAAAAGCTGTCGGTGGATCCACGATTGTCAAGCAACCATGTGACCCTCATATACTTCCTCCGTTCCATAATTCCCAACCCATATGCATCCTAAACAGAATATCATATGAATGCAGCAGATATACGTGTAGCAATCCTAAATCTTACACTCAACGTATATGGGTATTTTAGTCATTTTTGCCCTTAGAGGCTTTTCGATAATTTTCTTTTATTACGAGTTTTTACTTACCTTGGCCCGTTAACAAATCCCGTGAGCTAAGATGAATGAATACTATGCACCAGGTAGGATTCCAAAGACGAGGAGGTGGGTCATTAAGACCGCTTAAGTACCAAGCTCTCCCTAGATCCAATCCTAGACATGCACATACCTGTTGCCACACCTTAACCCTATGACTTGTCCACGGTCCTTAATAAACTAATTAAGTTTTATACAGTCATCATATACTAGGCCTAAAACCTCTTACAAAGCCCAGACAAATCCACATACTTGTATATGGCCCACTAGGCCTAATCTCCCTCATATGGTCCATTAGGCCCAATCACATTTATGTGGCCCACTAGGCCCAAATCACATTTATACGGCCATTAGGCCCAATCACATTTACCGTCATGCTCATATATAATTTTTCATCACATAACATCAATTATCAATTTTTTTACTATTATGGGTCCAACAACCCATCAGGCCCATTTAGCCCATTCCCGCCCGTTTGGCCAATTCACAACCCAAGTCCATGGAATCGCCCCTGGACCTCAGGCAACCTATCAGTTTCCCCCTTACGAGTGTTGGTGCACTCGCAAGACTACCATAGCCAAACTTTTTGCTTTTTGGCATTTAGGCTTTTGCCGATCTACTTGTGTGTACAGTGTATGTACACAACTGGTAATAAAACGTGTTGCAATTTCTTTAGCCCCAAACCTACAATCGATAACACCCTTCAATTACTCGCATGCTTAATACATATCTTTACCAAAACTAAAACCTCACATTTCACCTTACCTTGCATGATAAGTTATAACATCCTCTTCTTTAAGCACTAACCACGATCAACTCCTCGATCTGCACCAATATTAACTATTAAAACCAAAATAACAGGTGACTTGTATCCAACACAAGTCCCCCTTACCTTAACTATGACCATTCAGCCAACTAAGATCCAGAGTACTTACCAAAGTCTCTCCCCTGAGAAACAAATCGGCAGAGATCCAAAGACTGAGATTCGATACCTATTCCTACCCAAGGCCAATTAGAAGAACTGAGGGACAATAATTGATACTTAGAAAAGCAAACCGATTGGAAGAGCGAACACTTACACTAAAATCGACTGAGTGGAAAGGGTAGTGGCTGCACCAAAGGTATTCGACCAAAGAGGTGTTCGGCCCTTAAGATTTGAATGGCAAACAAATGATTATTTGACACCAAGGGAAAAAGGAAGAAGAAGTTGGCTAAACCAAAAGTGAAACAAAGAATATTGTGTAGAGGAAGGAGGGGAAATCGGCACAGAGAAAAGAGAGTAAAACAAAGGGCTTTCAGCTTTTAGGGAAAAGGGTTTCTAGCAACAAGGTGAAGGCAATTCGGCATTAGCTTGGCCACCTCCCATTCAGCACCTATTTATAGCCTCTTATAGCCGAAATTTTCAAGCCCAAGTTCCCAATTCGGCTCCACCTCATCCTTACTCTTCATCTTCTCGTTTTTCTGCCTGATAACCCATTGATCCTCTCCTCAAATTTCTCCTCTTATCACTCCCTATAGAGTTCAACTCCAACGCCACCTCTGTCCATCTTTTAAGAAAAAATAAATCCCTTTCTTGAGCAGAGTGGGATTCGAACCCCAGACCTCTGACACTAGCAACACGCCACTTATCCCCTAGGCCAGCAGGACCTTTTTTGTCCAATTTTCCCTTCATTTATTCAAAAGCCCACCTACTTGCCATCAGGGTTCTTTTAATAATTAAACTATAATTTCTTTTACCCCTAGGTTCAAACTCAAACCTTGACCAAGACCTACCATCACATAATTAACACTTAACCGGAAATGCTAAGCACAAAAAAAGGAAAAATTCAAGATTTCGGGATTTTTAGGGAGTTACACATTCATTCTCATATATCATTCAAAACAATCACATTGTTCCTTATAAGGGCCTACGAGGCCTTAATAATGCTTTAGAAGTGGTTCAGGGCTAAACCGATAACATACAATAATTTTTGGAAAACTTAAAAATTTTTCATATAAACAAAGGTCACACGCCCGTGTGAACAGGCCGTGTGCCTCACACGGCTAGTAGACATGCCTGTGTCTTAGGTAGTGTGGAAACAGGGCATACATACTAACTTGCATCACACGGTCGAGGACACACCCATGTGCCAGGATGTGTGAAAATTGGAGAGTATACTGACTTGGGTTACACAGCCAACCACACGTCCGTGTGTCCAGCCCGTGTGCCCTTTGAAATGGCCACACACGCCTGTGTGTGAGACCATGTGGAGCACACTAACTTTAATTCAATTTCAAAACCAGGGGAAACACAGCCATGTAGCATAACCATGTGTCACAAACGGCTGAGATATACACCCGTGTCTCTGCCCGTGTAGACAAAAATAGGCCATTTGCAAAGCCAATTTGCCACCCTTTTTTCACATACTTAAACAAGCTCACATGGTATCATTTTAAGACACAATTATGCAGCCAAATGTCATCAACCAATACATAATCATACCATATCCATTTCAACTAAATTCAATACTCAATTCCATATCATTTACCTATCCAAATACCAAACAATTTAATTTGCTTTCCTAAGCATAATTCACATGTATAATTCATTTAGCAAAATTAATCCAAACATACATAACCACTTCAATTCCATTCAATCATTATAGGCCTATTACCAAACATTAAAAGTAGAGCTATTTGCACATTCATAAGCAACAACAAGTTCATCATTTTTTGCCACCTCAAATGGCCAAAATACATATCCATCAAACATACCAAAATGGCTTAAGCCTATACATGCCATATACCATATATACATAACTTCAAAAGGACCAAAATAGATGATCGATAGTGCGATGAAGTCTCTGACGATTCCTAGATCCAAGCTAGTTTTGTAGAACTATAAAACATTTAAAATTAAACAAAGGAAGCTTTACAGCTTAGTAAGTCCGCATGTGAACATGGAATAATCACAATATTCATTAACAAATCAAAATGGATAATATCATAAACATTTGAAGCATCAATTCGTGAGCTATCATAAAATTTATCCTTATTATGATTCCTGAGTTCTCAACTTCATCTAACTCGATACTTGAATATTTTTCCATACATACCTGTACTGATACATTTTTATTTCTCATCAATGCTCTTATCAAACCGCTTCGGTTTATAAGTGCTTACGATGTAAATTCATCAATATTCTGATGCCATAGTCCAACTATGGTCTTACAATACATTGCCAAGGCCCTGTCGTGGTCTTTCATTCACATGCTATAACCCGATTATGGTCTTATTATTCGATTGCCATAGCCCGACTATGGTCTTATCGGCAGCTTGCCTTACTCAATTCATACATTTCATTTAATATCTCAACATTTATCCAATAGAATAATTACTATCTCAATTTCATCCATCAAATAGATACGTACACATTTAAGTTTAATTATACGAACTACCTCGTGTTCAGAATTGACTGATCGGATCGACTATTCGACAACCTTGCTTTTCCCCCGATATAAATCCGAATTATTTCTTTCTTGATTTATATGAATTCAAAATTAACTTAATCAATCACATATTATTTCAATTTAGTCCAAAAACACACATTTGGGCATTTTTACACATTAGCCCCTAAACTTGTACATTTAATCAATTTAGTCCCTATTTCACAATTATACAAAATTTACATAATTTCTTTAAACCCAAGCTTGACCGAATTACATATAGGTCCCTAAAAGCCCAAAACTTTCATTTATTTCACATTTCAACACCTCAATTTACACATTTCACAATTTAATCCCTTTTTGACATTTTTGTCAAAAATCACATTACAAAACTAGTAAAACTATCATCAAGCTTTCATATTTCAACATTAAACATCAAAGAACACATAGATTCAACAATGGAAACTCTCAAAATCTTTAAAAAATTCAAAATTAAAAGTACGGCTAGCTAAATTACGAAGCAATAATCACAAAAACATAGAAATCATAAAAAACCGAGCTCAAAACGTACCCAATTGCTTCAATTATCCATAGCTGAATGAAGAACCCTATTTTTCCTTCTTGTTCTTCTAATTTTGGTGCACAAAGATGATAATGGATGAAATTTATGCTTTATTTTTACTTTATTTACAAAATATTAACCTTTTTAATAACCATTTAAAATAATTTAATATATGCCCAAAATTGTCCACTTACTAATATAATGGAATAACCACCATTTAAGGCCATCATATTTAAAAGCCAAGGCCAATTGACACCTTTAACTAATAGCATGCAACTTTTGCATTTTAAGTGATTTAGTCCTTTTTCTCAAATTAACTAATTAAACGATAAAATTAATTCACGAAATTTTCACACATATCAAATAGCACGTTGTAAACACCAAAAATAATAATAAAATAATTTTTTGATCTCAAATTTGTGGTTCCAAAACCACTGTCCTGATTTAGCTAAAATCAGGATGTTACAACTCTTCCCCCTTAGGGATTTTCATCCCTGAAAATCTTACCAGTGAATAGGTTCGGATATTGTTTTCTAATAGCATCACCGGGTTCCCATGTAGCTTCTTTAACCCCGTGTCAATGCCATAACACTTTCACTAATGCGATTTTCTTATTTCTCAACTTTTTGGTCTCATGAACTAAAATTTGAATTGGCTCTTCAGCATATGACATATCAGACTGAATTTCAACCTCAGTCGAGGAAATGACATGTGAAGGGTTAGATCAGTATCGTCGAAGCATCAACAGATGAAACACATTATGTATTTTCTCTAACTCAGATGGTAAAGATAACCGATATGCCACTAGCCCAACTCGCTCAATAATCTCATATTGTCCGATGAATCGCGGACTCAATTTCCCTTTTCGACCAAATCGCAATATCTCTTTCCATGAAAACACTTTCAAAAACACTTTATCCCCGATCTGAAACTCAATATCTTTCCTTTTTAAGTCCGCATACGATTTCTGTTGATCAGAAGCTGCTTTTAAACTATTGCTAATTACTTTCACTTTTTCTTCAGTCTCTCTAATCAAATCAACTCCGCGAATCTTATTTTCGCTAAGCTCAGTCCAGTACAACAGTGTTCTACATTTACGACCGTATAGAGCTTCGTACAGTTCCATTTTAATACTTGAGTGAAAACTATTATTATAAGCAAATTCCATTAGCGGTAGATATTTCTCCCAGCTACCTTCAAACTCAAGAATGCAACATCGTAACATATCCTCAAGTGTTTGAATAACTCGCTCAGATTGACCACCCATTTGAGGGTGAAATGTTATGCTAAAATACAGCTTTGTACCTAAAGTTTCTTGCAATTTCTTCAAAACTTGCAAAGTGAATATCGGATCCCTATCCGAAACAATAGATAGTGGCACTTCGTGCAATTGAACAATCTCTGAGATATACAACTCTGCCAATTTATCAAGTGAGTAATCCGTACGTACTAGAATGAAATGAGTTGATTTCGTCAATCTGTCAACAACAACCCAGATCGCATCTTTCTTTTTTGAAGATAAGGGCAAACTTGACACAAAATCCATTGTTACTCTATCCCACTTCCACTTAGGAATCATAATAGGCTGTAAAAAACCTGACGGCACTTGATGCTCAGCTTTGACTTGCTGACAAATCAAACATTTTGAAACAAATTCTGAGATATCACGTTTTATACCGTGCCACCAATAAGACTGTTTCAAATCATTATACATTTTCATGCTTTCCAGATGTACTGATAAACAACTACTGTGTGCTTCATTTAAAATCTTCTGAATAAGCTCAGAGTTTCTTGGTACACATATACTATCATGAAACCTCAAACAGTCATCAGGCCTTATTCGAAATTCTGAATTAGGAGTCGACTCACACTGAATTCGTTTTGTTTCCAATTCATTGTCAAAATTTTGAGCTTCACAAATTCTTTGTAGAAATTTTCAACTTAGCTACTATCAAATCGTCGTCAGAAAAAGCTAATTGTGTGTTCAAAGCTCGTAAAGCGAATAAAGACTTTCGGCTTAAAGCATCAGCAACTACGTTCTCTTTCTCCGGATGATAGTCAATTACTAATTCATAGTCTTTTAGCAATTCTAACCATCTTCATGGTCACAAATTCCAGTATTTTTAAGTCATCAAATATTTCAAGCTTTTACGGTTGGTATAAATATGACATTTCTCACCAAACAAATAATGACGCCAAATTTTCAATGCGAACACTATCGCGGCTAACTCTAGATCGTGAGTCAGATAATTCTTTTCGTGTAGCTTCAATTGTCTCGAGGCATAAGCTACAGCTTTACCTTCTTGCATCAAAAGACAACCCAAGCCATTTAATGATGCATCACTGAAAACTACAAATTCCTTACCGGACTTAGGCTGAACTAGCACTGGTGCCTCTATCAATAATGCTTTCAACTGTTCGAAGCTCTGCTGACACTTTTTTGACCACTCAAATTTAACATCTTTTTGAAGCAATTGTGTCATCGGAGTCACAATCATTGAGAAGCCCTTCACAAATCGTCTATAATAGTCGGCTAATTCCAAAAAACTACGGACTTTAGATACATTTCTCTGAGGCTTCTAATATATAATCGCTAATATTTTGTTCGGGTCAACTCGGATACCCGAGACTGAAACTATATGTCCTAGAAAAATGACCTCTCGTAGCCAAAACTCAGATTTACTAAACTTTGCAACCAACTGTTTATCTCTCAAAGTTTGTAATACAATTCTCAAATGCTCTGCATGTTCAAATTCATCATAAGAGTAGATCAAAATGTTATCAATAAATACAACTATGAATCAGTCTAAATACAGCCTGAAAATTTGATTCATCAAGTCCATAAAAACAACAGGTGCATTGGTTAGTTCGAAAGGCATAACAAGAAATTCGTAATGTCCGTACCTTGTTCTAAATACAGACTTAGGCACATCGGAGTCTTTAACTCGCAACTGATAATAACCCGATCTCAAATCAATTTTTGAAAACACTATTGCCCTTTTTAACTGATCAAACAAATCATCTATTCGAGGCAAAGGATATTTGTTCTTGTTCATCACTTTGTTGAGTTGTCGATAATCTATACACATTCTCATCGTGCCATCTTTCTTTTTCACAAATAACACCGATGCACCCCAGGGATAGAAACTTGGTCTAGTCAGTGCCATTCTGTATAGAGCTATCAATATCGGCATAGTTCCTGGTACTAATTCAATACCAAACTTAACTTCTCTGATAGGTGGTAAACCTAGTAATTGTTTGGGAAATACAACTGAATAATCACACACAACTGGTACTGATTCAATCTTTGTTTCTGTCACTTTCGTATCAAGTACATAGGCAAGATAAGCTTCACACCCTTTTTTCACAAATCTTTGAGCTGACATAGACAAGATCACAACTGGTAAACGATTTAGATCATTAGATTCAATTCTAATAATCTCATTGTTCTGGCATTTCAGTTCTATTGTCTTTTGTCTACAATCCACTATAGCATCATGAAACGCTAACCAATCCATACCCGAAATCACATCAAATTCATCGAATGGCAACAACATCAGATTAGCCAGAAAACAGAAATCCCAATGCAGTAACAGGCAATTCTTGTAGACTTTGTCAAAAAACATTTACCTAAGGGGCTCGATACTCTAATAAAAAATTTAGTGGACTCTATAGGCAAATTCTTACTGGATACTAAATTCATACATATATAAGAATGAGTTGATCCTGGATCTATCAATGCAATCACATTAGTATCATAGAGAGCGAAAGTACCAGTTATAAAATCTAGAGATGACCCTTCTTCGCGAGCGCTAATAGCGTAGGCTCTGGCAGGTGCTCTAGCATTGGATCTCGCAGTAATATCTCGAGTTGCACCTCTGCCACCACTCACATTTCAAACATTATGAATGATCTTCCTCTCATAATAAGGTTGCTCGATCTTACATTCTGAGACTTATCTTTCCATCTAGCTCAGGACAATCCCAGATGAAATGTTCATGCGAGCCACATCTAAAACAAGCTTTATCATTCAATCTACACTCTGCAAAATGTCATTTTCCACATCGTCCACATTCAGGTTTATTTGAGCTGGAGTTTTTGAACTCGTAATTTCCTTCCCACGATCTCTATTAGAGTATTCCACTGATGTATTTGATCGACTAAACAAATCTCGAGATTTCTTTGATAAAGAGTGATACGGCTTACTCATTGATTTTTTTCTCAAGTCTCTAGCTTCTGATTCTACTTTTCTCTTTTCTTTGCTAAGATCATCAGCTTTACAAGCCCTTTTAACCAAAACGACAAATTCTTTTAACTCTAAAATTCCAACTAGTAGTTTTATATCTTCGTTCAGCCCATCAATGAACCGTTTACACATAATCTCCTCAGTAGACACATACTCTCGAGTATACTTGCTTAACTGTATGAACTCTCTTTCATACTCGGTGACAGTCATGCAACCTTGTTTTAACTCTAAGTACTCTTTATGCTTTTGATCAAGAAATCAATGACTTATGTATTTCTTTCAGAACTCAGTCTGAAAGAATTCCCAGGTCACTCGTTCCCTCGGTACTAAAAACATCAAGGTATTCCACCATTCATATGCAGTGTCTATCAACAATGATATAGCACATTTAATACATTCCTCAGGAGTACAAGACAATTCATCAAATACTCGAATGGTATTTTCGAGCCAAAAGTCGACTTTCTCAACATCATCATCAACAGTAGCCCGAAACTCTTCAGCCCAATATTTACGAATTTTATCTATTAGTGGCTTGTTCGGATCTACAACTTGAGAAACAACAGGAATTTGTGGAGGCATAGGTGGGGGTAGAGATTGTTGAGCAGTTGGATTAGCATGAATGTGTTGCATGAACCATTCATTCATCATCTAAAAAAAGGCTTCTTTAGCCTCACCTCTGTGACTACTCGACACGGGTCTAGATTCAATAGGCGTTGTCCCTTGAGCGGAAGCTAGCGTATTACTCCCTACATCATCCACTATAGCTCGTTCGGGATCTATTACTGTACAAAAACACAATTTAAGCTGTCAGGAATCATCACACTATCGCAGAGTATATATGGCATGTATAGCTAGACTCTTACACACACTACGTTAGTCCTAGAATCGAATAAACCGTAGCTCTGATACTAATAAAATGTAACACCCCTAACCCGTATCCATTGCTGGAGTAAGGTTACGAGGCATTACCGATCAATATACAACATTTAGCTTACATTTATTAACCTCAAGCATTCATTCTCATACATCATTCAAAACAATCACATTGTCCCTTATAAGGGCCAACGAGGCCTTAATCATGCTTTAGAAGTGGTTCAGGACTAAACCGATAACATACAATAATTTTTGGAAAACTTAAAAAATTTTCATATAAACAAAGGTCACACGCCCGTGCGGACAAGCCCTGTGCCTCACACAGCTAGTAGACACACCCGTGTCTTAGGCCGCGTGGAAACAGGGCATACATACAGACGTGCATCACATGGCCGAGGACACGCCTGTGTGCCAACACACCTGAAAACTGGAGAGTATACTGACTTGGATCACATGGCCAACCATACGTCCGTGTGCCATTCGAAAAGGCCACACACACCCGTGTGTGAGACCGTGTGGAGCATACTGACTTCAATTCAATTTCAACACCAGGGGACACATGACCGTGTAGCATAATTGTGTGTCGCACACGGCTGAGACACACGCCCGTGTCTCTGCCCGTGTGGACAAAAATAAGCCATTTGCAAAGCCAATTTGCAACCTTTTTTGCACATACTTACACAAGCTCATATGGTATCATTTTAAGACACAATTATGCAACCAAATGTCATCAACCAATACATAATCATACCATATCCATTTCAACTAAATTCAATACTCAATTCCATATCATTTACCTATTCAAATACCAAACAATTTAATTTGCTTTCCTAAGCATAATTCACATGTATAATTCATTTAGCAAAATTAATCCAAACATACATAACCACTTCAATTCCATTCAATCATTATAGGTCTATTACCAAACATTGAAAGTAGAACTATTTTCACATTCATAAGCATCAACAAGTTCATCATTTTATACCACCTCAAATGGCCAAAATACATATCCATCAAACATACCAAAATGACTCAAGACTATACATGTCATATACCATATATACATAACTAAAAAGTACCAAAATAGATGATCGATAGTACGATGAAATCTCTGACGATTCTCGGATCCAAGCTAGCTTCATAGAACTATAAAACTCTGAAAGTAAACAAAGTAAGCTTCACTGCTTAGTAAGTCTGTATGTGAACATGAAATAATAACAACATTCATTAGCAAACCAAAATGGATGATATCATAAACATTGAAGCATCAATTCATAAGATATCATTATGATTCATGAGTTCTCAACTTCATCTAACTTGATACTTGAATAGTTTTTTCGTAAATACCTGTACCCATGCACTTCTGTTTCTCATCAATACTCTTATCAAACCGCTCTGGTTTATAAGTGCTTATGATACAAATTCATCAATTTTCTGATGCCATAGTCCAACTATGGTCTTACACATACATTGTCAAGGCCTTGCTGTGGTCTTTCATTCACATGCCATAACCCGGTTATGGTCTTATTATTCAATTGCCATAGCCCGGTTATGGTCTTATCGGCAATTTGCCTTACTCAATTCATGCATTTCATTTAATATCTCAACATTTATCCAATAGAATAATCACTATCTCAATTTCATCCATCAAATAGATATGTACACATTTAAGTTCAATTATACGAACTACCTCGTGTTCAGAATTAACTGATCGGATCGACTAATCAACAACCTTACTTTTCCCTGATCTAAATCTGAATTATTCTTTTCTTGATCTATATGAATTCAAAATTAACTTATTCAATCACATATTCTTTCAATTTAGTCCAAAAACACACACTTGGGCATTTTTATACATTAGCCCCATGGTATAGAATATATGGCAGATGGTTTACCAGTATATATATGGTAACTATGTGCTTTGGAAAATTCATGCATTCATGCATATTCATACATATTTTCCTTGAGGACAAGCAATAATTCAAGTTTATGGGTGTGGGAACTCTTGAAAAGAGTTATATTTCAAGCCTCTAGAGTGAATTAATTGTTTGTAATTAAGTAAATATGTTTGCATTTTTAGAATATTTTTAGAAAATTGTATAACAAAACTTGGATTGTGTTATAAATGTTATTATTTCATACCTTTATTATTGAGGAAAAAGGGTGTTGGTTGTAGTTGGCAGTAGGTGCAAGATGAAAGAAAGAAGAAAGAAAAGAGTAGGAAAATGATGGAAGTGAAATATTGTCATGGCAAAATGCTGGTTAGATTGCCAACAAGAATGCCATAGCAATTCTAGGAAGATGATGCAGCACTCAGTCCACGTCACTCTCAGTCAGATGCACTTGTACTAGATAAACCACCCTGAAAAATAGGAAGCAAAAGGTGTGTGTTGAGAGGGAGGGACCTACTATATAAAGGAGGAAAAAGAAAAGAAAGGAAGGGATGATTTTTAGAGAGAGAGGAATTAGAGAGCAGTGTTCTCTCTGCATCAGATTCTCGTGGAAAATCTCAAAGAAAAGAAAGGAGAGGGTAGCAGCTTATAGAGAAAAAAAGTCACAGACGCAAGGAATGGGAAGAGAAATCTGCCATAGGTTTTACATCAAATCTCATTATTAAAGTGAAAGTTGGAGTAGTGAGAGCTTCCTCCAATTTTGGCTTTATTTTCTGATTTGAACGTTGTGATTCGTGAACTTAAAGATGATGTTGAATGGTTTTGTTTTGGATTTGAATGCCCAATCCATGAGCTAAATCTCATTGGGTTGGAATTATTTAGGTGATTTTTTATTATCTTTAATGCCTATGGTATGATTTTGACTAGATTACTATTTCATTCGATTTTTGATTATTTTAAATGCATGCATGTAAGCTCTAGACACAGATGATTGTATGGTATGTTAGTAGATCTGATTTAATTCTGAAAAGATTAAATAGATTGGATTATAATCAGTTGATACAGGCAAGTATTCAAAAGAATATTTGCAGCACTCTAGACATAGAAGTTGCAATCTGTACACGAAAAGGAAGAACAGTCTTGATATCATTCTTGAGTTTTGTAGACATACAAAAAACTCAAAATGGTAGTTCAAAGTCTGACTTTCGAAAGAAGGAGACTACAGTAGTGAATCCCCGAGCAATAGAATGGTTAAGATTTTTCCATGGCATTATTATGGTATAAGAATAAAGCCTTAGTAATTCCAACCTTTATCATTCAACAATATAAATCCTCCCTATTTATTCTTTGAGAATTGGCACAACATTTCAATTGCCCTACCATTTTTTTCATTCATAATTGATTTTGTTAATCCATTCATTAATTCTCTTCATCAATTTGTCATCTGTTTCTTTTGCACGATTTAATTAGTAAATTTCATAAGTAATAGCATAACCAATTATTTTAATCAATTATGATCCCTATGGAGACGATACTTACTCATCACTTTATTATTTGATTCAACGTGTATACTTGCACATTCGCATTACACATTCACACGCGACATTAAGCAATAGGGCTTAATGATACTTTCATGATTTAAGATAATATAACATAAACATTAACACCATAATTTGAGACAATTGCATGTACATATACATATACATATGCATCTACCTATATATTCCATGTCTATTCATGTCCTACAAAAACAAATCAATTTTTATCATTTTTCAATACATATAAGTATACATATAACATTGATAAGCCAATTCACCAGTTGATTACCATTCTTTAACCTATATCCTAGCTCATCATCAATTATAAACCAAGCGAGCAATTATACACTTCGACAACGAGCCACTCAATATCATATTCATTTAACACCTTTTACCTTTTTAGTTTACCATTCAATCCCTTTTTTAGATTAGATTGACTCATTCACAATCCTTCGGCCCCTATGGCACATTTTCAAATGATTTGCTCAATAGCTTACATGATATTTCTATCGCAATTCACATAGGAACCCTTATTAACATGACTCTGACTCAGACTCAGACTCGGACGGATACACGAATCACCCAATCAACATACCAAATTGGCATCAAAGTGCATCATCAGATAAACTGAAGTAAGGAAAATTGGCATGTAAAATGCATATTGGCGTACGAAGCACATCCTGGCGCACAAAGCACATCCTGGCACATGAGGTGCATCCTGGCACATAAGCGTATAATCTCATACATAATCCAGTCCGTTGCATGTCAACTATATCTGACTCATCCCGGCTAGTTAATATAATACCAATGTTCAAATACAATATACAACATGATACATATGCCATTTCCCATTCACATTCATAACCATAAGCCAATTCATCACCATACTCATACATTTCATGTCATATAATATGTTTCTATCCTTTTTCTATATCACCTATAACAATTCAAGCAATTTATATAATTTTATTTTTGATTCACTTTAGTCCTCATTTCAATATTCCATATCAAACTCAATCAAAACAATTAATTCTATTTCTATATACTCACATCAATGGTCATCCATTCAATAAACATGTATATGTAAATGGATATTTCTATTCTAGATCATAAAAGTACAAATCAAGATTATGAGTCACTCGTCAATACATTCGTTTTTCCTTTCCCTCCCAAAGTTTCATGTCGACATTAGCTACGAATAATCATAAAACATATAACATTATTCATTTCCATTCAAATCACAATCAAATACAAGGTAAAACATATTTTTCCCTTTATTCAATTTAGCCCATAGAATCTGGACAAGCATAACTTTTTATCTAAATCTACAAATTTCATAATTTCACATTTACTCATTAGGGACCTTCTACTTCTTATTCCTTCCATAATTTCATAATAGGTTTGCATTTTATTCAATTTAGTCTCTAATGTACACAAGCTAACAATCAAGCTTGTTAAGATTTACAATTTTGTCCTTTTCATAATCTAAAATTAATTTCTATCAATGTCACACCTAATTCATCCAATTCTAAAAAATGGCAACTTATCAGAATTTCACTAATTGGATAAATTGATACATGGGTTAGCTTAAAAAGGTACCATGATAATAATAAAATCTATAAAAATCAAAGAAAAATGGCTAGGGACTTACTTGTAATGTTGGCCGAATACCAAGCTAGGTTTTCACATTTTCTTCATTCCTCTAACATGGTCGATGGTGGCTTTGGGAAGAAGATGATAATTGTTTTCATCTTTTTCTCACTAATTTTACTTATATACTAGGTTTAATTTTAGTTAAACTTAATCATGATTAATATAAACCTTAAATTCATTAACTTAAGCTAATGACATCCATCATAAAATCCCACTATCAACTATTTTAATTTGGTGTATTTTTTTATTTTTGTAACACTTCTTACCCGATCCGGCTGCCAGACCTAAGCGAAGAGATGCTACGACATTTAACGAAATAGTTACATGCAATTCATAATTCAAAATTTTAATTAACAGTAATTAATTAAATATATTCACACAAATCATGTATTTCAAACAATATCGAGTTTAATTATTCACTACAATGTCACACGGCTGTGTACCCAGGTCTTGTGGAAGGCTATAGTCATGTGGGGTTAGAGTTATACAACCGTGTATCCAAACCATGCAACTCACTAGCCATGTGGGACACAAAGTAATTATTCACTAAAAAGTCAAACAGCCATGTGACTGAGCTATGTAACAAATTGTGACTGTGTACTTTATATACATGCTAAAATTTTGTGGCACACAGTCGTGTCACTACCCCATGTACGGCACACAGTTGTGTAGCTAGACCATGTGGCACTGAAAATTGTTTTAATGACCTACTTCATGTCTATCCACATCCATGCTTAATCTAGTTCCAAAACACAATGGTATCTACATCTAAACTCTATAATTCCACTAAAAGAGATACCAATTGGACACATTCATAGTTCAATCCTTTCAAAATACAAATATGAATAAATAAGACCACCCAAAACATATCCATATACAATACTTATTCAATCAATCAACAATTAACCATTTCATACTTAACATTACCAACATCTACTTACTACATTCATATTAACAAAATCATGTTATATATTTCACTATTTCCACATCATAATATGACTTAAAACACACCTACATGTTACGCATCAAGCTTGCCAAAATATTAAAGTTTAACATAATGTACCAACTATCCCATCCCTTAAACCAATAAACAAGCATACTTATTCTATTCAACAAGAATTTCATCACTCAATATGCATATTCAGTTCATCCATATTTGACCATTTCATGTCTAATATATAATTAACATTTCCCTTACCTATTAATAGTAATATTAAAATGCTATCTTAGTTATTAAAATCACATATAACATTCAATCAATTCATTATCAAACATTTGAACCATATATTTAACATTTACAAGTTTCATATCATTATCAACCAACTAAGACAAGTGTATGTACCATATGAAAATATCAATCCATTCATCGACTTAACATTATATCTCATAAGACTCACTAAGGTACATACCATTAAGTTAACAAAAACATCACCAACACGCTGAGTCTAGGATTACTGTTGGATGCTGATATCTACAGATGAACATGATCAAACCTATCATGTGCATAGAAAATAAAATTGTACGTTGAGTCTAACTCAGTTGTATTCCTATAATAGAAATTAAAACATAATATAAATCATATAATGCGATTTAATATGTCAATCTACAAGTCCTAATACATCACCAAATTAATTAATCTAATTGCATATCTTAAACCGAGCTATCATAGTTGCAACATATAAATCTTTCCCTACCTTAATCGAATTGATTAAATTGAATAATATTAAAGTCACAATTCTAAGCTTTTAGTCTGATATCTACTATCCATCCTTATTTCAATTTAATTTATACTCAATTTCTCAAATCACACATGTGACAATTTACTTTGTCAGGAAACTGATTCAATTGCACATTTACAACAATATACAATGTTTTCAAAACTATTCGATTTAGTCCTTATCACTAACCATCAATTCTATTATGCTCTTTTATCATTTCTATCTTACCTATAATCTTACCATGCAAACACAGTTCGTAAATGCAACAATTGAAAGGTTTGAATTATTGAAATACAAACAATAAATTCTAAGCTATTTGTCGATAACTTTACCTTTTCCTTTACGTTTTGAGGAATCCGGGTTGACTTTAGATGCAAATTAACATAAATACACCAAATCATAAATAAAAAATCAAACTCACACTGAATTTACTACTTTACACAAATTTTACAATTTATTCAATTTAGTTCCTAAAATCGAGACTAACTTAACTTCTAATTTAAAACTCAAATTTTTAATTCGATTTCATTATAGTGCATTTAGGACCTTTTATTTCTCATTTTTACCAAAAAACTTGGTTTTTATGAATTTTAGTCCTTATTGAGCAAAACTATAAATTAACTTCACAATTTAGTCCATTTTCATCTCTAAGCTTAAAATCTATCAATTTGGTACCTAAAACTTTAAAATATCATCAATGGCATCTTTTCAAAACTTTAACAGTTCCAAAAAATAACACATAGGTCAACTAAATTAAGCACCCGGGATTTTGAAAACATAAAAATTACAAGAAAAGTACTAAATTGCAGTAACTAATTAGAGCTTCAAAATCACAAACCCTCGGCCGAAAGTTTCCTTCTCTTTGGAAATGGAGGTTTGACTATTTAGAGAAGACAAAAGAAATGTTTTCTCTTTCTCTACATGATCGCGTGATTCGTAACAAGTAATAAATATTTATAATGAAGATCAAACCTAAACTAACTATTATCACGACGAAAAGGCAAGTGCACCTATCGAATAATAGTATAGTAATGGCAAGACCGGGATATCTACCCAAGGGAACCAAAAGTACTAGTAATAACTATCTTTTTATTATTTAACCTAGAAATAAGGAGGGGTTGTTTATTAAACTAATTAACTAAACTTGATTAACTAATTAAACTAAAGCAAAGACACAATTTGGAAAAAGGCTTGAAGAAAAGTAATTGATAAAGATGACACCCAAGGAGGAATCCACCTAGATTTCACTTGTTATCTGACTCTGAACCAGACGATTTATTCACTTGACTTGATCCGTGAGACTCCCTAACCTATATTATTATCTCTTTCGAGATTAATAACGTCTAACCCTCAGTTGAATTAATCGAAATCTCTTTCTTAATTCAAACCCCTACAGAAGTAGTAAATCGATCTATGGACTCCCATATTAGGTTTCACCCTAATCTGGCAAAATCTCGTAACCCTATTTCTAGGTGTTCGATCAACTTCGCTTAATTGTGCCAAATCTACTCTTAGACAGGAACTTTTGCTCCTCTGCATAAGCACATCAAATCATGAATTAATACCCGGAATATTAACTCAAGCACTAAAAACACATAATTAAGAACAAATCAAGAATTTTTATCATACAGTTTAGATAATAATAACAAGATCCATCATAGGTTTCAACCCCCTTAGGTATCTAAGGGGTTTATTTCATAATAAAATAAGAGTACATCTCAAAAGTATGAAAATAACAAAACATAAAGAAAACTCTAAAACCCCTGAAGGAATTCTGAGAGAGATCTTCAGTCTTGGAGTAGCTTCGGCTTTTGGGATGGATCGTCTGGCTTTCTTCAGGTAATTCCCGGCGTGTGATTCTGTATTCTAAAAAAGTTCTGGGGAGAGCGGCCCCTTTCTAAGTCATACTTAGGGTGTTTATATAGTCTTTGGATTGGATTTCTTCCTCCCTAAGTATCCTTTTCCGTGTAAAATACAACTCTTTGAAAAAGGGACACACCCATGTGCCACGGCCGTGTGACGTGATTGTCAGGCCGTGTTCGATCCGTTAAATTGCACACGGCCGCGTGGGTCAATGGCCAGGCCATGTGAATCATGAAAGCTTTGGTCGACACCCTCGAAAGACATGGGCGTGTGAGCTACCCGTGTCGCAAGGCTTAGGCCGTTTCATCTTATCGATTTGGTCTATTTTGTCCCTTTTTGGCTCGTTTTTGGCTCCTTTTGACTCTTGGTGCTCTCCTGAGTACAAAACATGAAATAACCTGATTAAGAGCACCAAAATCCATAAATTTAGTAATAAACATCCATAAATATGCTAGGTATTTGGGGTAAAAATATGTATAATTTTACGTTTATGAAATACCCCCACACTTAAGCATTTGCTTGTACTCAAGTAAAACTCTCATTTACTACTAGAATTCATTCCTTTCAGTCACATAATCATTACTGATAATGTTACAAGTTATTCCACAGAAAATTAGATAGTGAGAATTCAACTATAGGGGCATTAAAAGCCTCAAACAATCTAAATCGAATATTTTGATAATAAAATCATAGGTAATCAATCTCCTTCCTCTAAGTAATTAACTTTAGTCCTAAATATACAAGAGATGACATCCTCACTAAAGATTCACTCAAATCACTCAAAGTGTTTAAGGTTCAAGATTAAGCACTCGATTGTCTAACATGAGAAGTTATTACCATAGGTTTGCATGAAAATCAAATCTCCACCACTTGTAAATGATATGATACACAAATCGAGATAATTTCAATATATTACCCAACTATCAAAAACTTAATTACTGAATCACAAACAAGTATCTAAAACTATATTACATGAGGTCATGATAACTTTTAGCTTGCTGAGAATTACAATAATAATACTGAGTTTTTTTTAAGAACAAATCAAGTCATACAATTAGAAATCATACTTCCTGATTCAGTAACAAAAAATGATTAACATAGTGAGGTAACAATATTAAAAATAATACCAATAAAGAAGGGTAAATTAAGTAAAAGGATTTCAACAATAATGGGTTAATGGGTTAATGATGAGGGTTAATTAATAAAAAGGGTTAGTAAGCTCAAGGGGGTTTATTAAGGGTTTAATTATGTGGGAAGGATTTTTATGGAGTAAGTGGGTCAAGTCCTAAGTGCCTTTATCATCTCAGTATATCAAATCATACGTGTGATCTCGACATGTATAATCGAAGCAAGTTCTAGAATAAAAGTTCAAAGTTGACACAATCAAACCACAAAAGAAGTGAGCAAGAAAGAAAGCTATACGCTCAAAAGGCTCAAAAATCTCACCAAAAATTTGGGTTTTTGATGTCATTCCTGTATACTTAAGATTTTAAGATAATACCTCAATTTAGGAAAATAATCTAAAAATTTTAGTTCTCAAAATATCAATTTATCATTCTCAATTCTCTAATGTCCTATAATCAAATAATCATGCATAATTCCCATGGTCTAGTTCATGACATATCAACAATAATTATAGATCAATCATAATTCATTCGATCAATATTATGAGAAAATCACTTAAGCACAAGATCAAATTCTTGGATTTGAGAATAATGCAAAAAGTTAGGCATCATGTTCATGTTCACCCCTCCACACTTAAGATGTACATTGTCCTCAATGTACAAAGATAGATTATTCAAAATAAAGAAAATCATAAGAGGGAAGGAGGTGAAACTCCCTATTATATAGATGTGGAACTTGATTCTAAGGCTAGAGTGTTTGGGGAAAGTGGTAGCTGCCACTGTTCTTAGCTAGATGACGAAATTGGGTTGTTGAATATGGCACTCGTGAGGTATTATTTCCCATTTGTTTCCTCATTCTGTAAAATATTCCTAGCAGATTTGCTTGGAAGTCTATAGAATCATGAATGGCTTATTAAGAGTTGGTGTGGAAGAGAGTGTAGTAGGATTACTTGTTAGAGATACTAGAGAAATGAAAAAAGTAAAATTTACTAATATAAATATGCCTTTCAAAAGAAAATAATAAAATTGAAATGAAAAGAAAAATAAGAAGAAAAATAAAAATCAAAATAAAAAGATAAGAGAATTCAATGATCCTCGTCAGTAGGGCTCTCAGGTGGTGGCGCTGGAGTGGCGACGTGAAAGTGCTAGCACACCTGCTACATCATGGCCTACATGTCGTCCATCTGTCTATCATGTCACCGATCTCACTCGTGAATCATCTCGAACTGTGTAGTGCAATACTGCTCGAAGTGAGCGAGTCAGTCGGAAAGGTGTGCCAATAAAGCAGCCGCATGAACTGGTCACTCCCTATGTGGCGTGGTAGAAGGCTCCTCGTGCTGTGGGGGGACATCATTAGGAATGTCCTCTAGATCCTCCTCGCCAATGGCATGAGTGATACGGTACTGAGGAGGAACGGTCCCACGGTGGCGCTCAATCATCCTCATCTGTAACATAGTCGTGATGCCCTGTGGGGACATCTAACCTATCAGTGTAACCGCTGATGACTGGGCCACGGTGTTGAGGAGGCCGAAGTGTCTGGCAAGGCGCGTCACGTAGGGGCCGATAGAGATTACTCCCTTTCGATGTCACACGGTCTGATGGCGAATGGCGAAAGCGATGAAGTATGCCACGTCAGCCACGTGTGCATTCACCATGCACCATAAATAGTAGGCGTCGTGGGTGTTGACAACGCCAGTGCTCTCTCTCCTTCCGGTCAATGTGTGTGCCAATATGGGATGGAGATAGCGTAGGGAAGGGGCGAGAGCTGAAGCCTTCGAGTGGCTGGGGTTGTAGGTGGAAGAGAATGGTGCCAAAGCTTTCCAACACGAGGAGGGCAAAATGTAGATATTGCGTGGTAGTGCATTCATGTCCTCCTCCTCCATAAACTCATCGATGTAAAATCCCAGAGCGACTCCAAACTCTGGGACACTCATCGCATGAACTACACTGCCTAATCGAAAGTGAATGGTGCCGGGGTCATCATTGTTCGTCATCACCACCTGTAAATGAAAAGTATAGCATAATTCTAAAGTTAGCTATAAAAAAGTGGGTTCGATAATAGCGAAGAACCATTCCCATGGGTCTATGGTCAGGAGGGCACGGATGGCATCAACTAGTTAGACTTGCTCTACGGCAGCCCAGTCAATGCAGCGACTTGTAGTGAGGGGTCACGCGCGTAGTACCTGAAATAGCTCCTCCTGCGAAGCTTATGGAAACTCAAGGAATGGGTGCCGAACTTTGGCTATAGCACATACCAAGGAAGAACTCAGTCCCCTACGTCTCTTTGAGGATGGGACCGCGGCCTTCTTGCCTCTCAATGATGACATAATGTACCTGAAAATGTATGAGCATTTATATAGTAGGTCCAAGATGTTAGGGAACTCGGTAAAGAAATTCGGCTCGAGGGCCTCTATTTCCACAGGCTTTGTCTTTGTTTAACATTTAACTATATCAAGTGAGAGGTGAAAATTTTATATGATTATTTAGAATCATTTACTGGAATCAAAGATGTATCATCAGTTAAGCAAGAATCCTAAAAATAGCATATGCTATTTAGTAGTTTAAACAATTCAAATATAGAAATTACTAAAGCAAATTCCTAAAGTAGTCAGGTTGAGAAAGTGAACCAAAGGCTATTGTAGGGTGGCGCACGAGCATGTTGGTGGCGAGCACGGGCGTTTTGCGTGGGTGTACAGTCGTGTGGAGGAAATAGAGGGAAAAGAGAGGGGAAAGTGAGGATTAATTTAGGGGGAGTGGATTTTAGGGTGGTTTGAGGGTTGGGGAAGTGAGAATCTGAGTAATGGTGGCCGGAATAGGGATTAGGGAGTGGGGAAGGGGAGATTTTGGCTAGGTTTTTGGAAGGAAGAAGAAAATGAATAGTGGTTTGCTTATATAGGGGGAAGCCACATGGCCCAGGGCCACACCCGTGTACTCTGAAGGTGAGCCCGTGTTTTTTGAATTTTGCAATTTAGGTCGTGCCCACCTCCTATCCCATGCCTGTGTGTCTTAGGCGTATGTGGCCCACGGCCATATCGCACAGTCGTGCCTAGCTTTGTTTACTTCTCCCACGCCCATGTGTTAAGGTACCACTCCCGTGTATTATTGTCCACGGCTTATAAGCACGAGCGTGTCTCACGCCCGTGTTGAAGAAACAGAATGGAGCCTTACCCCTGGCACGCCTGTGTTTTTCTGTTCCCACGCCCATGTTCACCTATCAAGTTCACCCACGCCATGTCGCACGACCGTGGGGATTTATCGCATCCCGTGTTTTGGGGAAATCATGTTTTGCTTCCACACGGCCGTATCACATGGCCGTGTTTATTCCCCTGCTTGGCCACGGCCTTAGGCACGCCTGTGTGCCTGGCCGTGTGTGCTGAGAAACTTTGTAATTCAAAGATAAAGTTAATGATTTAAAGTGTTAGAAATTGAAAATAAAGAAATCAGAATATGTTAGTTCTCGGGTTGCCTCTTGAGAAGCGTTTATTTATAGTCTAAGCTCGACTTGCCTCTCCGGTGAATGGTCAGGGTGGTTCGAAGAGTTTATACTCCTCATTCCTGCTATCAATCTCATCAAAATTGGGTTTTAATTAGGTGTTGTTTACCTTAAAAGTGTCGAACTTGGGGTGACTCACCTCTACCATACCAAATGGAAAAATACTGAGTACCGTAAGAGGGATTTCCTCATTCAGTGTGGTAGTGACAATGTGGGGATCTGCGGCATCTTGTAAGGCTTCATCGCCAACCTTAAGCTGATTAGGAGAGGTATCGGCCTTGTTTTGACGTAGTTTCAGTTTATCATGTGTTCTCGATTTGTGTTCTCGCCATTCGTCTAGCTCCTCTATCCGTAGCCTTCGTTCTTCATGAATGTGTCCTCTATCATTTTTGGAACATGGCTCGTGAACTTCTTTGAAGCTTAATTTCTGTAAAGTCATATTGTCAGTTTTAGTAGATTGGTGTGGACTATTACCTTCAATGTTCGATGTGATGCCACAATTACGAGCTTGAAGGGTGATTGTTTCACCTCCCACTAGAAGTATAAGCTCACCTATGCCAACATCAATAATTTTTTTAGCAGTTGCTAAAAAGGGCCTTCCTAAAATCAAAGGGGTGCTATTATCCTCCTCTATGTCTAGAACAACAAAATCAACGGAGAATATGAACTTATCTACTTTTATTAGTACATCTTCAATAATACCCCTAGGAAATCTTATAATTTTATCTGCCAATTGAATGTTCATCCTAGTGTGTTTAGGTTTCCCAAGACCTAGCTGCTTAAACATTTTGTAAGGCATTACGTTAATACTAGCCCCTAAATCAGCTAATGCATGACGCATATCTAAACTACCAATTAAGCAAGAAATTGTAAAACTCCCTGGATCTTTCAATATGTGGGGTAGGTTATTCTATAGAATAGCTGAGCAGACTGCATTTAGATCCACATGTGACGCTTCGTCCAACTTCTGCTTATTTACTAAAAGATTTTTTAAAAATTTTATTGCAGTTGGCATCTGCGACAAAGCTTCAATAAACAGTAAGTTAATATGTAATTTTTTTAAAAGTTTAAGGAATTTACCGAATTGTTCGTCTGAGTGGTCTTTCCTTATCGCGTTAGGGTATGGCACACGAAGTTTTGTATTCGACAGTCACTGGTTTGTTTGTATTTTGACCTACCTTATCTCTCCCTTTGCTTACCACAGTTTCTTGCCTCGGTTCTGGTTCAGGCTCAACGACTCCTTCGTCATCTTGAGTATTAATTGCGTTGAGTTGTTCCCTTGGGTTAGGTTCAGTATTACTTGGCAAACTACCTTGTGGTCATTCGGAGATCAGTTTGGAATGCTGGCCTATCTGAGTTTCGAGTCCTTGGATCGATGCTTGTTGATTTTTAAGTGCTGTCTCGGTATTTTGGAAACGGGTTTCTAACATTGATATGAATTTTGAGAGCATCTCCTCAAGGTTCGGTTTCTTCTTTTGTTGATAAGATGGCTGTTGAAAACCCTGAGGATTTTGTGGCTTTTCATTTCCTTCACCACCCCAGGAGAAATTTGGGTGGTTCTTCCAACCTACATTATAAGTATTACTGTATGGGTTATTTTGAGATCTAAAGTTATTATTACCCATATAGTTGACTTGTTCCTCTTTGTTTGTGGGATTGAAGGATTGATATTCTGTATGTACACCTCCTCCGCTTGAGTCATACCTCATTACTGGATGTACCTGCATAGAGCCAAGTAAACCATAAATCTTTTTAATGGGAAGTTCTACGTGATTTGACAGCATAGTAAATGAGTCGACGTTATAAACGCCGGCTGTTTTGTGGGCTTAGTCCTCATGACTTGCCATTGATAGTTATTCAGTGACATTTCTTCAATGAATTCATAAGCCTCTTCAAGTGTTTTGTTGTTGATGGTTCCGCTAGCAGCTGCGTCAAGCATTTGCCGAGTCGAGGGATTCAGACCATTGTGGAATATTTGTACTTGCAGCCAAAGCGGTAACCCATGGTGAGGGCACCTTCTCAGTAAGTCCTTGTATCTCTCCCATTCATCATAAAGTGTTTCAAAATTCATCTGCACAAAAGAAGAGATATCATTACGTAATTTAGCCATTTTAGCCGGCGGAAAATATTTTAGTAAAAATTTCTCGGTCATTTGTTCCCAAGTAATAGACCCTTGTGGTAACGAGTTCAACCACTGTTTAGCTTTGTTTCTCAGTGAAAAGGGAAATAACCGAAGACGAATGACATCTTCAGAAATGCCATTGATTTTAAATATATTGCAAAATTCTAGAAAATTTACTAAGTGAGCGTTGGGATCTTCATCTTGCAAACCACCAAACTGAACAAACTGTTGTATCATTTGAATTGTGTTAGGTTTCAGTTCAAAAGTATTTGTAGCTACAGCCGGTCTAACTATGCTAGACTCAGTTCCTGTTAAAGAAGGTTTAGCATAATCATACATAGTGCGTGGAGCAGGATTTTGATTAGCTGCAATTGTAGGAGATAGCTGATTGCCTTGGTTTTCAGCCATCTCATTGGTTAGGAGTTGAGTATCATCTTCTTGCTCATTCTCCGTGTATCGTAAGCTGCACCTTATTTCTCTTTGATTTCTATGAACGGTACGATTGATTTCTTCATCAAAAAGTAATGGTCCCGACGGGTTTCTTCTAGTCATAAACTATAAAAACCCGCCAAGAGAAAGAAAAAAGTAAATTAATAAACAATAATAATTAAATTAAATTAAATTGCAAGAAAAATAAATGGCTAAAGTAATAAAAATTGAGCGTTCCTAATATTTTAATTCCCCGGCAACGATGCCAAAACTTGATCGCGTGATTCGTCACAAGTAATAAATATTTATAATGAAGATCAAACCTAAACTAACTATTATCACGGCGAAAAGGCAAGCGCACCTATTGAACAATAGTATAGTAATGGCAAGACCGGGATGTCGTACCCAAGGGAACCAAAAGTACTAGTGATAACTATCTTTTTATTATTTAACCTAGAAATAAGGAGGGGTTGTTTATTAAACTAATTAACTAAACTTAATTAACTAATTAAACTAAAGCAAAGAGACAATTTGGAAAAAGGCTTGAAGAAAAGTAATTGATAAAGATGACACCCAAGGAGGAATCCACCTAGATTTCACTTGTTATCTGACTCTAAACCAGACGATTTATTCACTTGACTTGATCTGTAAGACTCCCTAACCTATATTATTATCTCTTTCGAGACTAATAACGTCTAACCCTCAGTTGAATTAATCGAAATCTCTTTCTTAATTAAAACCCTAGGGAAGCAGTAAATCAATCTATGGACTCCCATATTAGGTTTCACCCTAATCTGACAAAATCTCGTAACCCTATTTCTAGGCATTCGATCAACTCCACTGAATTATGCCAAATCTACTCTTGGACAGGGACTTTTGCTCCTCTGCATAAGCACATCAAATCATGAATTAATACCCAGAATATTAACTCAAGCATTAAAAACACATAATTAAGAACAAATCAAGTATTTATCATACAGTTCAGATAATAACAATAAGATCTATCATAGGTTTCAACCCCCTTAGGTATCTAAGGGGTTTAGTTCATAATAAAATAAGAGTACATATGAAAACTATGAAAATAACAAAACATAAAAAAAACTCTAAAACCCCTGAAGGAATTTTGAGAGAGATCTTCAGTCTTGGAGTAGCTCCGGCTTTAGGATAGACCATCTGGCTTTCTTCAGGTAATTCCTGGCGTGTGATTCTGTATTCCAGAAAAGTTTTGGATAGAACGACCCCTTTGTAAGTCATACTTAGGGTGTTTATATAGGCTATAGATTGGCTTTCTTCCTCCCTAAGAATCCTTTTCCATGTAAAATACAACTTTTTGAAAAAGGGACACGCCCGTGTGCCACGAACGTGTGACATGATTGCCCGGCTGTGTTCGTCCGTTAAATTGCACACGACCGTGTGGGTCAATGGCCAGGCCGTGTTAATCGTGAAAGCCTTGGTTGAAACCCTCGAAAGACACAGGCGTGTGAGCTGCCCGTGTGGCAAGGCTTAGGCCGTGTCATCTTTTCGATTTGGTCCTTTTTGACTTGTTTTTGGCTCCTCTTGACTCTTGGTGCTCTCCTAAGTACAAAAAATGAAATAACTGGATTAAGAGCACCAAAATCCATAATTCTAGTAATAAACATCCATAAATATGCTAGGTATTTGGGGTAAAAATATGTATAATTTTGCATTTATCACTACACTACAAGCTTTATTTCATTGTTTATTAAACTTTATTTTGTCTTTTTATCTTAATTTAATAAAGATTCAAATATGTTAATCATCATTTAACCATCAACCACCATCCACTTTCATTTATATAATGGTATAATTGTAACTTAAGTCCCTTATCTAAGTTCTAATTAAATATTTCTTAGTAATTAAACTTTTACAGCTTTTACAATTTAGTCCCATTACCTTATTTAATCACTAATTCTATAAAATTACCTATCCAAAATTTAATTCACCTATAATATAACTCTGAAAATATTAAATAAAAATATTTATAGGCTCAGTTCACGAAATGAGGTCCCAAAATCGTGTTTTTCTTCACCACTAACTTTCGGGTCATTATAATTCTCCCCTCCTTAAGAAATTCGTCCCAGAAATTTACACAAGAAAGATTTAAGTAATGGGATTTTATTTTGATTTTAATTTTGATTTTTATTATCATTTAATCAAATTAAATCCTTTGCTATTCTTCCTCATCGGTTCTCAGACTAGTTTAGCTTTACCACATGGTCTTTCACGTGTCATCGATATTTATATATTTATCACAATTTGTATTCAAGTCATTGGATCTCAATATCAATTCAATTCCTATTTCCTTTAACTCATTCATATGTTATGAATTTATCAACTTGACTCAGAATCAAACCATATGCATAGATTAATTTACTTGTATCTATGTCTAAAATCGAAATAATCATATTGGCACTTGACTGCATCATCAAACAAATCAACACACTTATACTGGCATGTAAGCGCACCATCGGGTAAAAGTGAAATAATTATATTGATATACACAATGCATCATCGGATATACTAAAACAACTATACTGGCACACACAGTGCATCATCGAATAAACCTAAAAAACTATACTGGCACACACAGTGCATCATCAGATATACTAAAGCAACTATAATGGCACATACAATGCATTATTGGATATACCGAAGTAACTATGTTGGCAAACACAGTGCATCATTGGATATATCAAAGCCACTGTACTAGCACACACAGTGCATCATCGGATATACCGAAGTAACTATACTAGCACACATAGTGTATCATCGGATATACCGAAGTAACTATATAGACAAACACAGTTCATCATCGGATATACCAAAGTACCTATATTGGCACATACAGTGAATCATCATCTGGTATACGGAAGTAACTATACTGGCATACATAGTGCATCATCGGATATAACGAAGCATAAACAAAACTTTTATTAGGAAACAAAATTTCAATCTCATTATAAATTTAATTCACACTCCAATATAGTATGTAACATGTTTTAACTCGATTTAACACTGAGTACCTCAGATCATTTAAACCGTATACTTTCTATTTTATTCACTTCAATCTGATTCTCAATTTTTCAGTACCCATAGTCACAATTCAATTTATACAATAATTATGAACTCATTTAATTCACCATCATGCGAATAACATAATTTTATAAACAGGTAATTTTGATCTTAAATCTTGAAAATACGCACCAAATCCTTGTGCTAATGGTTCCCCGACCTTTTTTTCAACCAAAATAAATATCTGGGTAGCGACAGGAAGATTATTAACTTTTTTTGTACAATTTCAAGCGATATGCTCAAAAGAAAACTATCGGAAACATGGTTTCATTTTCTACCACCATTCACTTCTGTGTTTTCTGCCACAAAATTCAAAGTTCAAAATAGTTATGTCTTTTTTCGACTTCTTAATATTCCTAATAGATACTAATGGTTGTTTAACCCGATTTGTAACACCCGGTTTTGGTGGTTTCTAAGTTTGGTGTAATCCCTCAACTTTCTTATATTTAAATTGTTTAAATCATGTCAAGTAATCTGATTTGGTTTGGTGGTTAAGTGTCTTAAATGTCTACTTTAGATCCTGAGTTTAATTCCTTTGTTTCAGATTTTTCCTATTAATTTTGGTATTATGTTAGGCTTGAGCTCTTGGGTTTATCTTTTATTTTCATTTGGTTATTAATAAGGATGAGCCTGTTAGTACAGTGGTAAGGCTTCAACTTACCCTTAGGTCTTGTGTTCGAATCCTGTTGTGAGAAATTGTAAAATATTTTTGTTACTTGTTATTTGTTGAAGGTTGAATTCAATTTGAAATCTATTAAATCTAGTGGGTTAGGATTTGGTTAAAATTATTTTTTTTACTTTTTTTATTTTTGAAATTTATCCAAAATCTTATCTTTTTCACGTTCTTCCCCTTTCTTTTGTTTCTTTTCTTTTTTTTCTTTTTCTGAGTTTTCTTTTCCTTGTTCCTCTCTATTGTTTTTGCTTGCTTTTGTTTCATTTTTTCTTCTATGTTTTTGTGTGAGGTTCTTTCTTCGATCGTAGTTCAAAGCGTGGTGTAAGTTTTGTCAACCTACTTTTCTATTATTTTCGCTTTAATTTGTTCTTGAACAATATTAGAGTTGTTGGTTTTTTGTTTTCATTTCATGTTGTGTTAAGACTTCTCATGATTTTGATTAGGCGAAGGGTGTGAGAATCAAATTCCTCCAGTGGAGTAATTCTTGATTTGGATGTTGTTTTCTGAGAAGTAAGTGCTCGAACCTCGCTTTAGTGACTGGAATTTTGATAAAAGGATCCTATCTTGGATGGATCTTTGATGGTTAATTTGTGTGCTTTGATAATTGATTATAGGTTCATGAGTTCCCGGTTGTGTGGCTAATCAAAAATATTGTCAGGTGTGTAACACCCCTAACCCACTTCTGTCACCAGAATAGGGTTACAAGACATTACCGGACAAAACACAGTTCCACATAGTCATTAATCATTTTTTTTATGCACAAGGTTATATCAACTTCTATACAATATAACTTCTAAATCCAATAGCAATCATCCATTAAATCATATTAGTTAAATTTGCACATATGGTACACATAACCAGATAAAATTTAACATGCTTTATTACTTATAATACGTATACAAACTATGCTTCAAATTTCGACCATATTAATATCATCTATATAACCACATATTCGAATTAATTAATGTGCAACAAAGCCATGTTACATGTACTTAATACATATAAATGTTCAAAACATATGACTCTAATATTAATGGCACTTGTATACTTAAAACATATTCCATCATATATCATTTTCATAACTTCAGCACAAGCACATAACAAAACCATTCGAACCATATGGCATTAATTATTATGCAATCACATATGCGACTTTTGTAACATTGCTTCATGGTTGAACATACTATTGAAGCATATATATACATGTATAGTGCGCATTTTACCCTAAAAACAAAAGTCACATTTAATATTTGTACACAAATAAGATTCCAATGTATACCTAATTCACATATATATTAATAGACCTGAACTTCATCTTTCATTCTATTAACTAATCATTGATTCGATCACACCATTATCAAGATCATATGCTTATCAAAATGAACCAAATATAGTAATAGAATTTATAATCACATATTAATATTAACATCAACTTGACACTTTTAACTATCCATTAAAACTAACCAAAACATACCTAAATCATAATCATCATTTACCATTTGGATCCGTACCAAAACAATCAACTAAAACAATTATATAACATATTCATTACTTACCATTTAGCAACCAAACCTATAAAGCCAATATAGAATCAAATACATATCCATCATTTTGCCTCATTACTAAGCCAAATTATACCATCATCCACCACCCAAATTATACCACATTTCATGCTTCCAAAATGAGCTAACTTTTAAGCCGATTATACATCATACTTACCTTTTCTCATTGCCAAATCATATAACCAAACATCACAAACATATATACCAAGAAACATACTTACCAAAATATACTTATCCCATGTCAATTTACTAAACCATCAACTAACTTAATAATCAAGCCAAATGATATAGCAAAAAAAAACACACATATATACATCATGAAATATACTTTAATATCAAGTCTATGCCATAACCGAATGCATATAATCATTAATATAAAGATTAAGCCATTTTTGCATGGCTAAATATATACACATTCAAAGTAAGTTAACACAAAGGCTAGCCTATACATGCCATAAGTTTATAGTTTTAAACTTTTGTAATATTGAAATAACAATCGATAGTGTGATGGACTTCCTTAATGATCCCCGAGCTCATAACCAACTTCTAAAATCTATAAAATAGTGAACGAACACACACAATAAGCTTAAATAGCTTAGTAAGTCATAATCTAATAAAACATTTCAATATTGTACATAATTCAAATAAACCAAACCGAACCAAATAAAATTTAACCTTGTATACACAAATTATGCTTATTAACTTAATCACTAACTCATAAACATAAATCACATAATGTCAATGGCCAAATGTACATATGTTCATAACATAAATAATTCTAACTTATATTGCTTATTTCATATATAAATCATAACTACGCACTTACCTTGATTTTTCAATCATTTTAACTTAGCACATAACTAACCCTTTTAGCTCGATTTCACATTCGATCTTTACTTAATATTGTCCGTGGAACTATTCAAAATTAATAAGGATACTTGGATAGTTGGAAAGCTCATAAAATTCTAACGTCCCAGACGTGGTCTTACATGTAATCACATATCGATGCCACTGTCCCAGAAAGGGTCTTACACGTAAATCACAAATCGATGCCAACGTCCCAAACGTGGTCTTAAACGAATCATATATCAAAATCCTACGTCCTGACATATGTATCCTAACTATTCCTAAGGCTCGTACGGGACTTTCGTGTAATGCCCCAAAAATCCAAAAACCCAAAAATCCTAAAATCTTGAATTCTTTTTTTGTTTTGTGCTTAGCAATTCCGATTAAGTGTTAATTACGCGATAGTAGGTCTTGGTCAAGGTTTGGGTTTGAATCTAGGGGTAGAAGAAATTATACTTTAATAATTAAAAGGACCTTTTTGGCAAGTAGTTGGGCTTTTTAATAAAGATAAGGGAAAATGGCATCAAAAAAGCCTTGTGGAAGAGTGGCTAAGTGACGCCACTTAGAGTGTAGGGAGGTGGCGTTAATAGCTAGCAAGGAGATCCAAGGTACAAATCCTAGCTTAGTGTTTTTAAAAGTTTAATTTTGGACTTCTAGAAGGTTGGAAGTGGCGTGAAGATGGACTCCAAGGGGAGTGTTCAGAAAAGAAAATTAAGGAAAGGATCAAGGGGTTATCAGGGAGAAAAAATGAGGAGATGAGAAGGGGGAAGAGATGGAGCCAAATGAGGAATTGAGGGCCAGGCAATTCAACTATAGGGGTTATAAATAAGTGTTGAATGCAGGGTTACCAGGCTAATGCCAAATTTCTTTCACCCTGTTATCGGAAACCCTTTTCCCTAAAAGCCGAAAACCTTTTTGTTTACTCTCTTTTCTTTATGCCAATTTTTATTCTTTCTCTAAACAATTTTCTTTGTTTCGCTTAGTCGATTCCTTCTTCTACTCTTCTTCTTTAATCTATACTAAATAAACCTTATTCACCATACAAAGTTTAAAAGCTGAAAAGTCGAATCTTCCAAGGGCCAAATACTCTTCGACCGAATCTAGTGTAAGTGTTTGTCCTTCCAATCGGTTTTGCTAAGAATCTATTATGCTATTCTTTCCTCACTCTTTCTAATCAACTGTGGTAGGGAATTAGTATCGGATCTCGGATCTTAGCTCCCTGCTGAAATTGCTCTTTAGGTGGTTGCGATTTTGGTAAGTAATCCTCTTCTATTGGCTAAGGTGGTCGAATGTTCATAGTTAAGGTAAGGGGACTTGTGTTGGATATGAGTCACCTACTATTCTAGTTTTAATAGTTAAGATTGGTGCAGATCTAGAAGTTGATCGTGGTTAGTGATTTTAAGAAGAGGTTGTTATACTTATCGCGCAAGTTAATGTGAGGTTTCAGTTGTAGTAAAGATATGTATTAAGCATGTTATTAATTGAAGGGTGATATTTTTTGTAGGTTGGTGACTAAGGGAATCGTAGCTCGCCTACTTACCAGGTATGTACATACACTGAACACACATGTAGATCGGTAAAAGTCGAAATGCCAAAAAGCTGAAAGTTTGGCTGCAGTAGTCTTGCGAGTGCGGGAACACTCGTGAGGAGGAAACTGATAGGTTGTCTGAGGCCCATGGGCTATTCCATGGACTTGGGCTGTGATCTGGCCAACTGGGCCAGAATAGGCCTAATAGGCTCGATAGGCTGTTTGGCCCATAATAGGAAAAATATGATAATTGATGCTATGTGATAGAAACTTTGTGTGTGAGCATGAATATAAGGTGATTTGGGGCCTAATGGGCCATATGAATATGAATTGGGCCTGATGAGCCATATGAATGCGAATTGGGCCAGATGGGCCAAGTGAATGAAATTGGGCCAATGGCCCATATGCATGTATTTAGGGGTTTTGGGCCTAGTATATGATAATTACGTCAAACTTAATTAATATCTTGCGACTATGGATAAGTCATAGGGTTAAGGTGTGCCAACGAGTATATGCATGTCTAGGATTGGATCTAGGGATAGCTTGGTACTTAAGCGGTCTTAATAACTCACCTCCTTTTTTCTGAAATCCTACCTGGTGCATAGTATTCATTCATCTCAGCTCACAGGATTTTTTAACAGGCCAAGGTAAGTGAAACCGTATTAAAGAGAAAATTACTGAAATGCAAATAAGTCATCTATCCGCAGCAACGAATATTTATTCTTTATCGTCACTTTATTGAGCTGACGATAATCAATACACATTCACATAGTTTTGTCTTTCTTTTTCACGAACAGGACTGGAGTACCCTAGGGTGAGAAGCTGGGTCACGCAAAACCTCTGTCGGCCAACTCTTGCAATTGAGCTTTCAATTCTTTTAACTCGGTCAATGCTATACGATACGGAGCGATCAAAATCAGTGTCATACCCGAAACAATTCTATGCCAAACTCTACTTCTCTAACAGGTGGCAATCCCGGTAATTCCTCAGGAAACTCTTCTGGATACTCACAAACTACAAGCACAGTCTCGAGCTTTTGTTCCGATACCTTACTATCCAGTACATATGCAAGATAAGCTTTATAACCCTTTCTCACATGTTTCCAAGCTAACACGGAAGATATCACTGCCCGTAACCCACTCAGATCACTAGACTCAACTCGAATCATTTCACCACTCGAACATCGTAAGTCTATAGTCTTTCGCTTGCAATTTACCACAACGCCATGTTTGGTTTACCAGTCCATTCCGAGAATAATATCGAATTCGTCAAAGGGTAACAGCATCAAATCCACTGGAAAACAGAAATCTTTAATTATCAATGAACATCTCTTGCATACCTTATCAACTAACACATACCGACCCAAAGGGTTTGACACTCGTATCACAAACTCAGTAGACTCAATAGGTAAAGTCTTATTGGATGCTAATGTTTCACATACGTAAGAATGAGTCGAACCAGGATCAATTAAAGCATGCACACTAGTACTATAGAGAGTGAATGTACCAGTGATAACATCAGGGGAGGATGCCTCATCTCGTGCACGGATGGCATAAGCTCTGGCGGGGGCACGAGTTTCAGATCGAACAGCCGTATCAGAAGTCCCTCTCTGATTACCACCCCTGCCTCCTGTATTTGTCGGTGGTCTACCTCTAGTTGTTGCACCACTCGATCTCACACCTTGCATCTTATTTTTCTCATCAGGTTCCGTGCAATCTCGAATGGAATGATCCCGCGAACCGCATCTATAACAGGCTCTGTTAATAGACTTACCCCAACATTTACCTACATGTCATCTTTGATCTGTTAGTATCGTCTCTGAACTTCTTTACAGCCGAGAAAGAAGTTTTACCCACCGATCTTTTACGAAAGTCTCTAACTTCAGATTTAGCTTTCTTTTTCTCCTTTCCAAGCTCTTCAGCCTTGCAAGCTCATTCAACCAATGTTACGAATTCTTTTATTTCTAGAATACCCACAATAGCTTTAAATCTTCATTCAATCCCTCTTCAAATCTTTTACACATGGCAACTTCATCAGCTACACACTCTCGAGCATATCGAATGAGTCTTACAAACGTTCATATTCGGATATTGTCAAACGGCCTTGTTTAAGCTCCAAAAATTCTTTGCGCTTTTGATAGATGAATCGTTGACTAATATACTTCTTACGAAACTACGTCTGAAAGAAGTCCCAAGTAACTCATTCCTTCGAAACCATCAAAATCAGGGTTCTCCACCAATAGTAGGCCGAATCCCGTAATAAGGATATGGCACACTTTAGACACTCATCGGGTGTGCAAGACAGCTCATCGAAAACATGGATGGTATTATCAAGCCAAAACTCAGCCCTTTCAGCCTCATTAGTAGCTGTGGCTTGAAATTCCTCAGCCCCGCGCTTCCTAATCAAATCAACAGGAGGTTTACTCGTCCTTAAAGGATCAGTAGTTGCTGGTATTATAGGCACTGGAGGAGGATTATTTAAATTCGAGAATTGTTGAGCAGCCGGGTTTGTTCGGGCATATTGTGCAACCCACTCATTCATCATGGTAAAGAAGGCTTGCTTAGCCCCATCATCATGATTACTCGCAGATGGTTGAGGTTCAACAGGAGCTGTCCCTTCCACGGGAGCAGGCGCTACACTCTCAACGTCATCCGCTAAGGCTCTCTCTGGATTGGATTCCATTTACTAATCAAAACAACAATTTCACCGTCAGAAGTCATCACACTATCATATACTAACATTATGGCATGTATAGCTAGACTCACACGTGCTACGGTAGTCTTCGAATCGACTAAACTGTGCTCTGATACCAATAAAAATGTAACACCCAAATACCCGTATCCATTACTGGAATAGGGTCACATAACATAACCTATTCAACTCCTTTATAGAACACTTCGCGTACATAAAAATCAGATTTGCACTTTTAAGTTTCAATAATTTCGAATCCAATGTAATTAAATAATTATAACAATAATAGCATGTTTCCATGAGTAACTTCTATAGTATGCTCATAGAAAAGGGTAAAAGTGTAAAGTCTTGAGCTTAATGAATAACATCACACAACTAAAAGTTTTCTATTCATTTGGTGATTTTTATCCTCTTAACCGAATACACATACATAATATATATCTCAAATACTTAACATGTTAGTTCAAGCATAACATAATCACACTCATATCACAAATATGAACTTATATGTCAAGTTGATTAACACTTCAAGATTTATATCTAAACCATTATCAAATCCATACATAGGACTTTAGCCATATTCGCATGGCTTTATATACAATACTATCAAAATAGCAAACCTCCCAAAATATTATCCTATACATGCCATAATGTCTACTAGAGTTTTAAACAAAGGTACCAAAAAGGTTGTGAAAAGATGCGATGACTTCGTAACGGGTCCAAGCTTTCCTCGACAAGATGATTTATACAAAACCAATAAACACATCAAGTGAGTTATTAACTCAGTAAGTCCTAAGAAATTTCAAGAATGTAATAACCCGATTATCTTAGCAAAATAAAATTTCAATCCAATACTAGCCGAATTCAACCATGATATCACAAGGAAATCTTATGTCACATACGTACATTATGAATTTGGTACATACTTACCCGAATTCACTATGTACTCCTACACCATTTAACCACAAATTGAAAATACCATGGTAAATGTCCTACACAAATCATTGGCGTATATGTAAATGACATACAATGTCCAATTATTCAAATAAAGCACAAACCAAGCCACTCCATCTATCAATCCAATCTCCAATCCATTTAGATTCATTTATCACTACTTTATATCTTTGTTCAATTATATACTAATTGAACCGATTACCTTTCTCTTCTTTCTTTCTTCCCAAGCATTATATATTAATACACATATTAGAATCAAATCCCATGTCTAGTATCCATGCACATTTCATTACTCCCAATTTAATGTTTTAATGAATTTTCATTTGCACAAGTAGTGCTCCACGATCGATATCTCACACTTAGTGCTCTATTTGAAAGCCTGCACACATAGTGCTCTTACTTATTCACACACATAGTGCCACGTTTTCTCGCACACATAGTGCCGCATAGCCTTGCACTTATAGTGTTGTATTTTCTTATCTATAGTTACCACAATATCATAGATAGGTCAATATTTTCACATTCGATTTTCAAAAATTCATACATACCATGGTTTCTTATCCAACTTATTTTGTGTCATTTATGTGCAATGTTAACCATAGCTTAAATTACTTAAGGACTTACTTTTTAGTCGGATGAACAACTCCGATCGGCTACTCAACCGCTTTCGCTTTCCCTTTGGCCGAACTTGGCTCCCTCTGATCTTGAGCTCCATCTAAGCAAATAAAATAACTCAATCATCGTAGCCCCAATTTATATTCATTCCTCATAGACACACACACAGATTCGGTATTCCATCTAATATTAACCAAGCCATGACAATATAACATTTAAGTATTCAAGATTTATCACCTAATAACTAAAACCGATCATCAAATTTATTGAACCATTTTTTTATTCCTTCAAGACCCCATTCGGCATTTGTCCACACATAATTTAAAATTTAACCTTTAAACTTAATGCATATCCAAACATACTTCTCTTCTATTCCATTAATTCGATACATATACAAGATCAATTTCGGCAACTCACATTTCCAAATTTTTAAATACTCAACAATTTGTCAATTAATTAGCTAAGTTCATTTTTTGTTAGTATTCATTTAAATACTATCAAGCTCATATACTTCTAATTTCATGAGTTCAACATCTTAATGCCCATTTTAATCACTCAAATAAATTTCCAATACATAAATTAAGTCACTCAAACAATCTTAATTTAAATTCGGCAAACACACATACCAAACTATCTTAGCTAAATTTTCCATAACACTTAAACTAAAATATGCACATTAAACTTACTCAATTTTCATTATGCCTTTCACTCCTAAAACATAAAAGTATCAATCTTATTCCTTCATCCATGTCTCGGTCAATTGCTCAAATTAACACATAAACATGAATTTTGTACTTTAACTTATCTACCATGACTCATTCGGCCTTAACACTTATTTGAACCATTTCTCATACAAGAAAGTAAAAAAATAAAATGAACATTCCATTTAAACCCCATATGGCCGAATGCACAAAGTATTACCCAACTAACAATTCAACAAGTTTAACCTCATTCTAACATCTACTTATTCAATACAACATGAAAACAACCTCTAATTCCAACATCTTGATAGACGGCCTAGTGCCCAAACCACCATAGAAATTTTATTTTCTTGACATGGCCAAGAAATTCATTTAAAAATTAACTTAAACATATAAAAAGATTTCAAAATCACTTCAAAACTTACCTCCAACTAGCAAAAGAAGGTGCCGAATTGCCTTAGTGTAATTTCTCTTTTTCTTTCCTTTTGTTTCGGTTTTACAAGAAGAAGAAGATGAACACTTATGTTTCAATTTCTTCTTTTATTCATCTTTTTATTTTTAATTCATATTATTTATGATGTTTTAATCACTTATCAATATAATAATTTAATTAAATTAAACTTAGTGGAGGGACATCATTACTTGGCCGGCCACTTAATGCATATTGGGCATTTTGACATGCAAACCCAAACTTTCATACTTTGAAATTATTTGGTCCTCACACATTTACCTAACATATTTTCTAAGTTTCTCAACTAAGTCCTTTCAAGTGAAATTCACATTCATATGACTAAATTAAAACATCAAATTTTTCACACATGCACTATCACACATAGAAGATATGAAAATTAATTTTTAATAAATTTTATGACTCGATTTTGTGGTCCCGAAACCACATTCCGACTAGGGTCAAATTAAGGCTGTCACAACCTTGGACTCAATTTGCCTTTTCTACTGAATCGAAGTAGTTTATTCCATGGGGATACTTTCAAAAACACTTTGTCGCCAATCTCAAATTCAATGTCTTTTTGTTTCAAATCTGCGTAAGATTTCTAACAATCAGTAGTTGCTTTCAAACTATCTCGAATCACTTTTACTTTCTGTACAGTCTCTTTTATCAAGTCGACCCCATGAATCTTATTTCACTGAGTTCAGTCCCATACAAAGGTGTACGACATTTGTGACCATATAAGGCTTCATGCGGTGCCATTTTAATACTCGATTGAAAACTATTATTATAAGCGAATTCAATCAAAGGCAAATACTGTCGTACCTTTAAATTCAAAAATACAACATCTCAACATACCCTTGAGAATCTAAATAATTCGCTCAGATTGACCATCCATTTGCGGGTGAAAAGTAGTACTGAAATGCAATTTCGTACCCAAAGCATCTTACAATTTCTTCCAAAATCGTGATGTGAATCTCAGATCTCTGTCTAACACAATAGATAGTGGCACACCATGCAATCTCACAATATCAGAAATGTATAACTCATCTAACTTATCAAACGAGTAATCGGATTGTAGCAGAATAAAAGAGGCTGATTTCGTCAATCGATCAACTATAACCCAAATTGCATCTTTTTTTCTCGGAGATAGGGACAAACCTGAAACAAAATCTATTGTCACTCTATCCTATTTCCATTCTAGAACCATAATCGGCTGTAACAAACCTGACAGCACTTGATGTTCAGCTTTAACTTGTTGACAGATCAAACATTTTGCAACAAATTGAGAGATGTCATGCTTCATATCAGGCCACCAATAAAGCGGTTTTAGATCGTTATACATTTTCATACTACCCGGATGAATAGATAAACGACTATTGTGAGCTTCATTCAAAATCATCTGTATCAACTCTGGATTTCTTGGAACACAAATTCGATCTCAGAATCTCAAACAATCATCTTTATCAACTCTGAATTATGAGTCAAAATCTAAATTACCTTGAGCTCGTTTTACCAAAATCTCATTATCAATCTTTTGAGCTTCGATAATCTGTTGAATGAATAACGGTCTAGCTTTTAATTTGGCTAAAATCGAACCATCATCAGACACAAACAACTGAGTATTCATAACACGCAGAGCAAAAAGTGATTTCTGACTCAAAGCATCAACAACAAGATTTGATTTTCCTAGATGATAATCAACCACAAGCTCCTAGTCTTTTAGCAATTCTAACCACCTTCTTTGTTACAGATTTAGATCTTTCTGAGTCATCAGATATTTTAAACTCTTATTATTGGAATAAACGTGACATTTCTTACCAAAAAGATAATGGCGCCATATTTTCAAAGCAAATACAATCCCAACTAACTCAAGGTCATGTGTCATATAGTTCTTTTCGTGCGTCTTTAACTGTCTCGAAGCATAAGGAATAACTTTGCCTTCCTACATCAAAACACATCCCAAACTGTTTAACGAAGCATCATTATAGAACACAAATTCTTTACTCGTTTAAGGTTGTACTAACACTAGAGCTTCAGTCAATAGGGCTTTCAATTGATCAAAGCTTTTCTGACATTTTTCAGACCATTCAAACTTCACATTTTTCAAAAGCAATTTCGTTAAAGGAGTTGCAATCATAGAAAAGCCTTTTACAAATCTTCTATAATAATTGGCAAGTCCCAAAAAACTGCGGACTTCGAAGACATTCCTTAGAGGCTTCCAATCCAAAATAGCTGAAATTTTTCTCGGATCAACTTGGATATCTGATGCTGATACAATATGGCCTAGAAAATTGACTTCTCGTAACCAAAATTCACACTTGCTAAACTCTGCATACAATTGCTTATCACGCAAATTCTGTAGCACTATTCTTAAATGTTCGGCATGCTCGAATTTATCACGCGAATAAATCAATATGTTATCAATGAATACAACAACAAATCGATCTAAATACGGTTTAAAAATTATGTTCATCAAATCCATAAAGATAGTAGGTGCATTAGTTAATTCAAAAGGCATAACAAAGAACTCATAATGCTCGTACCTCGTTCTAAAAGTAGTTTTCAAAATATCTGAATCTTTTACTCGCAACTGATAATAGCCTGACCTCAAATCTATCTTCGAAAACACGGTAGTTTCTTTCAATTGATCAAACAAATCGTCAATTCGAGGCAAAGGATATTTATTCTTGATATTCACTTTGTTCAACTGACGATAATCAATGCACATTCTCATTGTACAATCTTTCTTTTTCACAAACAGAACTGGTGCACCCCAAGGTGAAAAACTCAGTCTAGCAAACCCTCTCTCAGTCAATTCTTGCAACTGGGATTTTAATTTCTTTAGTTCAGTAAGAGCCATTCTATACGAAACTATAGAAATTAGAGTAGTCTCGGGTACTAATTCAATGCCAAATTTAACTTCTCGAATCAAAGGTAATCTTAGAAGTTCTCCAGGAAACACATGAGGGAATTCACAGATAATAGGCACCGATTCAACTCTCTTTTCTGACACTTTTGAATCAATCACATAGGCAAAGTAAGCTTCACCACCTTTTCTCAAAATACTCAGAGCTTTCATCAAAGATATCACAGCAGGCAATTGATAAATGCTAAATTATACATATCTATACCCTAAATACTTAGCATATTTATGGATGTTTATTACTAGATTTATGGATTTTGGTGCTCTTAATCCAGTTATTTCATGTTATGTACTCAGGAAAGCACCAAGAGTTGAAAGGAGCCACAAACGAGCTAAAAAGGGACAAAATGGACCAAATCGAGAAGATGACACGGCCTAAGCCTTGCCACACGGGCATCTCACACGCCTGTGGCCCTCGGGGGTGTCGACCAAGGTTTTCACGATTCACACGGCCTGGCCACTGAGCCCACACGGCCGTGTGCAATTTAACGGATCGAACACGGCCTGGTAATCACGTCACACGGTCGTGGCACACAGGCGTGTCCCTTTTTCAAAGAGTTGTATTTTACACGAAAAAGGGTACTTAGGGAGGAAGAAAGCCAATCCAAAGCCTATATAAACACCCTAAGTGTGACTTAAAAAGAGGCTGCTCTTTCCAGAACTTTTCTGGAATACAATACCACACGCCGGGAATTACTTGAAGGAAGCCAGACGATCCATCTCAAAAGCTAGAGCTACTACAAGACTGAAGATCTCTCTCAGAATTCCTTCAGGGGTTTTAGAGTTTTCTTTATGTTTTGTTATTTTTCTACTTTTGAGATGTACTCTTATTTTATTATGAACTAAACCCCTTAGATACCTAAGGGGGATAAAATCTATGATGGATCTTGTTATTATTATTTGAACTGTATGATAAATATTTGATTTGTTCTTAATTATGTGTTCTTAATGCTTGAGTTAATATTCCGGGTATTAATTCATGATTAGATGTGCTTTTGTAGAGGAGGAATAGACCCTGCCTAAGAGTAGATTTGGCATAATTAAGCGGAGTTGATCGAACGCCTAGAAATAGGGTTACGAGATTTTGCTAGATTAGGGTGAAACCTAATAAGGGGATCCATAGATCGAGTTAATGCAACCCTAGAGTGTTAATTAGAGAAAAGTCCCGGTTATTCAATCTAGGGATTAGACGTTATTAGTCTTGAATAGGGATAGTAACTTAACTTAGGGACCTCTACGAAACAAGTCAAGTGAATAAATCGTCCAGTTCAGAGTCAAATAATAAGTGAAATCTAGGTGGATTCCTCCTTGGGTGTCGTCTTTATCAATTTCTTTTCTTCAAGCCTTTTTCCAAATTTTCTCTTTGCTTTTATTAAATCAGTTAATTGTTTAAATAATTAGTTTAATAAACAAATATTTTTATTCTTAGGATAGATAATAAAAAAGATAGTTATTACTAGTACTTTTGGTTCCCTTGGGTACGATATCCCGATCTTGCCATTACTATACTATTGTTCGATAGGTGCGCTTGCCTTTTCGTCATGATAATAGTTAATCTAGGTTTGATCTTCATTATAAATATTTATTACTTGTTACGAATCACGCGATCAAGTTTTTGGCGCTGTTGTCGGGGAACTAAAATATTAGGAACACTAAATTTTTATTACATTAGCAAATTATTTTTCTTGCAATTTTGTTTTATTTTATTATTTATTAATTTACTTTTTCTCTCTCTCTTGGCAGGTTTTTATAGTTTATGACTAAAAGAAACCCGTCAAGACCATTACTCTTTGATGAAGAAATCGACCGTACAATTCACAAAAATCAAAGAGAAATAAGGCGTAGTTTATGCTACACGGAGAACGAGTGAGAAAACGATACTCAAACCCCAACCGATGAGATGGCTGAAAACCCAGGCGATTAGCTGCCTCCTACAATTGCAGCTAATCAAAATCCTACTCCACGTACTATGTATGACTATGCTAAACCTTCTTTAATAGGAACTAAGTCTAGTGTAGTTAGACCTGCTATTGCTGCAAATAATTTCAAACTAAAACCTAACACAATTCAGATGATAGAGCAGTTTGTTTAGTTTGATGGTTTGCAGGATGAGGATCCCAACACGCACTTGGCGAATTTTCTTGAATTTTGTGATACATTCAAAATCAATGGCGTTTCTGATGATGCCATTCATCTTTGGTTATTTCCCTTTTCACTGAGAAACAAAGCTAAACAGTGGTTGAACTCATTACCACGAGGGTCTATCACTACTTGGGAACAAATGACCGAGAAGTTTTTACTAAAATATTTTTCGCCGGCTAAAATGGCTAAATTGTGTAATGATATCTCTTCTTTTGTGCAGATGGATTTAGAAACACTTTAAGATGCATGGGAGAGATACAAGGACTTACTAAGAAGGTGCCCTCACCATGGGTTACCACTTTGGCTACAAGTTCAAACGTTCTACAATGGTGTGAATCCCTCGACAAGACAATTGATTGAGCAACTGCTGACGGAACCATCAACAATAAAACACCGAAAGATGCCTATGAATTTATAGAGGAGATGTTACTGAATAACTATCAGTGGCAAGTTATGAGGACAAAGCCAACGAAAACAACCGGCGTCTATAACATCGATTCAGTCACCATGCTCTCTAATTAGGTAGAACTTCTCAATAAAAAGATTGACGATTTACTTGGTTCTACACAGGTACATCCAGTAATGAGGTGTGACTCAAGCGGAGGAGGTGTTCATACAGAATACCAATCCTTCAATCCTACAACTGAAGAGGAACAAGTCAACTATATGGGTAATAATAACGTTAGATCTCAAAATAACCCATACAGTAATACTTATAATGCAGGTTGGAGGAACCACCCAAATTTCTCTTGGGGTTGTCAAGGAAATCAAAAGCCACAAAATCCTTAGGGTTTTCAACAGCCACCTTATCAATAGGAGAAAAAACCAAACCTTAAATAGATGCTTTCTAAATTCATCTTGGTGTCAGAAACCCGTTTCCAAAATTCTGAGACGGCACTTAAGAATCAACAAGCATCGATCCAAGGACTCGAAACTCAGATAGGCCAACTATCCAAGCTAATCTCCGAACGACCACAAGGTAGCCTACCAAGTAATATTAAACCTAATCCGAGGGAACACCTCAATGCAATTAGCACTCAAGATAAGGAAGGATTTATTGCACCGGAGCCAGAAATACAGCAAGACAACGCAATGAACAAAGGACGAGAAGAGGTAAACAATAATGATCCCAAACAGGTAAGTACAAATCATGAACCTCGTATGCCATATCCTAAAGCAATGACGAAAGGAAGAACAAAAGAACAATTCGGTAAGTTTGTCAAACTCTTAAAGAAATTACATATTAACTTACCCTTTATTGAAGTTCTTTCATAGATGCCCAACTCAGCAAAATTCTTAAAGGAACTTCTGAGCAATAAAAGGAAATTAGATGCTACATCACATGTGGAACTCAATGTAGTCTGCTCAACTATTCTAAAGAATGAGCTACCTAACAAATTGAAAGATCCAGGGAGTTTTACAATTCCTTGCTTAATTGGTAGTCTGTCTGTGAATAATGCTTTTGTAACATCTCGAAATAGGGCCTAAATGGAATAGTGGTTGCGAAACCACAAATCTAAGATAGAAAAGTTTATTTCGATTAATTTTTATGATTTACCGAGTGATTAGATGCATGTGTTAGAGTATTGATAAGAAATTTTATAGATTTCATGTTTAATTTGCCTATTAGGGCTTATTTGCAGAAGTTGCTGTAACAACCCGATTTAGGGCCTAAACGGAACGATGTTATTAGAACCACGAATTCAAAGTCAAAAAATTTATTTCGATTAAGTTTTAAGGTTTATTTATTGATTAAAATATTGTGTAAAAATATCGTTAAGTAATTTTACTGATAAAGTGCTTAATTGGACTTTTAGGACTAAATTGCAAAAGTTACAAAATATGTGTTCTAATTCATAAGTACTTGATTGAAATGGGGGTTTAAAGAGGAGGTCCTTAAATGGCAATTAGACCATTATATTTTGTTTGGACAAAAATGGGCATGAATAGGACAAAATTTTAAAGAAAGGCCTTAAGGGCATTTTAGTCATTTGGTAATTAAAAGAAATAAAAAGGGAAAATAAAGCCAAATTTGACTCATCTTTTTCATGGAGGCCAAAATTAGCATGGGGGAAGCCATGGCTAGGGTTTTAAAGCTTTCCAAGCTCAATAGTAAGTCCGTTCTAGCCCGTTTTTCAAGTTCTTTACGATTTTGGAATCCTGGTAACTTGATTAAGCTTATTCTAGCAATAATTTAAGCTAGGGTTCATATTTGGAAAAATACCCATAGGTGAAATATGTTTATTTTGATGTTTTATGGTAGAATATGAAGGCTGAAATTATGTTAAACAACTTTTGCTAAGTGGTTTTAAGCAAAAATGAGTAAAACGGCTTAATCGGTAAAAGTTATTATTGTTCATAACTATGTGTTAGAGTGAGAATTTGATGTTGCCATAGAAGGGAAAAATGATCAGCATGTCATAAAACATAAGAATAAGGGATGAAGTTTAATTCCTGAGCCTAGGGGCAAAAGTGTAAATATGCAAAAGTTTAGGGGCAAAATTGTAATTTTTCCAAAGTTTGAGTTAAGGACTGCTTTGAATATTACATTAATTTTAAATAAGTAAAATATGATGTTTTAGATCCCGAAAAACGAGATTTGAATCTAGAATGGGAGAAAAATCGAAAATCGGGAAAGTTGGTAAAATGGCCGTTTTAGTATCGAGGTAAGTTCATACGTATAATAAGCATTAATTTATGCATGTTTCAATGTAAAATTGATATATTTACTATGATTTTCTAGGTGTTGAAAGTAAGTATAATTATGATGATTTAAATGTTCAATATTAATTCGACATGGAAATGAGAAAGTATGTAAGTTTGTATGTAAATAATACATTATCTTTATTATGTTTTTCTATTTCAGCATATTTTAGGTATTGTAGCTGATTTTTGAATCATAATTGACTATTGAAAGTATGGAATCAAATATTAGAAAGAGAGAGAAATCCCAGTTGAACCTTCGAAAAGATTGGATGATACAGATGGTATGTGGCTAGGTCACATGTATGGTGCTGAGTGCACATCATGTGTACAAGAGAGCTACGAGACATTATGATGTAGCTAGGTCACATGGGTGATACTATGTGTACACCATGTAGATAAGAGAGCTATGGGATATATGCAGCTAGGTCGCATGTGTGGTTCCAGGTGAAGGACACCATGTAGACAAGAGAGCTACGAGATAAACTGGCTAGGTCACATGGGTGGTACTAAGTGTTCACCATGTGTACAAGAGAGCCAGAATTATGTGTACAATCGAGCTAGGTCACATGAGTGGTGCTAAGTGAAGGCCACTATGTGTACAAGAGAGCTTCGATTTTAAAGGTGGGCTGTGTGCGATACCATTGCGTATTTGCTATTATTTCAAAACGTTCAACTGGGAAATTGATTAAATGAAATTGTGTATGACTTTGTGATGATAAGTGTAAGTATATACATGTGTAACTTATGAGCAATATGCTCGATATGTGATTGGAAATTGGAAAGATTGTTATGGGAAAGTGATGAATACAATTGAAGTGTGAAAGATCAAAATTAACAATAAAACTGTTCTGGATAATTGTAGTGATGTGAATCTAAAAATTTACCAAAAATAGTAGAAATTGAATCAGAGACTGAGTGAGATATCAAATTAGAGCTTAATGAGTCTATCTTCATATAATAGAAACAGAGCAAGCAAAGGAATTCTATATTATGAGATATTTAAGTTTTTGAGAGACTAGTTTAGAATGACTACGTGATCCCCTATTCTGACTTGGAAAAATCAATAAAAATTGTACAAAACTAATTATGGAATATAATTTATATTCTTAAAATACTTAATGAGTCTAGTTTCAATTGAAATAAACGATAACATCCTTTGAATTCTGTACGAGGATAAAATTGATTCGTAGTGAAGAGTGGTCAGAACAGTTGAGCAGTGAAATAGGGGTAACTTCAATGAATAAACTGTACTAATTGGCTAGACCAAAAATTTTTTAAATTTTATGGTAAGAATATATGTGAATCTAGTTTCAAGGAAAATTAATAGTTTGTAATTTGGAGTTCTGTAGCTCTAGAAATAAATAATTTAGTTGTTGGTACTATGCTAGACAGCTTATTTTGAACCTGTTTATGATTGTAATAGTGAAAGTATGTGTGTTTGTGATGGTAATATTCCGGGAACATATTATGACTTTGTTTAAAGTATGATAATGTATTGTTTATTAATATTTACGCACTTACTTACTAAGCTATAACGCTTACTCCCTTCCTTTCCTTTTTTCTATAGTGTCGCATATGTTAGGTCGAGTTGGAGGTCGCCGGAGGTTAAATCACACTATAAAACTATTGATCGATATATAAAAGTTTTAAAGTATTTTAAGTCTTTGGCATGTATGGAGACTCGTTTAACTGTTATTAAGTTGCTAGGAATTGGCTTAAAATATTGACCTATGTTATTTGAAGGTCTCTATTGTATAAAGTCATTTAATGTAGATAGTCTTGATTATGTTATTAATTATGAATCAGTTTTTATACGATGATTAGTGATTAAGTCCGGTAATGCCTTGTACCCTGTTCCGGCGTCAAACACGGGTAAGGAGTGTTACAGTTTTAGCTGATCTAGGGGCAAGTATAAATGTTATGCCAAACAAAATGTTTAAACGACTACGTCTCGGTAAACCCAAACAGACTAGGATGAGCATACAATTCGCTGACAAAATAGTTAGATTTCCTAAGGGTATTATTGAAGACGTTCTCGTTAAAATTGATAAATTTATTTACCCAATAGACTTCGTTGTCTTAGATATGGATGAGGATAACGAGGTACCTTTAATTTTAGGACGGCCATTTTTAGCAACTGCAAGAACCATTATTAATGTAGGTACAGGAGAGCTAACACTTCATGCAGGTGACAACGCAGTAACACTCCAAGCACGCGACTCAGTCAAAACCTCTAAAACTCAAGCTAATGCTATAAAACCTGTCGATGATAAAACTAATATTCAATCATCCTTGCAGGAACTTCCTCGAACCAAGACAATAGAGATAGTCTGCTACTATCATGAAGAGAACAAAGACGTCCATGAAGAACGAAGACTACAGATAGAGGAGCTAGACAAATGGCAAGAACACAAACCGAGAACACATGATAAACTGAAACTACGCAAACACAAGCCTAATACCTCTCCTAATCAACTTCAGGTTGGCGATACAATCTTACTAGATGCCGTTGATCCTCACATTGTCACTACCACACCAAATGAGGAAATCCCTCTTACGGTACTTAGTGTTTTTCCATTCGGTACAGTGGAGGTGAATCATCCCAAGATCGGCACTTTTAAGGTAAACAACACCCGTTTAAAACGTTATTTCAAAATTGACAGTAGGAACGAGGAGTTGAACTCCTCAAACCACCATGATAAATCAACGGAGAGGTAAGTCGAGCTTAGACTATAAATAAGCGCTTCTTGAGAGGCAACCCGAGCACTAACATATTTTGATTTCTTTATTTTTATTTTCTCACACTTCGAATCAATTAACTTAATCTTTGAATTGCAAAGTTTTTCAGCACACACGGCCAGGCACACGGGCGTGCCTAAAGCCGTGGCCAAACAGGGGAAGTGACACGGCCGTGAGATACGGTCGTGTTGAAGCAGACATGATTTCCCCAAAACATGGGGTGCGCTAAATCCCCATGGCCGTGCGACATGACCGTGGGTGAACTTAATAGGAACACACGGGCACGAGAATGAAAACCCACGAGAATGAAAACGACACGCCCGTGCCATTCAGCCGTGTACAACAATACACAGGCGTGGGAGAAGCGAACAAAGCTAGGCACTGCCGTGCGCCATAGCCGTGTGCCACACACGCCCGAGACACATGGGCATGGGATAGTAGCCGGGCACGACCTAAATTGAAAAAATTCAAAAAACACGGGATCACACTCAAAGCACACGGGTGTGGCCCTAGGCCATGTGACCCTCTCTTATATAAACAAAACACTGTTCATCTTCTTTCCCCTTTCAAAACCCTAGCCGAAAACTCCTCCTCCCTACTCCCTAATCCTTATTCCGGCCACCATTCCCGAGATTCTCGCTTCCCCAACCCTCAAACCACCTTGAAATAGATTCCTCTTGCATTAATCCCCACTTTCCCCTCTCTATACCCTCTATTTTTCCTCCACACGGCTATACCGCCGCATCACACGCCCGTGCGCCGCCATACAACAACCTTTGGTTCACTTTCTCAACTTTATTTTTTCAATTTGTATTGCTACATTAGTATTCTAAATGCTTTACATAAATATTGTACTATTTTACTTTAGACAAGTTAGGAATTTACTTTAAATTTTTCTATATTTGAATTATTTAAGCCACTAAATAGCATATACTAGTTTTGGGCCTCTTACTTAACTACTGATGTATCGTGGATTCTATCACTGCTCATATATTTTCAGGTACATTATGTCATCATCAAGAGGAAAGAAGGTCGCGGTCCCATCCTCAAAGAGACGTAGAGGACCGGGTTCTTCCTCGGTACGTGCTACAGCCGAAGTTCAGAACTCGTACCTTGAATTTCCACAAGCTTCGCAGGAGGAGCTATTTTAAATATTACGCGCACGACCCATCACCACAGGTCGCTGCATCGACTGAGCTGTCGTAGAGCAAGTCCAGCTCACTGATGCCATCCGCACCCTCTTGTCCACAGACCCATGGGAACGGTTCTTCGCTATTACCGAGCCCACTTTTTTAGAGCTAACCTTAGAATTATGCTCTACTTTTCATTTACAGGTGGTGATGATGAACAATGACGAGCCAGGCACTATTCACTTCCGATTAGGCGGTCTAGTTCGTGCGATGAGTGTCCCAGAGTTTGGAATTGCTCTGAGACTTTAAACCGATGAGTTTTTGGAGGAGGAGGACATGAATGCACTACCACGCAACATCCACATCCTCCCCTTCTTGTGCTAGAAGGCTTTGGCACCATTCTCTTCCACCTACGACCCCAGCCGCTCGAAGGCGTCAGGTTTTCCCCCTTCCCTACGATATCTCCATGCCATATTGGCACACACCTTGACCGGGAGGAGAGAGAGCACCGGTGTCGTCAACACCCACGACGCCTACTATTTATGGTGCATGGCAAATGCACACGTGACCAACTTAGCATACTTCATTGCTTTCGCCATTCGCCATCAGACTGAAAGGCATAGGAAGGGAGTGATCTCCATCGGCCCCTACGTGACGCGCCTTGCCAGACACTTCGGCCTCCTCAACACCGCGGCTCAGTCATCAGCACTTACCCTGATAGGTCAGATGTCCCCACAGGGCATCACGACTATGTTACACATGAGGATGATCGAGCGTTGACGTGGGACCGATCCTCCTCAGTACCGTCTCTCGCATGCCATTAACGAGAAGGATCTTGAGGACATCCCTGATGATATTCCCCCACAGCATGAGGAGCCTTCTACCGCGCAACCTAGGGAACGACCAGCTCATGCGGCTGCTTCATTGGCACACCTTTCCGACTGACTCGCCCATTTCGAGCAGTATTGCACTACACAGTTCGAGATGATCTATAAGCGAGATCGGCGATTGGACCGACAGATGGACGATATGCAGGCCATGATGCAGCAACTGTGCCAACACTTCCGCATCGCACTCCAGCACCACCACCTGAAGGCCCGACCGACGAGGATCATTGAATCCTCCTATTTTTTTATTTATTCTAATTTTTATTTTCGTTATTTTATTTTTATTTCTCTTTTGATTTTTATTTTCATTTCAATTTTATTATTTTATTTTGAAAGACATATCTATTTTAGTAAATTTTACTTTTTTCATTTTCTAGTATTTCTAACAAGTAATTCCACTATGCTCTCTTCCACACCAACTCTTAATAAGCTCTTCATGATTCCACAGACTTCCAAGCAAAGCTGCTAGGAATATTTTACGGAATGAGGAAACAAAAGGGAAACAATACTTCACGAGTGCCATGTTCAACGACCCAATTTCTTCATCTAGCCAAGAACAATGGCAACCATCACTTTCCCCGAACACTCCGTCCTCAGAATCAAGCTCCACATCCATATAACAAGGAGTTTCACCTCCCTTCCTCTTATAATTTTCTTTATTTTGAATAATATATCTTTATACATTGAGGGCAATGTACATCATAAGTGTGGGGGGTGAACATGAAACCTAACTTTTTGCATTATTCTCAAATCCCTGAAGCTGATCTTATGCTTAAGTGATTTTCTCATAATCTTGATCGAATAAATTTCGATTGATCTATAACTATTGTTGGTATGTCATGAATTAGACCATGGGAATTATGCATGATTATTTGATTATATGACATTAGAGAATCGAGCATGATAAGTTGATATTTTGAGAACTAAAATTTTTAGATTATTTTCCTAAATTGAGGTATTATCTTGAAATCTTAAAGTATACAGGAATGACATAAAAAACCCAAATTTTTGGTGAGATTTTTGAGCCTTTTGAGCATATAGTTTTCTTTCTTGCTCACTTCTTTTGTGGTTTGAGTGTGTTAACATTGAACTGTTATTCTAGAACTTGCTTCGATTATACATATCGAGATCACACGAATGATTTGATATACTGAGATGATAAAGGCATTTACGATTTAATCCATTTACTCCATAAAAAGCCTTCCCACATAATTAAACCCTTAGTGAAACCCTTTGAGCCTACTAACCCTTTTTAATTGATTAACCCTCATCATTAACCCATTAACTCATTATTGTTGAAATCCTCCTACTAAATTTGACCCTTTTTATCATGATTGAATTTAATATTGTTACCTCACTATGTTCACCATTTTTTTGTTACTGAATCATGAAGCATGATTTCTATATTGTATCGACTTGATTTGTTCTTTAAAAAGAACATTATTATATTGTAATTCTCAGCAAGCTAAAGTTGTCATGAACTCATGTAAAATAGTTCTAGATATTTGTTTGTGGTTCAGTAATTAAGTTTTTGATAGTGGGGTAATATATTGAAATTATCTCGATTCTAACCTTTGTCTCTTCATCTTGTATCCATACCTGTAACCTAAACCCCGTTACAACCATGCAAAGACCTTTTGATTAGTGTCTCATATCATTTACAAGTGGCGGAGATGTGATTTTCATGCAAGCCTATGGTAATAACTTTTCATGTTAGACAATCAAGTGCCTAATCTTTAACCTTAAACACTTTGAGTGATTTGAGTGAATCTTTAGTGAGGTTGTCATCTCTTGTATATTTAGGACTAAAGTTAATTACTTGAAGGAAGGAGATTACCTATAATTTTGTTGTCAAAGTATTCGATTTAGATTGTTTGAGGCTTTTAATGCCTCTATAGTTAAATTCTCACTGTATGATTTTTTGTGGAATAACTTGTAACATTATCAGTAATTATTATGTGATTGAGAAGAATGAATTCTAGCAGTAAATGAGAATTTTGCTTGAGCACAAGCAAATTCTTAAGTGTGGGGGTTTTTGATAAACGCCAAATTATACATACCTATACCCCAAATACATAGCATATTTATGGATGTTTATTACTAGATTTGTGGATTTTGGTGCTCTTAATTCGGTTATTTCATGTTTTATACTCAGGAGAGCACCAAGAGTCGAAAGGAGCCAAAAACGAGCTAAAAAGGGACAAAACGGACCAAATCGAGAAGATGACATGGCCTAAGCCTTGCCACATGGGCATCTTACACGCCCGTGGCCTTCGAGGGTGTCGACCAAGGTTTTTACGATTCACATGCCCTTGCCATTGAGCCCATACGGCCGTGTGAAATTTAACGGATCGAACACAGCCTGGTAATCACGTCACACGGCCGTGGCACATGGGCTGTCCCTTTTTCAAAGAGTTGTGTTTTACACGAAAAAGGGTACTTATGGAGGAAGAAAGCCAACCCGAAGCCTATATAAACACCCTAAGTGTGACCTAGAAGGGGGCCGCTCTTTCAAGAACTTTTCTGGAATACAGTACCACACGCCGGGAATTACTTAAAGGAAGCCAGACGATCCATCTCAAAAGCCGGAGCTACTCTAAGATTGAAGATCTCTCTTAGAATTCCTTCAAGGGTTTTTAGAGTTTTCTTTATGTTTTGTTATTTTCATACTTTTGAGATATACTCTTATTTTATTATGAACTAAGCCCCTTAGATACCTAAAGGGGATAAAACCTATGATGGATCTTGTTATTATTATTTTAACTGTATGATAAATACTTGATTTGTTCTTAATTATGTGTTCTTAATGCTTGAGTTAATATTCAGGGTATTAATTCATGATTGGATGTGCTTTTGCAAAGGAGGAATAGACCCTGCCTAAGAGTAGATTTGGCATAATTAAGCAGAGTTGATCGAACACCAAGAAATAGGGTTACGAGATTTTGCCAGATTAGGGTGAAACCTAATAAGGGGATCCATAGATCGAGTTAATGCAACCCTAGAGTGTTAATTAGAGAAAAGTCTTAGTTATTCAATCTAGGGATTAGACGTTATTAGTTTTGAATAGGAATAATAACTTAACTTAGGGACCTCTACAGAACAAGTCAAGTGAATAAATCGTCCGGTTCAGAGTTAGATAACAAGTGAAATCTAGGTGGATTCCTCCTTGGGTGTCGTCTTTATCAATTGCTTTTCTTCAAGTCTTTTTCCAAATTTTCTCTTTGCTTTAATTAAATCAGTTTTTTTAGTTTAAATAATTAGTTTAATAAACAAACCCTTTTATTCATAGGCTAGATAATAAAAAGATAGTTATTACTAGTAGTTTTGGTTCCTTTGGGTACGATATCCCGGTCTTGCCATTACTATACTATTGTTCGATAGGTGCGCTTGCCTTTTCATCGTGATAATAGTTAGTCTAGGTTTGATCTTCATTATAAATATTTATTACTTGTTACAAATCACGCGAATTCTAAGTCAGAATCTAAATTACCCTGAGCTCGTTTTGCTAAAATCTCATTATCAATCTTTTGAGCTTCAATAATCTGTTGAATGAATAATGGTCTTGCTTTTAATTTGGCTAAAACCGAACCATCATCGACCACAACCAAATGAGCATTCATAACACGCAGAGCAAACAGTGATTTCTGACTCAAAGCATCAGCAACAAGATTTGCTTTTCCTGGATGATAATCAATCACAAGATCCTAGTCTTTTAGCAATTCTAACCACCTTCTTTGTTGCAGATTCAGATCTTTCTGAGTCATCAGATGTCTTAAACTCTTATGATTGGAATAAACGTGACATTTCTTACCAAAAAGATAATGGTGCCATATTTTCAAAGCAAATTCAATCCCAGCTAACTCAAGGTCATGTGTCAGATAGTTCTTTTCGTGCGGCTTTAACTGTCTCGAAGCATAAGCAATAACTTTTCCTTCTTGCATCAAAACACATCCCAAACCGTTTAACGAAGCATCATTATAGATCAAAAATTCTTTACCCGTTTCAGGTTGTACTAACACTAGAGCTTCAGTCAATAGGGCTTTCAATTGATCAAAGCTTTTCTAACATTTTTCAGACCATTCAAACTTCACATCTATCAAAAGCAATTTCGTTAACGGAGTTGCAATCATAGAAAAGCCTTTTACGAATCGTCTATAATAACCGGCAAGTCCCAAAAAACTGCAGACTTCGAAGACATTCTTCAGAGGCTTCCAATCCAAAATAGCTGAAATTTTACTCGGATCAACTTGGATACCTGATGCTGATACAATATGGCCTAGAAAATTGACTTCTGGTAACCAGAATTCACATTTGCTAAACTCCGCATACAATTGCTTATCACGCAAATTCTGTAGCACTATTCTTAGAGGTTCGGCATGCTCGGATTCATCACGCGAATAAATCAATATGTTATCAATGAATACGACAACAAATAGATCTAAATACGATCTAAAAATTATGTTCATCAAATCTATAAAGATAGCAGGTGCATTAGTTAATTCGAAAGGAATAACAAAGAACTCATCATGCTCATACCTCGTTCTGAAAGTAGTTTTCAAAATGCCTGAATCTTTTACTCGCAACTGATAATAGCCTGACCTCAAATCTATCTTCGGAAACACGGTAGTTCTTTTCAATTGATCAAACAAATAGTCAATTCGAGGCAAAGGATATTTATTCCTGATATTCACTTTTTTCAACTGACGATAATCAATGCACATTCTCATTGTACCGTCTTTCTTTTTCACAAATAGAACTGGTGCACCCCAAGGTGAAAAACTCGGTCTAGCAAACCCTCTGTCGGTCAATTCTTGCAACTGAGACTTTAATTCCTTTAGTTCAGTAAGAGCCATTCTATACGGAACTATCGAAATCAGAGTAGTCTCGGGTACAAATTCAATGCCAAATTTAACTTCTCGAATCGAAGGCAATCCCGAAAGTTCTTTATGAAACACATGAGGGAATTCATAGTGTAACACCCTAAGCCTAAGTCCGATCGCCAGTTAGGCTATAAGGTATTATTGAGCTAAACATTTAATTTTTTTCATTCACAAAATTAATAATAGAAGCATAAATTTAGCTGAATACATACTGAACCTTGAGTTATAAATGTCATTTTCATATAGCCAAAATATTTACAATTACAAAACATATTCGTCAACAGCCTAATCTATACATGCCATATCGAGTCCAAAATATAACTGTCCCAAAAAGATCGATAATATGAAGAACTGCTGACGATCCCCGAGTCGGCGGCCAGAGTCAACAATCTATAAAACAGAGAAATAAGAATTTGAGTAAGCTTTCGAGGCTTAGTAAGTTTTAAGCAATTTATACTATTAAAGCTTGTCACTAAAATTGAACATTGAGAATCACAAAACTTGTATTCTAATTGTAATTCACTTGACCAAATATACACCAGCACATTAGTTACAAAACCCATTGGTCGAATATATATGTATGTATACACAAGAAACTCCTTGCACATATTTCACTATTTACAAAGATTATACTAATACCTTTAATTACGTTCTTTCATATGATGACTTACAATAACCAATTATATTGTTTTCTTATCCTCAAATACCGAATTCATTCACACACACACACATATATATATATCGTTCTTTGATATTAGTAAATCACTTAGAAATCAATTCAAATATGAGCACATAACACGAACCTTAACGTGTAAAATATATAATACTTACGCAACGATGTTTACCACTGACATTCGAAGTCGCAATCTTACTTAACTTACTGGCATCGGTTCTGTCAAATCTTAGAGCTCGGAATACATTTCTAGCATAAGCATGCGGGTCTTTAACCCAGATATTTTTCCAGCACGTAGCCTACGGACCTCAAGTCTGGATATATTTCTAGCATATAGCCTGCGGATCTCATGTCCGGATATTTTTCCAGCATATAGCCTGCGGACCTCATGTCCGGATATATTTCCAATCTCATATATATTTCCTCATACTTTAACACATCTCAGTCATCTTATCACTTAATAATCGTATATTACATTCGAATATAAACTCGATACGCACATCATCATTCACATTTTAGCTCAATGGTTATATCTCATATCACTCATTCTCTTCACCATTTAATCTTAAATTCAAAGTGACCATCAAACTATAAGTCATATACATGCATTATCTATTATACACCTTAATTCAAGTGCAAGCCAAAGATCACAATTTACCTACTATACTCTTATAATGGCATCGTCAATTATATACTAAAGGAAACTACTTAAGACTTACCTCGGATATTTTGAACAGTTGCAGGTAATCTACTCGACTGCTTTCTCCTTTCCCTTATCTGATTTAGACCCTCTTAGCTCTTGAGCTTGATTCAAACAAATAGATCTATTTAATTTCTTATCAATTTAACAATTCGATTTAATACATGTATATCGTGCCATTAAGTACAAATGATTTTATTAACTAGCTATTTAAAAATCATACATATGCTCTACTCATGCACAATCGAAAATATTACTAGCGTATTACCTTGCATTTTCGAATTACATAACCATCACATAATTTCATAAAAAAAATACACATATTATCTCAGATTAACACAAGAATCAAATGCATCACTCAAAATGCCAAAGTCGGACTAAGTCTACCATTATAGCATTATCAAGTTTATGTATTTGGTAATTCACATTCAAACACATTCGGCACTCTATATCTGATCAAATGTTACATTTAACGCTAAACTCAACTTATAACCTTCCCTAATTAAAACATTCAACACCGACTAGACATGCTTACATGCCTAAGCCGAATATCATTTTAGACATTTCAGAAATCATTTCTCAATTCATCTTATTAGTGTTACCTCACTCAAAACATTTACACCAATCTATTATAATTAAAACCCTTGTTCAAAATAATATTCACTATAATACTGTGGCCGAAACTCCCAAATAACTAACATAGTCTCTTAGATTCAATATAATCACGAATATATATATACAACCTAAATTCCTCTCTTAACACATAATTTACTATCTTGGAATTCATTTCCTAACTAAATTAACTTACTCCAAAGCCGAATGCTACTTAAGCATTAAGCTCATGTTCTTTTCATTATTAAGCAATTTTCATAACTTAGCTAACATCCATTTTCAATTTAACATCAACATTAAAATAAATTTAACACAAAAATTCATAGCCGAATGTTATTTATCTTAAGCTACCATTATATAATTACTTATCACTTCATACCATATTATCAAATTGAACTAATTATACTTATATAAGTACTATCAAAGCCGAAACCTATGCATAGCATTATTCAAGAGTTATACCCTTAAAATCATTTACAAGGCCGAATTTGTTCAAGTAACTCAACAAGTCCAAGTTCATCTATTTCATATATAAATACTAACAATTAAGTATTAACTAGTTCAAACTTCATTTAACCATAAGAACAACAATCTATCCCCTTCAATTTCTCCCATGGCCGAATGCTCAAGACACCACACAACTCAAAATTTTGTCATGGGTTAAGTAAAGAACTTAATAACTAACACAAAATATGCTAAAAATCCAAGAATTAACATGAATTACTTACCTTATTTAAAGTTCAAGATCACCGAATGGTTTGCTCTTTTCCTTCTTTAAAATCGGCTAGGAAGAAACAATGATGAATACTTTGTTTTCTTTACCCATTTTCTACCTTTAATTATTGTTATATAATTTAAAGCCATTTAATTAAAAATAATGCTAATAGAAAATTCATATATTTTATACTAACTAACAACATGGCCGGCCACTATCAAAAATGGGTAATTTGACATGCAAAACTCCTTTAAAAATTACCTATCATCTTTCACATTTTTCTAACATAAGTCCGATTTAATAATTTCATATACAAATGACAAAATTAAAGCATGAAACTTTCACATATGCATGTACACATATAATAAGCATAGAATATAATAATTAATTATTTTTGTGACTCGGTTTTGTGGTCTCGAAACCACTTTCCGACTAGGGTCAAATTAGGGCTATCACAACTCTCCCCCACACAAGGAATTTTCGTCCTCGAAAATCTTACCAGTAAATAAGTTAGGATATCGATCCTTCATAGCGTCTTCAAGTTCCCAAGTAGCTTCTTTAACCCCATGCTTAATCCATAGTACCTTCACTAAATAGATTTTCTTATTTCATAGTTCTTTTACTTCGCGAGCCAAAATACGAACTAGTTCTTCTTCGTAACTCAAATCAGAGTGAATCTCAATCTCAGATGGATTAATTATGTGCGATGGATCGAATCTATAATGTGGAAGCATCGAGAAATGAAAAACGTTGTGAATCTTCTCAAGTTCAGGAGGTAAAATCAATCTGTATACGACTGGCCCAATTCGTTCAGATATGTCATACGGTCCAATGAACCTCGGACTCAATTTGCCTTTACGGCCAAATCTGAGCATTTTTTTCCAAGGTGAAACTTTAAGAAACACTTTGTCTCCTACCTGATATTCAATGTCTTTTCGCTTTAAATCCGCGTACGACTTCTGACGATCTGAAGCTGCTTTTAGACTTTCACGGATTACTTTTACTTTCTGCTCAGCATATTTAACCAAATCAACCCCGAAGATTTTACTTTCACTAAGCTCGGTCCAAAACAACGGTGTACGGCATTTACGACCATACAAAGCCTCGTAAGGTGCCATCTTAACGCTTGATTGAAAACTATTATTGTAAGCGAATTCAATCAAAGGTAAATACCGTTCCCATGAACCACTAAACTCAAGGATGCAACATCTCAACATATCCTCGAGTATCTAAATGATCCGCTCGGATTGACCATCAGTCTGGGGATGAAAAGCAGTGCTAAAATGCAACTTGGTACCCAATGCATCTTGCAATTTCTTCCAAAATCGTGATGTGAATCTCGGATCTCTATCCGACACAATAGAAATAGGTACTCTGTGTAACCTTACAATCTGAGAAACATACAATTCAGCTAGCTTGTCAAGGGAATAATCCGTACGTACAGGAATGAAATCAGCCGACTTTGTCAGTCTATCAACAACAACCCAGATCGTATCTTTCTTGCTTGACAACAATGGCAACCCAGATACAAAATCCATCGTGACTCGATCCTATTTCCATTCGGGTATCATGATTAGTTGAAGTAACCCTGAAGGCACTTGTTGTTCCGCTTTCACTTGTTGACATATCAAACACTTCGAAACAAAGTCAGAAATGTCTCGTTTCATACCAGGCCACCAAAAATGACGTTTCAGATCGTTGTACATTTTCGTACTCCCCGGGTAAATTGACATTCGGCTACTATGAGCCTCGTTCAAAATTATCGAAATAAGTTCTGAATTTCTTGGAACACACAATCGACTTCTGAACCTCAAACAATCGTCGTCATCAATTTGAAACTCTGATTCCATATTTAATACACATTCAGCTCGTTTGCAACCAATTCATCGTCGACTTTCTGGGATTCCTGTATTTGATGAATCATTAATGGTTTGGCCTTTAATTCTGCTACCAATGCATTATTGGATGAAGCGGACAGGTGTACATTCATCGCTCGTAAAGCAAACAGTGATTTACGACTTAAAGCATCGGCAACCACGTTAGCCTTTCTCGGGTGATAGTCAATGACAAGCTCATAATCTTTCAACAACTCAAGCCAACGTCTTTGTCGCAGATTCAAATCTCTTTGATTCATCAAATATTTGAGACTTTTGTGATCTGAATATACATGACACCTCTCTCCAAACAAGTAGTGTCGCCATATTTTCAAAGCGAATACGATGGCAGCTAATTCGAGATCATGGATCGGATAGTTTTTCTCATGTGGCTTCAATTGCCTCGACGCGTAAGCTACAACTCGACCTTCTTGCATCAACACACAACCCAGCCCAAGTAAGGACACATCACTGTAAATGACAAACTCTTTACCGGATTCGGGCTGCACTAACACTAGGGCTTCCGTCAAAAGTGTTTTCAGTTGATCGAAACTTTTCTGGCACTTTTCTGACCATTCAAACTTAATATATTTCTGAAGTAACTTCGTCATTGGTGTGGCTATCATCGAGACACCTTTTACAAACCATCTGTAGTAACTAGCAAGCCCCAAAAAGCTCCGAACTTCAGTAATATTTCTCGAGGGCTTCCAATCAAGTATGGCTGAAATTTTGCTCGGATCAACTCGAATTCCCGATGCGGATACTACATGTCCCAAAAAGCTAACTTCTCTCAACCAGAACTCATATTTACTAAACTTAGCATATAACTGCTTATCCTGTAAAATCTACAACACTAACCTCAGGTGCTCGGCGTGTTCAGTTTCATCGTGTGAATAAATCAAGATGTCATCTATAAACACAACTACAAACTGGTCCAAATACTGCTTGAAAATTCGGTTCATCAAATCCATAAATACTGCAGGGGCATTAATGAGCCCAAACGGCATCACTAAGAACTCGTCGTGACCGTATCTCATTCTGAAAGCAGTTTTAGGTATATCTGAATCTCGAACTCGCAACTGATAATAACCCAATCTCAAATCTATCTTTGAAAACACTGAAGCTCCCTTCAAATGATTAAACAAATCATCAATACGTGGTAACGGATATTTATTCTTTATCGTCACTTTATTCAACTGACGATAGTCAATGCACAATCTCATGGTTCCGTCCTTCTTTTTCACGAACAATACTGGTGCACCCCAAGGTGAGAAACTCGGTCGAGCGAAACCTCTATCCATCAACTCTTGCAACTGAGTTTTCAATTCCTTCAATTCTGTTGGTGCCATACGATACGGTGCAATCGAAATTGGTGTAGTCCCAGGTATAAGTTCAATACCAAACTCTACCTCCCGAACAGGTGGTAACCCTGGCAATTCCTCGGGAAAAACATCTGGATACTCACAAACCACTCACTGATTCAAGCTTCTTCTCTGATTCTTTACTATCAAGTACGTACGCAAGATACACCTCACACCCCTTTTTGACATATTTCTGAGCCAACATCGAGGATATAACTGCTGGTAACCCGTTCATATCAGTAGACTCAACTCAGATTATCTCATCATTTACACATCTCAAATCAATAGTCTTTCTTTTGCAATTCACAACTGCATCATGAACGGTCAACCAATCCATACCGAGAATAACATCAAATTCATTAAACGGTAAAAGCATCAAATCGGTAGGAAAACAGGAACCTCGGATTATCATGGGACATTTCCTGCACACTTTGTCGACTAACACATATTGACCCAAGGGATTTGACACTCGGATTATGAACTCAGTAGACTCAACAGGTAGAGTCTTACCGGATGCTAAAGTCTCACATACATATGAATGAGTAGAACCAGGGTCAATCAAAGCAATCACATCAATATCAAAGAGAGTGAAAGTACCGGTAATAACATCAGGCGAAGAAGCATCCTCGCGTGCGCGTATAGCATAAGCTCTAGCAGGAGCACGAGCCTCAGATCTGGTTGTAGCATCTTTAGACCCTCTCTGACCGCCACTAGCATTCCCCGTATTCCTAGGTGGTCTACCTCGTGCTGTAATACTCAGTTTCCCACTCTGGTTCACATTTTGCTCGGATAATCTCGGGCAGTCTTTAATAAAATGGTCAGCTGACCCGCATTTATAACAGGAGTGGTCATGAAATCTACAACTCCCCGAATGGCATTTACCACAATACTTGCACTCTGTCCTGTCCCGACGATCATTTCCAACACTGGCAACTAAAGTGGCTCGTGTACTCACAGGGGGTCGATCGTGGTCTCGTCTGAAAAAACCCAAAATATTTTTGATCGGCCAGAATCATCTCGAAATTTCTTCGATGATTGCTGAAAAGACTTTCCTGAAGATCTTTTATGAAATTCTCCAGCTTCAACATCAGCTTTCCTTTTTTCTTTACTAAGCTCTTCGGCCTTGCAAGCTCGCTCGACAAGTATTACGAACTCTCGTATTTCAAGAATGCCAACAAACATCTTTATATCTTCATTCAACCCATCTTCAAAACGTTTACACATAATAGCCTTAGACGATACACATTCCCGAGCATATCTACTGAGTCTGACAAACTTCCGTTCATAATCAGTAACTGACATAGAACCCTGTTTAAGATTAAGAAATTCTTTTCGTTTCTGATCAATGAACCTCTGACTGATATATTTTTTTTCAGAATTTAGTTTGGAAGAACTCCCACGTCACCCATTCTCTGGGTACAACAGAAACCAATGTGTTCCACCAATAGTAAGCAGAATCACGTAGCAAGGATATAGCACATTTCAGGCATTCATCGGGTGTGCAAGATAGTTCATCAAGTACTCGAATAGTGTTGTCCAACCAAAATTCAGCTTGCTTGGCATCATCACTATCTGTAGCTTTAAATTCAGTAGCCCCGTGCTTTCGAATTCTGTCAACCAGGGGCTTATTTAACCTCGTCTGATCAGTTACCGGAGGTATCGTAGGTACAGGGGGTGTACTATTCGGGAGTGGGGGTTGTGGAACAGCCGTATTGGTTCGAATGTATTGGTTGAACCAATCATTCAATACACTATAGAAAGCCTGTCTAGCCTCGTAGCTCTGATTGCTTGTAACACCCCTTACCCGTATCCGTCGCCAGAACAAGGTACGAGGTATTAACAAATTATAGTATATACTATTAAATAAAGCCCAACAAAAATATGGCGTGCAATTTGATCATGAATCATTATAACATATGCCATTAACAATACAAACCAATTTCAAAGGCTTCTTACAAAATGATAAGTTTGATACTATAAGTAGTAATTTAAACCTAGACAATTATGACACATAACAAAATAACTAAGTCTGCTATCCATGCCATATTTCAAAATGTTGAGTTCAGATACCAAGAGTATTGATAGGGCGGGTGGATCTTCTACGATCTCTAACTCCTGTGCTAGCTGGATGACACTATAAGACAAATGAGAGAAAAGAAAGTAAGCTTATAGCTTAGTAAGTAAGTATATAAATAACAAATAAGGAATCTAATATGTTTACAACAGAACTCAATTATATCATATTTTTAATTTTACTATTTACTCCAATTTGATCAAGCTGTCCCTCCTGCGTCATGATCACTAAATAAATCATAACTCGAGTTACGAAACTCAAAATTCAAATCCGTAAAATTTCCCTGAATGTATACTCATAAAAATTATTAATAATTATTTTCTAGAATTTTTCGTTCAGCCAATTAGTACAGTTTATTAGTTAAAGTTTCCCCTGTTACACAGCTCAACTGATCTGACCTCTGTTCACTACTAATTGACTTTGTCTCAGTACACAATTCAAATAACCATGAAACCTATTTCATTTAAAACTAGACTCAATAAGGAATTCAGGCATATAAACTATATTTCTTAATTGGTTTTTTAAAATTTCTAATTATTTTTCAAAGTTGGAACAGGGGATCACATAGTCATCCTGAGCAAGTCATACACAATTGTAAATATCTCAAAATATAGAATTCCTTTGCTTGCTCTATTTCTTTTATATGAAAATAGACTCATTAAGATTTAATTTCACATCTCATTCCACCTCTAATTAAATTTATTCTATTTTTGGTGAATTTTCAAAATCACGTCACTGCTACTGTCCAAAACAGTTTTAATGCTAATTTCACTCTTTCACACATTCTTTATACTAACCTCATTTTAACTTACATATATATATACCACAAATCATTTTCACCACATTTCATACATCACAAGTGTAGGTCCATGACTACAATGTCACCACAAAACCATCCCGTTGAACAATTCAGATTAATCCTCGATACTTGATGGTTTCAGCACACAGCCCCACCATCATATTTCATTTAGTTTGGCTCTCTTGTACACATGGTGAACACTTAGTACCACTCATGCGACCTAGCCGATTTGTCTCGTAGCTCTCTTGTCTACATGGTGTCCTTCACTTGGAATCACGCATGCGACCTAGCTACATTTATCTCTCAAGTAGCTCTCTTGTCTACATGGGATACATCCCGTATCACACATGTGACCTAGCTACTACATAGTATCTCGTAGCTTTCTTGTACACATGATGTGCACTCGGCACCATACATGTGACCTACCTACGCTCCCTCTATTTTATTCGATCTTTCTAAATGTTCAACCGGGATCTCTCTCTCTATTACTTATTTCCGTTCTTCCAATAGTCGATTTATACTTCAACATCAGCTAGTATATATATATAATAGGCTAAAATATAAGAATGTAAATGAAATTAATGTATTATTTACATACAAACTTACCTCGGTGCAAAATATGGGAATTTTGCAATTTAGTCCAAAACTTTCTCCTTCCCCCGTTCGAGGTCGATTCCACGCCTTTCTTGATCTATAACAACATATTTAGCTCATTTAACACTTGGACTATTTATTTGAATCCAAAAATCACATTATACAAAAATTACATTTTTGCCCCCTAACTTTTACAAAATTATGATTTTTCCTCAAGGCTCGGAAATTTAATTTCGGCCCTTATTCTTATGTTTAATGACCTACTGATCATTTTTCTCTTCTATGGCAACATCAAATTCTCACTCTAACACATAGTTATGAACAATAGGTATTTTTATCGATTATGCCGTTTTGCTCGCTTTCGTTAAAAATCGCTTAGAAAAGATCATTCTCCTAACTTCAAACATTCATATTCTACCATAAAACAGCAAAATACATGCCTATCATTCATGGGTAAATTTTTAAACATAAACCCTAACTCAAAATAATGGTAGAAATAAGTAAACCGAGCTACAAGGATTTCAAAAATGTGAAGAACATTAAAAACGGGGCTTGAAATCACTTACTATGAAGCTTGAAAGTTGAAGAAACCCTAGCTATGGAGGAGAGCAATTTTCGGCAGCAACTAATGAAGATGATAACCAATTTTGTGTTATTTTTCCCATTTTATTTCATTTAATATACAAATGACCGAAATGCCCTTACTACTAAACTTTCAAAAAATTTCCCTCCATGTCCAACTTTTGTCCATAACTTAAGAATGGGTCAAATTGCTATTTAAGACCTCCTAGTTAATATCCCAAAGCAATTTCATACTAAAAACTTCTAAAACACGAGTTTTACAATTTATTCGATTTAGTCCCTAATCTCAACTTAAGCGCGCAATGCACAGAATTTCATCACGAAATTTTCACGAAATCATGAAATCATATCATAAGCCCCAAAATAATTATAAAACAATTATTTTTATCTCGAATTTGTGGTCACGAAACCACTATTCCGATTAGGCCCTAATTCGGGTTGTCACAATTCTCCCCCATTTAGAGATTTTCATCCCCGAAAATCGTACCGGTAAAGAGGTTCGAGTACTGTTTCCTCATAGCTTCCTCAGGTTCCCACGTAGCCTCTTCTATCCCATGTCTGTGCCACAATACTTTCACTAAGGCTATACTTTTATCTCTTAACTGTTTAATTTCTCGAGCCAAAATCTTTATTGGTTCCTCCTCATAGGTCATATCTGGTCGAATCTCAATTTCTGTTGGAGAAATCACATGTGAAGGATCAGAACGATAACGTCGCAACATTGATACATGAAACACGTTATGAATTCTTTGTAACTCTGCCGGTAAGGCCAACCGATATGCCTGTAACGCCCCATGCCCGAGACCGTTGCCGGAGTCGAACACGAGGTGTTAACAGACTTATTTCATTGTAAAACACAGTTCATTTCAAATTTCCAGACAAGCTGGCTAACTGCGTCACTGTCACCTTAAAAATCATATCTCGAGTTCCAAAACTCAAAAACCAGTTCCGTAAATTTTTTTCTGAAACTAGACCCATAAGTCCATCTACAAATGTTTTTCTAGAATTTTTGGTCAGGCCAATTAGTACAGTTTATTAGTTAAAGTCTCCCCTGTTTCAGGGTTCGACTGCTCTGACCTTCATGCATTACGACTTATATATCTCCCTGTACAGGGCTTAAACACTTATGCCGTTTGTTTCTAAGGAAACTAGACTCAAAAAGAAATCTATACATATATGGCATGACTTCTAATTATCTCTGGTTAATTTATAATGAATTTCAAAAGTAAGATCAGGGGATCCAGAAATTGCTCTGGCCCTGTTCCATGAAAACTTAAATATCTCTTAAAATACGACTCATATGATTGTTTCGTTTCTTCCATATGAAAGTAGATTCATCAAGGTTCGATTAAATAATTTATTCGCTATTTAATTCCATTCCTACTATTTTTAGTGATTTTTCAAATCCACACCACTGCTGCTGTCAGCATCTGTTTTTAAGGTAGACTTTACCTATTTCATAGTTTCCATGATTCAACTAGCCCTTTAGCATATATATCACAAAAATATGATCATGATTAACCATTCCAATTGCCAGTCATTGCCAAGCATATCCACACCTCTCAATAACCATATACATACAAGATGATTATAACACTATGCTCAAACTATATAAGCCATTTTCGCATGGCTATCCAAATATATACAACACCAAAGTACTTGACTAATAACACAAGGGCAGTCCTATACATGCCATTTTCAGAGTTCAACCAAAAGTGTACCAAAAGGCTTTGATAGTGTGGACGACTTCGACTTCGACAATCCCGAGTCCGATAGCTGACGAACCAAAATCTATAAAACAGAGAATCAAAGAACGGAGTAAGCATTTAATGCTTAGTAAGTTTTGAATAATGAAATTAGTTTCGGCTAAGGTATAACATTCATATAGCTAAATGAATAACTTCATATATGCACATTTTCATAATCATACTTACTATACACTTCAACCAATATATTCATACACAAGGTATCAAACCTATCTAAAGGCTGAAAATTCGTTAATCAATTTAACGGATACTATTTAAAACGAATCGACTTTTCCGATGCATGTACGAAACATACCTTATCGTTTGGATTTTATGAGCGTATTAATTGAAATTATTATAGCAAGATCGCTCACTTCCAAACCCAAGAATCTTCGGAATTTAGCCGGATATAAGCACTCGTACAAGGCCTTCGGGTCTTAGCCTGGATATGGTCACTAGCATAAATGCCTTCGGGACTTAGCCCGGATATAGTCGCTAGCACAAATGCCTTCGGGTCTTAGCCCGGATATAGCAACTCGCACAAATGCCTTCGGATCTTAGTCCGGATATAGTCACTAGCATAAAAGCCCTCGGGACTTAGCCCGGATATCATTCGAATAACCATGCACATATATCAATAAATCATGACACATCCATATTTCATTTTCATTACCAAAGCTCAAACACAAGACACTTATCACACTTACTAATTTCGGCTCAATAGCCACATACAAAGAGCACGATTTTGATTGGCTTTATAACATGATCTCTATACACATTCGGCTACCCGTCATAGGTATAAACTAATCACCTCAATATATAATTCAAGTACAATCATTATATCACCGTTTATTTGTCATACTTATATGTCATGACCTAATCGAATCATAATCTAAGTTCCATTACTCGAAAACTTACCTCGAATGTTGTCGAACGATTTCAACGTCTATTCGATCACCTTTTCCTTTCCTTTGTCAGATTTAGTTCCCCTTTGCTCTTGAGCTTCTCTTCATTCAAAAGGCCGAATGCCCCCCTCTATTTCTTCTTCTTGTACGGCTAAGAAGAACAAGGTGATACCCTTTTTCTTTTCTTCACCCTTTCTTTCCTTATTTTTAATACTAACTCTTTTATTTTATTCTTTCCAACATGAAACATTAACACACCATGCTTAAAATATGCTATGACCCATAGCATGGCCGGCCACTAGCTCAAATTTTACCCATCATTTCTATAGCACGCATTAATAGGCCACTTTACATTTGCCTAGCACATTTCTAAATTTTCTCACATAAGTCCTATTTACTAAAATTCACCTACAATTAACAAAATTCAAATATGAAATTTTCACACATGCATATATACATATAATAAGCATCAAATATGACAGTTAATTATTTTTATGACTCGGTTTTGTGGTCCCGAAACCACTTCCCGACTAGGGTCACATTAGGGCTGTCACAACTCTCCCCCACTTAAGAAATTTTCGTCCCCGAAAATCTTACCGGTAAATAGGTTTGGGTATCGTTCTCTCATAAAGTTCTCGATTTCCCAAGTAGCTTCTTGGATTCCGTGTTTGAGCCATAACACCTTTACTAACGGAACCCTTTTGTTTCGCAACTCTTTCATTTCACGAGCTAGGATACGAATCGGTTCTTCTTCATAACTCAAGTCAGATTGAATTTCAACCTCTGATGGACTAATTATGTGCGAAGGATCAGATCTATAACGTCGAAGCATCGAAACATGGAAAACATTGTGAATCCTTTCAAGTTCAGGGGGTAAAAGCAACCTATATGCAACTGGACCAACTCGTTCGGAGATTTCATGCGGCCCAATGAATCTCGGACTCAGTTTGCCCTTACAGCCAAATCTGAGTATCTTTTTCCAAGGTGAAACCTTAAGAAACACTTTGTCTCCTACCTGATACTCAATATCTCTTCGTTTTAAATCCGCGTATGACTTCTGACGAACGGATGCCGCCTTCAGACTTTCACGAATTATTCTTACTTTCTGCTCAGCATCTTTAATCAAATCAACTCCGAAAATCTTACTTTCACAGAGCTCGGTCCAAAACAATGGTGTACGGCATTTACGACTGTACAAAGCCTCGTAAGGTGCCATCTTAATACTTGATTGAAAACTATTGTTGTAAGCGAATTCAATCAAAGGTAAATACCGTTCCCATGAACCACTAAACTCAAGGATGCAACATCTTAACATATCCTCGAGTATCTGAATTATCCGCTCGGATTGACCGTCGGTTTGGGGATGAAAAGCGGTGCTAAAATGCAACTTGGTACCCAAAGCTCCTTGCAATTTCTTCCAAAATCGCGACGTGAATCTCGGATCTCTATCCGACACAATAGAAATGGGTACCCCGTGTAATCTCACAATCTGAGAAACATACAACTCAGCTAGTTTATCCAGTGAAAAATCCGTGCGTACGGGGATAAAGTGAGCCGACTTAGTCAGTCTATCAACAACAACCCAAATCGCATCTTTCTTACTTGCCGACACTGGCAACCCAGATACAAAATCCATCGTGACTCGATCCCATTTCCATTCAGGTATCATGATCGGCTGAAGTAAACCTGTAGGCACTTGATGTTCTGCCTTCACTTGCTGACATACTAAGCACTTCGAAACAAAATCGAAAATGTCTCGTTTCATACCATGCCACCAAAACTGACGTCTCAGATCGTTGTACATTTTCGTACTCCCCGGGTGAATTGACATTCGGCTATTATGAGCTTCGTTCAGAATCATCGAAATAAGTTTTGAATTTCTTGGAACACACAAAGGACTTCTGAACCTCAAACAATCGTCGTCATCAATTTGAAACTCTGATTCCCTATCCAAAACACATTCAACACGTTTTGCAACCAATTCATCATCGATTTTCTGAGCTTCACGAATTTGATGAATCAACAATGGTCTAGCCTCTAATTCTGCTACTAACACATTGTCGGATAGAACAGACAAGTGTACATTCATCACTCGTAAAGTAAACAGTGATTTACGACTCAAAGCATCCGCAACCACATTAGCCTTTCCCAGGTGATAGTCAATGACAAGCTCATAATCTTTTAACAACTCAAGCCAACATCTTTGTCGCAGATTCAAGTCCCTTTGAGTCATCAAATATTTGAGACTTTTGTGATCCGAATATACATGGCACTTCTCACCAAATAAGTAATGTCGCCATATTTTCAAAGCGAATACTATGGCAGCCAGTTCGAGATCATGGGTTGGATAATTTTTCTCATGTGGCTTCAGTTGCCTCGACGCATAAGCTACAACTCGACCTTCTTGCATCAATACACAACCCAACCCAAGTAAGGATGCATCACTGTAAATGACGAACTCCTTGCCTGATTCGGGCTGCACTAGTACTGGAGCTTCCGTCAAATGAGTTTTCAATTGATTGAAACTTTTCTGACACTTTTCTGTCCATTCAAACTTAACATCTTTCTGAAGTAGTTTCGTCATTGGTGTGGCTATCATCGAGAAACCTTTTACAAACCGTCGGTAGTAACCGGCAAGTCCTAAAAAGCTCCAAACCTCAGTAATATTTCTCGGAGGCTTCCAGTTAAGTATGGCCGAAATTTTGTTCGGATCAACTCGAATACCCGATGCGGATACCACATGACCTAAGAAGCTCACCTCTCTTAACCAGAACTCACACTTACTGAACTTAGCATATAACTGCTTATCTCGTAAAATCTGCAACACTAATCTCAGGTGCTCAGCATGCTCTGTTTCATCTCTTGAGTAGACCAAGATGTCATCAATAAACACAACTACAAACCGGTCCAGATACGGTCTTAAGACCCGATTCATCAGATCCATAAATACCGCAGGGGCATTAGTGAGCCCAAACGGCATCACTAAGAACTCGTAGTGACCGTATCTCGTTTTGAAAGCTGTTTTGGGTATATCCGAATCTCGAATTCACAACTGATAATAACCCGATCTCAAATCTATCTTTGAAAACACTGAGGCTCCCTTTAGTTGATCAAACAAATCGTCAATGCGTGGTATCGGGTATTTATTCTTTATTGTCACCTTATTCAGCTGACGATAGTCGATGCACAACCTCATGGTTCCGTCCTTCTTTTTCACAAACAATACTGGTGCACCCCAAGGTGAGAAACTTGGTCGAGCGAAACCTCTATCCGTCAACTCTTGCAACTGAGCTTTCAATTCCTTTAATTCTGTTGGTGCCATACGATACGGAGCTATCGAAATCGGTGTAGTCCCAGGTACAAGTTCAATACCAAACTCTACCTCCCGAATAGGTGGTAAACCTGTGTTTTCGGATTCTGTCAACTGGGGGCTTATTTGACCTTATTTGGTCAGTTACTGGAGGTATTGTAGGTGCGGGGGTGGTATTAGTCGAGAATGGAGGTTGTGGAACAGCCGTATTAGTTCGAATGTATTGGTTGAACCAATCATTCATCACGCTATAGAAAGCTTGTCTAGCTTCATCATTCGGATTACTAGCAATAGGTTGAGAGTCCGCCGGCGCTGTCCCTTGTGCGGGAGCAGGTGCTACACTCTCAAGATCATCAGCTACCGCTCGGTTGGGATCGGGATCCATTATTATAAATAAACACATTTTCAATTGTCAGAAATCACCACACTATCAAATAATCACATAATGGCATGTATAGCTAGACCCAAACATATTACGGTAGTCCTAGAATCGACTAAACCGTAGCTCTGATACCAATAAAATTGTAACGCCCCATGCCTGAGACCGTTGCCGGAGTCGAACACGAGGTGTTAACAGACTTATTTCATTGTAAAACACAGTTCATTTCAAATTTCCAGACAAGCTGGCTAACTGCGTCACTGTCACCTTAAAAATCATATCACGAGTTCCAAAACTTGAAAACCAGTTCCGTAAATTTTTTCTGAAACTAGACCCATAAGTCCATCTACAAATTTTTTTCTAGAATTTTTGGTTGGGCCAATTATTATAGTTTATTAGTTAAAATCTCCCCTGTTTCAGGGTTCGACTTCTCTGACCTTCATGCATTACGACTTATATATCTCCCTGTACAGGGCTTCAACACTTATTTCGTTTGTTTCTAAGGAAACTAGACTCAAAAATGAATCTATACATATATGGCATGACTTCTAATTATCTCTGGTTAATTTATAATGAATTTCCAAAGTAAGATCAGGGGATCCAGAAATTGCTCTGGCCCTGTTCCATGAAAACTTAAATATCTCTTAAAATACGACTCATATGATTGTTTCGTTTCTTCCATATGAAAGTAGATTCATCAAGGTTCGATTAAATAATTTATTCGCTATTTAATTCCATTCCTACTATTTTTAGTGATTTTTCAAATCCACACCACTGCTGCTGTCAGCATCTGTTTTTAAGGTAGACTTTACCTATTTCATAGTTTCCATGATTCAACTAGCCCTTTAGCATATATAGCACAAAAATATGATCATGATTAACCATTCCAATGGCCAATCATTGCCAAGCATATCCACACCTCTCAATAACCATATACATACAAGATGATTATAACACTATGCTCAAAATATATAAGCCATTTTCGCATGGCTATCCAAATATATACAACACCAAAGTACTTGACTAATAACACAAGGGTAGTCCTATACATGCCATTTTCAGAGTTCAACCAAAAGTGTACCAAAAGGCTTTGATAGTGTGGACGACTTCGACTTCGACAATCCTGAGTCCGATAGCTGACGAACCAAAATCTATAAAACAGAGAATCAAAGAACGGAGTAAGCATTTAATGCTTAGTAAGTTTTGAATAATGAAATTAGTTTCGGCTAAGGTATAACATTCATATAGCTAAATGAATAACTTCATATATGCACATTTTCATAATCATACTTACTATACACTTCAACCAATATATTCATACACAAGGTATCAAACCTATCTAAAGGCCGAAAATTCGTTAATCAATTTAACGGATACTATTTAAAACGAATCGACTTTTCCGATGCATGTACGAAACATACCTTATCATTTGGATTTTATGAGCGTATTAATTGAAATTATTACAGCAAGATCGCTCACTTCCAAACCCAAGCATCTTCGGAATTTAGCCGGATATAACCACTCGCACAAGGTCTTCGGGTCTTAGCCCGGATATGGTCACTAGCATAAATGCCTTCGGGACTTAGCCCGGATATAGTCGCTAGCACAAATGCCTTCGGGTCTTAGCCCGGATATAGCAACTCGCACAAATGCCTTCGGATCTTAGTCCGGATATAGTCACTAGCATAAAAGCCCTCGGGACTTAGCCCGGATATCATTCGAATAACCATGCACATATATCAATAAATCATGACACATCCATATTTCATTTTCATTACCAAAGCTCAAACACAAGACACTTATCACACTTACTAATTTCGGCTCAATAGCCACATACAAAGAGCACGATTTTGATTGGCTTTATAACATGATCTCTATACACATTCGGCTACCCGCATAGGTATAAACTAATCACCTCAATTTATAATTCAAGTAGAATCATTATATCACCGTTTATTTGTCATACTTATATGTCATGACCTAATTGAATCATAATCTAAGTTCCATTACTCGAAAACTTACCTCGAATGTTGTCGAACGATTTCAACGTCTATTCGATCACCTTTTCCTTTCCTTTGTCAGATTTATTTCCCCTTTGCTCTTGAGCTTCTCTTCATTCAAAAGGCCGAATGCCCCCCTCTATTTCTTCTTCTTGTACGGCTAAGAAGAACAAGGTGATACCCTTTTTCTTTTCTTCACCCTTTCTTTCCTTATTTTAATACTAACTCTTTTATTTTATTCTTTCCAACATGAAACATTAACACACCATGCTTAAAATATGCTATGACCCATAGCATGGCCGGCCACTAGCTCAAATTTTGGGCAATTTGACATGCAAACCCATCATTTCTATAGCACGCATTAATAGGCCTCTTTACATTTGCCTAGCACATTTATAAATTTTCTCACATAAGTCCTATTTACTAAAATTCACCTACAATTAACAAAATTCAAATATGAAATTTTCACACATGCATATATACATATAATAAGCATCAAATATGACAGTTAGTTATTTTTATGACTCGATTTTGTGGTCCCGAAACCACTTCCCGACTAGGGTCACATTAGGGCTGTTACAATGCCACTGGTCCAATCCTCTCAGTAATCTCGTACGGCCCAATAAAACGCGGACTCAACTTGCCTTTTCGACTAAATCTCAGAATCTTTTTCCATGGTGAGACCTTCAAGAACACTTTATAACCCACTTGAAATTCAATCTCTTTTCTTTTTAAATCTGCATATGACTTTTGTCGATCTAAAGCAGCTTTCAAGCAATCCCGAATTACTTTTATTTTCTCTTCGGTTTCTTTAACTAGATCAACTCCGTGAATCTGTTTCTCATTAAGTTCAGTCCAATATAAAGGAGTCCGACACTTACGACCATACAAGGCTTCGTATGGTGCCATTTGTATACTTGACCGATAACTGTTATTGTAGGCAAATTCAATCAAAGATAGATATTTCTCCCAACTACCTCCAAAATCTAAGACACAGCATCTAAGCATATCCTCGAGTACCTGGATTACTCTTTCCGACTGACCATCTATTTGTGGATGAAACGCGGTACTAAAGTTCAATTTTGTACCCAAAGCTTCTTGTAACTTTTTCCAAAATCTCGAGGTAAATCTCGGATCTCTATCTGATTTATAGACATAGGTACTCCGTGCAACCTCACAATTTCAGCAATATATAATTCGGCTAATTTATCAAGTGAGTAATCGGTACATACTGGTATAAAGTGGGCTGACTTTGTTAATCTATCAACCACTACCCAGACAGCATCCTTCTTTTTAGGAGTCAAAGGCAAAACAGTTACAAAATCCATGGTAATCTTGTCCCATTTCCACTCAGGTACCATTACCGGTTGAAGTAATCCTAAAGGCACTTGATGTTCAGCTTTTACTTATTGACAGATCAAACACTTGGTTACAAATTCAGAAATATCCCTTTTCATACCTGGCCACCAATACAACTTCTTTAAATCATTATACATTTTTTGTGCTACCAGGGTGAACTGATAAACAGCCACTGTGCGCCTCATGTAATATTTTCTGAATCAATTCATCATTTTTCGGTACACATATCCTGTCTCGAAACATCAAACAGTCGTCTGGTCCAACTCGAAAATCTGAGTCGTAACCTGATTCGCATTGAATTCTCTTGGTTCGCAACTCACTATCGTTCTTTTGAGCATCACAAATCAACTGGAGAAATAACGGTTTAGCCCTCATCTCTGCTAAGATTGACCCATCATCAGACAATGCTAACCCCGTATTCATGGCTCTCAAAGTAAAAGAAATTTCCTGCTCAAGGCGTCAGCAACTACATTTACTTTTCTGGGATGATAATCAATCACTAGATCATAATCCTTTAATAATTCAAGCCATCTCCGCTGTCGCAGATTCAAATCCTTTTGATTCATCAAATACTTCAAACTTTTGTGATCAGTAAAAATTCGGCATTTTTCACCATACAAATAATGTCGCCAAATATTCAAGGCAAAGACAATAGTGGCCAATTCCAAATCATGTGTAGGATAGTTCTTCTCATGCGGTTTTAGCTGTCTCGAAGCATAAGCTACCACTTTACCCTCTTGCATCAACACACATCCAAGGCCTGTCAATGATGCATCACTATAAATTACGAACGCTTTCCTGGCTCGGGCTGTACTAAAATTGGTGCTTCAATCAATCGTGCTTTCAACTTTTCAAAACTCTGCTGACATTTATCAGTCCATTCAAACTTAACATTCTTTTGCAACAACTTAGTCAAAGGAGAGGCAATCATCAAAAATCCCTCGACAAAACGTCTATAATACCCGGCTAAGCCTAAAAAGCTTCTAACCTCGGGTACATTCTTTGGCGGTTTCCAATCAACGATCGCCGAAATCTTGCTTGGATCCACCCGAATACCATCACCTGAGACTATATGTCCCAAAAATCTGACTTCACGAAGCCAGAACTCACTTTTACTAAACTTAGCAAACAGTTTCTTTTCTCTCAAGATCTGCAATATGGTTCTCAAGTGTTCGGCATGTTCAGACTCATCCCGAGAATAAATTAGAATGTTATCTATAAACACTACTACAAACTTATCCAAATATGGCCGAAAGATCCGATTCATTAAGTCCATAAATATAGCTGGAGTATTTGTTAAGCCGAAAGGTATCACAAGAAACTCATAATGTCCATACCTTGTCCTAAAGGCGGTTTTCGGCACATCCGACTCCTTAACTCTCAACTGGTAGTAACCAGACCTCAAATCGATCTTTGAAAACACTGTGGCCCCCTTTAACTGATCGAATAAATCATCAATCCTCGGCAATGGGTACTTGTTCTTTATAGTCACCTTATTAAGCTGACGGTAATCAATGCAAAGTCTCATTGAACCATCCTTCTTCTTTACGAACAATACAGGAGCACCCCAGGGAGAGAAACTCGGTCTCACAAATCCCTTATCTGTTAACTCCTGCAACTGAGCCTTCAATTCTTTTTAATTCAGTCGGAGCCATTCTATATGGAGCAATCGAGATCGGTGCAGTACCCGGCAACAAATCAATGGCAAACTCTATCTCTCTGTTCGGAGGCAACCCAGACAATTCCTCTGGAAATACATCTGGAAACTCACAGACTATCGGTACTGATTCAAACTTCAGTTGAGGCAACTCAGTATTCATTACATAAGCCAGATAAGCTTCACACCCTTTCCTCATGTATTTCTGTGCAGACATGTGCGAAATCACCATAGGCAATTTATTTGATTCATCTATTTCAACCCACAGAATTTCTCCATTTTCACATTTCAACTCTAGTGTTTTTTGTTTACAATCTACCTTGGCATCATACAATGTCAACCAGTCCATTCCCAAGATAACGTCAAACTCATCAAATGGTAACAACATCAAATTAGCTGGAAAACAGTGACCTTGAATCATTAATGGGTAATTCTTGCAAACCTTGTCAACTAGCACATATTGGCCTAAGGGGTTCGACACTTTAATCGTAAACTCAGTAAACTCAACAGGCAACTTTTTATTAGATACTAAATTCATGCAAATATAGGAATGAGTGGACCCGGGATCAATCAATGCAATAACAATAGTATCATAAAGAGAAAATGTACCAGTAATGACATCGGGAGATGATGCATCTTCTCGGGCACGTATAGCATAAGCTCTAACAGGTGCTCTAGCTTCTGATGTTGCCGCTGAATCTTTCATCGCAGTTTTACTGCTAGTCCCACCTCCAGTATTTCTCGATGGTCTACCTCTACTAGCGGTGGTATTCTGTCTAGCACTCTGAAATCTTTCTTCTTTAACTTTCTCTGGACAGTCTCTAATAAAATGCTCGCGAGAACCGCACCTGAAACAAGCTCGCTCGGTTCCCCAACACTCACCATAATGTTGTCGGCCACATTGCTGACACTTGGGCTTTCTAGGTCGCACATTACCCACACTTGCCACCGAAGTAGCTTGAGCTTTAGACCCCGAATATGCTCTACCACGATCTTTGTGTGAATCCCCAGTTGAAACTGTCATTCGAGGGTTTGTCTCTTTGGACCTCTTTGATTGAGATTGAAATGGCTTGCTTATCGGCCTTTTTCTGGCATCTCGAGCCTCAATAGCAGCTTTTCTTCTTTCTTTGTTCAATTCTTCGACTTTAAGAGCTCGATCAACCAATACTACAAATTCTTTCAACTCCAAAATTCCTACAAGCACTTTAATGTCCTCATTTAGCCTATCTTCAAACCTTCTGCACATAATGGCCTCAGTGGACACACATTCCTGGGCATACTTGAGTCTCACAAATTCGTGTTCATACTCTGCCACAGACATCTTGCCCTGCTCCAATTCAAGGAACTCCTTTCGTTTTTGATCAATAAATCGCTAACTTATGTATTTCTTTCTAAATCCTTCCTAGAAGAAATCCCAAGTAACTCTTTCTTTTGGCACCACTGCTACCAAAGTCTTCCACCAGTGGTAGGCCGAATCTCTCAAAAGTGATACAGCACACTTTAAGCACTCCTCGGGTGTACATGAGAGCTCATCAAATACACGGGTAGAATTTTCAAGCCAGAATTCCGCTTTCTCAGGATCATCATCGATATTTACTCTAAACTCTTCGGCCCCTTATTTTCGAATCTTGTCAACCAGAGGCTTGTTCATTCTTACCAAATCTATGCCTTGAGCAGCTACAGGAATCGTCTAAGGCATAGGAGGGGGTGGAGGAGGTTGAGCATTTGGATTTGCTCGAATAAATTCAGTATACCAATTGTTCATCATTTGGAGAAAGGCATCCCGAGCCTCATCTCCCTATCTCAATGTCTCAGGTCTACTTTCCACAGGCGCGGTCCCTTGTGCGGGAGCCGGTGCATTACTAGCAGCATCATCAGCCGCAGTTCCTTCAGGATCCATTACTATATTAAAACAAAACACAGTTTAGAATAATCAGGAGTCACCACACTATCACAATATTTTTATGGCATGTATAACTAGACTTTTACACATACTTTATTAGTCTGAGAACTGACTAAATCATGGCTCTGATACCACTAAATGTAACACCCCTTACCCGTATCCGTCGCCAGAACAGGGTACAAGGTATTAACAAATTATAGTATATACTATTAAATAAAACCCAACAAAAATATGGCGTGCAATTTGATCATGAATCATTATAACATATGCCATTAACAATACAAACCAATTTCAAAGGCTTCGTACAAAATGATAAGTTTGATACTATAAGTAGTAATTTAAACCTAGACAATTATGACACGTAACAAAATAACTAAGTCTGCTATACATGCCATATTTCAAAATGTTGAGTTCAGATACCAAGAGTATTGATAGTGCGGGCGAATCTTCTACGATCTCTAACTCCTGTGCTAGCTGGATGACACTATAAGACAAAGGAGAGAAAAGAAAGTAAGCTTATAGCTTAGTAAGTAAGTATATAAATAACAAATAAGGAATCTAATATGTTTACAACATAACTCAATTATATCATATTTTTAATTTTACTGTTTACTCCAATTTGATCAAGCTGTCCCTCCTGCGTCATGATCACTAAATAAATCATAACTCCAGTTACGAAATTTGAAATTCAAATCCGTAAAATTTCCCTCAATCTATACTCATAAAAATTCTTACTAATTTTTTTCTAGAAATTTTGGTTCAGCCAATTAGTACAGTTTATTAGTTAAAGTTTCCCCTATTACACAGCTCAACTGATCTGACCTCTGTTCACTGCGAATTGACTTTCTCTCAGTACACAATTCAAAAAACCATGAAACCTAATTCATTTAAAACTAGACTCAATAAGGAATTTATGCATATAAACTATATTTCTTAATTTGTTTTTTACAATTTTTAATGATTTTTCAAAGTTGGAATAGGGGATCACATAGTCATCCTGAGCAAGTCACACACAATTGTAAATATCTCAAAATATAGAATTCCTTTCTTGCTCTATTTCTTTTATATGAAAATAGACTCATTAAGATTTAATTTCACATCTCATTCAACCTCTAATTAAATTTCTTCTATTTTTGGTGAATTTTCAAAATCACGTCACTGCTACTGTCCAAAACAGTTTTAATGCTAATTTCACTCTTTCACACATTCTTTATACTAACCTCATTTTAACTTACATATATATATACCACAAATCATTTTCACCACATTTCATACATCACAAGTGTAGGTCCATGACTACAATGTCACCACAAAACCATCCTGTTGAACAATTCGGATTAATCCTCGATACTTGATGGTTTCAGCACACAGCCCCACCATCATATTTCATTTAGTTCGGCTCTCTTGTACACATGGTGAACACTTAGTACCACTCATGCGACCTAGCTGATTTGTCTTGTAGCTCTCTTGTCTACATGGTGTCCTTCACTTGGAATCACGCATGCGACCTAGCTACATTTACCTCTCACGTAGCTCTCTTGTCTACATGGGATACATCCCGTATCACACATGTGACCTAGCTACTACATAGTATCTCGTAGCTTTCTTGTACACATGATGTGCACTCGGCACCATACATGTGACCTACCTACGCTCCCTCTATTTTATTCGATCTTTCTGAATGTTCAACCAGGATCTCTCTCTATTACTTATTTCCATTCTTCCAATAGTCGATTTATACTTCAACATCAGCTAGTACATATATAATAGGCTGAAATATAAGAATGTAAATGAAATTAATGTATTATTTACATACAAAGTTACCTTGGTGCAAAATATGGGAATTTTGCTATTTAGTCCAAAACTTTCTCCTTCCCCCGTTCGAGGTCAATTCCATGCCTTTCTTGATCTATAACAACATATTTAGATCATTTAACACTCGAACTATTTATTTTAATCCAAAAATCACATTATACAAAAATTACATTTTTGCCCACTAATTTTTACAAAATTATGATTTTGCCCCAAGGCTCGGAAATTTAATTTCGGCCCTTATTCTTATGTTTAATGACCTACTGATCGTTTTTCTCTTCTATGGCAACATCAAATTCTCACTCTAACACATAGTTATGAACAATAGGTATTTTTATCGATTATGCCGTTTTGCTCGTTTTCGTTAAAAATCGCTTAGAAAAGATCATTCTCCTAACTTCAAACATTCATATTCTACCATCAAACAACAAAATACATGCCTATCATTCATGGATAAATTTTTAAACATAAACCCTAACTCGAAATAATGGTAGAAATAAGTAAACCGAGCTACGAGGATTTCAAAAATGTGAAGAACATTAAAAACGGGGCTTGAAATCACTTACTATGAAGCTTGAAAGTTGAAGAAACCCTAGCTACGGAGGAGAGCAATTTTCGGCAGCAACTAATGAAGATGATAACCAATTTTGTGTTATTTTTCCCATTTTATTTCATTTAATATACAAATGACCAAAATGCCCTTACTACTAAACTTTCAAAAAAATTCCCTCCAATTCCAACTTTTGTCCATAACTTAAGAATGGGTCAAATTGCTATTTAAGACCTCCTAGTTAATATCCCAAAGCAATTTCATACTAAAAACTTCTAAAACACGAGTTTTACAATTTATTCGATTTAGTCCCTAATCTCAACTTAAGCGCGCAATGCACAGAATTTCATCACGAAATTTTCACGAAATCATGAAATCATACCATAAGCCCCAAAATAATTATAAAACAATTATTTCTATCTCAGATTTGTGGTCACGAAACCACTATTCCGATTAGGCCCTAATTCGGGTTGTCACATTGCTTGCAATAGGTTGAGAGTCCATCGGCGCTGTCCCATGCGCGGGAGCAGGCGCTACACTCTCAACATCATCAGCTACCGCTCGATTGGGATCGAGATCCATTACTATACGAAAACACATTTTTAACTGTTAGAATTCATCATACTATCGTATTAATACTATATGGCATGTATAGCTAGACTCAAATACTCTACGTTAGTCCTAGAATCGACTAAAACGTAGCTCTGATACAAATAAAATGTAGCACCCCAAGCCTAAGTCTGATCGCCGGTTTAGGCTATAAGGTATTATTGAGCTAAACATTTAATTTTTTTCATTCACAAAATTCACAATAAAAGCATAAATTTAGCTGAATACATACTGAACCTTGAGTTATAAATGCCATTTTCATATAGCCAAAATATTTACAATTACAAAACATATTCGTCAACAGCCTAATCTATACATGCCATATCGTGTCCAAAATATAACTATACCAAAAAGATCGAAAGTATGAAGAACTGCTGACGATCCCCGAGTCGGCGGCCAGAGTCAACAATCTATAAAACAGAGAAATAAGAATTTGAGTAAACTTTCGAGGCTTAGTAAGTTTTAAGCAATTTATACTATTAAAGCTTGTCATTAAAATTGAACATTGAGAATCACAAAACTTGTATTCTAATTGTAATTCACTTGACCAAATATACACCAGCACATTAGTTACAAAACCCATTGGCCGAATATATATGTATGTATACACAAGAAACTCCTTGCACATATTTCACTATTTACAAAGATTATACTAATACCTTTAATTACGTTCTTTCATATGATGACTTACAATAACCAATTATATTGTTTTCTTATCCTCAAATACCAAATTCATTCACACATATATATATCGTTCTTTGATATTAGTAAATCACTTAGAAATCAATTCAAATATGAGCACATAACACGAACCTTAACGTGTAAAATATATAATACTTACGCAATGATGTTTACCACTGACATTCGAAGTCGCAATCTTACTTAACTTACTGGCATCGGTTCTGTCAAATCTTAGAGCTCGGAATACATTTCTAGCATAAGCCTGCGGGTCTTTAACCCGGATATATTTCCAACACGTCGCCTGCAGACCTCAAGTCCGGATATATTTCTAGCATATAACCTGCGGATCTCATGTCCGGATATTTTTCCAGAATATAGCCTGCGGACCTCATGTCCGGATATATTTCCAATCTCATGTATATTTGATCATATTTTAACACATCTCAGTCATCTTATCACTTAATAATCGTATATTACATTCGAATATAAACTCGATACGCACATCATCATTCACATTTTAGCTCAATGGTTATATCTCATATCACTCATTCTCTTCACCATTTAATCTTAAATTCAAAGTGACCATCAAACTATAAGTCATATACATGCATTATCTATTATCCATCTGAATTCAAGTGCAAGCCAAAGATCACAATTTACTTACTATACTCTTATAATGGCATCGTCAATTATATACTAAAGGAAACTACTTAAGACTTACCTCGGATATTTTGAACAGTTGCGGGTAATCTACTCGATTGCTTTCTCCTTTCCCTTATCTGATTTAGACCCTCTTAGCTCTTGAGCTTGATTCAAACAAATAGATCTATTTAATTTCTTATCAATTTAACAATTTGATTTAATACATGTATATCGTGCCATTAAGTACAAATGATTTTATTAACTAGCTATTTAAACATCATACATATGCTCTACTTATGCACAATCGAAAATATTAGTAGCGTATTACCTTGCATTTTCGAATTACATAACCATCACTTAATTTCATAAAAAAAATACACATATTATCTCAGAATAACACAAGAATCAAATGCATCACTCAAAATGCCAAAGTCCGACTAAGTCTACCATTATAGCATTATCAAGTTTATGTATTTGGTAATTCACATTCAAACACATTCGGCACTATGTATCTGATCAAATGTTTCATTTAACGCTAAACTCAACTTATAAGCTTCCCTAATTAAAACATTCAACACCGACTAGATATGCTTACATGCCTAAGCCGAATATCATTTTAGACATTTCAGAAATCATTTCTCAATTCATCTTATTAGTGTTACCTCACTCAAAACATTTACACCAATCTATTATAATTAAAACCCTTGTTCAAAATAATATTCACTATAATACTATGGCCGAAACTCCCAAATAACTAACATAGTCTCTTAGATTCAATATAATCACGAATATATATATACAACCTAAATTCCTCTCTTAACACATAATTTACTATCTTGGAATTCATTTCCTAACTAAATTAACTTACTCCAAAGTCGAATGCTACTTAAGCATTAAGCTCATGTTCTTTTCATTATTAAGCAATTTTCATAACTCAGCTAACATCCATTTTCAATTTAACATCAACATTAAAAAAATTTTAACACAAAAATTCATAGCCGAATGTTGTTTATCTTAAGCTACCATTATATAATTACTTATCACTTCATACCATATTATCAAATTGAACTAATTATACTTATATAAGTACTATCAAAGCCTAAACCTATGCATAGCATTATTCAAGAGTATACCCTTAAAATCATTTACAAGGCCGAATTTGTTCAAGTAACTCAACAAGTCCAAGTTCATCTATTTCATATATAAATACTAACAATTAAGTATTAACTAGTTCAAACTTCATTTAACCATAAGAACAACAATCTATCCCCTTCAATTTCTCCCATGGCCGAATGTTCAAGACACCACACAACTCAAAATTTTGTCATGGGTTAAGTAAAGAACTTAATAACTAACTCAAAATATGCTAAAAATCCAAGAATTAATATAAATTACTTACCTTATTTAAAGTTCAAGATCACCGAATGGTTTGCTCTTTTCCTTCTTTAAAATCGGCTAGGAAGAAACAAGGATGAATACTTTGTTTTCTTTACCCATTTTCTACCTTTAATTATTATTATTCTATAATTTAAAGCCATTTAATTAAAAATAATGCTAATAGAAATTTAATATATTTTATACTAACTAACAACATGGCCGGCCACTATCAAAAATGGGTAATTTGACATGCAAAACCATTCTTTTCAATACATACATTATTAGACCACCTTTAAAAATTACCTATCATCTTTCACATTTTTCTCACATAAGTCCCATTTAATAATTTCATATACAAATGACAAAATTAAAGCTTGAAACTTTCACATATGCATGTACACATATAATAAGCATAAAATATAACAATTAATTATTTTTGTGACTCGATTTTGTGGTCCTGAAACCACTTTCCGACTAGGGTCAAATTAGGGCTGTCACACATAGACAATAGGCACTGATTCAACTCTCTTTTCTGACACTTTTGAATCAATAACATAGGCAAAGTAAGCTTCATCACCTTTTCTCAAAATACTCAGAGCTTTCATCGAAGATATCACAGCAAGCAATCCATTCAAATCACTAGATTCAATTCGAACTATTTTATTATTCTTGCATCTCAAATCAATAGTTTTTTGTTTGCAATTCACAATAGCACCATGCAAAGTTGACCAATCCATACCCAAAATTTTATCAAACTCATCGAATGGTAATAACATCAGATTGGCTGGGAAACAAATGTCTCAAAACATTAATGGACAATTCTTGCATACTTTATCAACCAAAACACATCTGCCTAGGGGGTTCGATACTTTAATTACGAATTTAGTAGACTCTACAGATAAAGTCTTACTATTTACTAAATTCATGCATATATAAAAATGTGTTGACCCAGGATCTATCAAAGCAATCACAGAAGTATCATAATGTGGAAAATACCAATAATCATATCTAGAAACGAAGCTTTCTCATGAGCTCGAACAGCATAGGCTCTGGCAGGTGCACGAGCCTTGGATTGTTCCCCTCTGACTGCCACTCACATTTCCCGTATTTTTTGGAGGTCTACCACGATATGCATTGCCACTTGGCCTTGGATTTTGCACAATCTCTTGCTCGACAGATTTAGGACAATCACGAATAAAATGGTTGAAAGATCCACATTTGAAGCAAGCTCGATCATACAATCTACAATTATCGGGATGTCTTTTACCATAGTGTTTACACTCAGGGCGATCAGATCTGACATTTCCAACACTGGCAGCAGATGTAGTTGGAGCTTTGATACTCGAATGTGATTTGGCATGATCTCTACTCGAATGTCCCACATTAGCCTTTGAACGGCTATAATCGTCTCAGAATTTCTTTGACATAGACTAAAATGGCTTGCTCAATGATCTCTTTCACACTTACCAAGCTTCTGAATCAGCTTTACTTTTCTCTTTCCCGAGTTCTTCAGCTTTATTGGCTCGTTCAACAAGTTCAACGAATTATTTTATCTCTAGAATCCCAACTAATAAACGGATATCTTCATTCAATCCATCTTCAAATCTTTTGCACATTATTGCTTCAGTCGAGACACATTCTCATGCATATTGGCACAATCTCAAATTCTCATTCGTATTTTGTAACAGACATACGGCCTTGTTTAAGCTCAAGAAACTCTTTACGTTTTTGGTCGATAACTCTCTGACTGATGTATTTCTTTTGGAATTCAGCTTGCAAGAAATCCCAGGTGACTCGCTCTCTCGAAACCACTGATATCAAAGTCTTCCACCAGTGATACACCGTATCTCTCAGAAATGAAACTGCACATTTTATGCATTAATCCAAAGTTAGAGACAATTCATCACATACTCTTATCGTATTTTCTAACCAGAACTCGGCTCTCTCGGCATCATCATTTGTTGTAGCACGGAATTCTTCAGCTCTATTTTTTCTAATTTTATCAATCGGAGGCTTAATCAACTTATTCGGATTAGCTTGTGACATAACAGGGACTTTTGGAGAATTAGCTGGGGTTGGAGGTTGTTGTATAGCCGTATTAGTTCTAATGTACCAACTGAACCAATCATTCATCATTTGATAGAAGGCTTGTCTAGCCTCTCCATCATGGCTACTCATAGCCAGTCTAGAATTAGATGGCACTATCCCTTGCACGAGAGCAGGAGCATTACTCTTGACATCTTCAGCTACGTCTCGTTTGAGATCCATTTACTATATAAAAATACATTTTCACTGTCAGGAGTCATCACACTATTGCAGTTCATAAATAAGGCATATATAGCTAGACTCACATACATTACGTTAGTCTTAAAGTAGACTAAACCGTAGCTATGATACCAATCAAATGTAACACCCCTAACCAGTATCTGTCGTCAGACTAGGGTTAAAGGCGTTACAGGACAATCAGAAACATTTTACAAACAATTCACATACATTATTCACAATCATAATCAAACATGATCATAATGTCCCTTATATAGGTCATCGAGACCTTAATCATGCTTTAGAAAAGGGTCGGGACTAAACCGAGCTCATACAAAATTTTTTGAAATTTAAACTTTTTTTTCAAAGTTGTACAGGTCACACACCCGTGTGAACAGGCCGTGTGCCTCACACGGCATTAGACACGCTCGTGTGTCTAGTCTGTGTCAAAACAGGGCATGCATACTGACTTGTCCACACGGCCACAAGACAAGCCCATGCGCCAGGCTGTGTGAAAATTAGGGAGGCTACTGACTTAGGTCACACGGCCAACCACACGCTCGTGTTTCTAGTCTATGGTCGAAATTGACTTGGCCACACGGCCTAGCACACGCCCCTGTGTGTGACCGTGTGGTTTGCCCAGGCTCATTTCAAAGTTACCTTCGAGCAACACTGCTGAGACACACGCCCGTGTCCCTGCCCATATAGGCAAAAATAGGCCATTTGCAAGGCCAAATTGCCACCCATTAAGGGTCCTCTCTACAAACATCAAAACCACATCAAATGCATATCAAATTTCAACCATTTCAAGTCACAAATCATCCATTATTCATGTATGATATGGTCAATCAATCTCATCTTCATATAACATACCAATTCATGTAATTCCATAAACCAAAAACATATCAAAACATATGGTTTATAACCTCTTTTCAATTCATTCATTCTCATATCAAAATCTTACCAAATCATCAAATAATCACACACCAAAACTTACCAAACTTACCATTTATCTTAGCTATTCAAGAACATATCAAACATACCACAATTACATCATATACCATATACCAAAACTCATACATATAAACCACCAAAACCAAGCCAAATCACATGGCTAGATATATATATATACACTTCACAAAACATATCTAAATATTTCTAGCCTATACATGCCATACTTTAATATATACATTTTCAAAAGGTACCAAAATTTAGTTCGATAGTGTGATGATGATCCTCGATGATCCCCGAGCTCCCAAAAGCTACGATATCTATAAAACAATGCAAACACACACAAAGTAAGCTTTCAAAAGCTTAGTAAGCCATATAAAAATAAACTTATCAATTAAAGCATATAAGCATCATCTAATTACAAATACTCCATAGTCAAATACTATCACAAACCACATAATTCATATACATTTCCCATATACTCAATTCATTTCCACATTTAGCATACTTTCTTATACTTATATCACATATCATCTTTTGCTCAAGTACTTACTCTTTTATTCTCAAACATTGAATTACATTCCAAACGTACCTGAATTGGATTCACAGTTTATTTACTCATTCTTTTCTCGGAATGCCCGTTGAACCATACAGAATCATAAGGATATGCGGAAAGCTCGGAAAGCTCATACAACGCTAACGTCCTAGACGTGGTCTTACATGTAATCAAATATTGATGTCACTGTCCCAGACAGAGTCTTACACGAAATCAAATAAGATGCCAACGTCCTAAATATGGTCTTATACGTAAATCATAAGTCAATGCCAACGTCCCAAAAGTGGTCTTACACGATATCACATATCGGATCCTATGTCATGACATATGTATCTAACTATTCCTAAGGTTTGTACGGGGCTTTTCAAACGTCGAAACTTTGTCGATACTTTCTCGGATATCTTATATTCAGCTCTCATATTATCATTCATCACAATACAATGACATATATATATGAATAAATCAATTCAAACACATTTATTTGTATATCGACTTACCTCGTACGGAAATGAACAGAAATGAATGACTATTCAACGACTTTCGTTTTCCCCCGATCTAATTTTGTTTTCTTTGGTTCTTGATCTATACCAATTCAAATTTAACTTATTCACTTTCACATTCATTCAAATCAATCCAAAAACACATATTTAGGGCACTTATCAATTTAACCCTATATTTTCACATTTTTGCACTTCAGTCCCTAATCACAAAATACACATAATTTCTTTATACACATGTCTAGTCGAATTTTCATATAGTTCATACAAGCCCATATATTTCATTTATTTCACATTTTAGTCCCTCAATTTACAAGTTTCACAATTTAGCTCATTTTACTCAAATTCATCAAAAACTCAAAGACAAAATATATCAACATAACACATCTTTAGTTTTTAAACAACTAACATCACAAAGCTCACAATTTCATCAATAGCACAACTCAAAATCATCCACAAAAATAGAAATTGAGACATGGGCTTAGTAAAACACAAAGCAACAATAAAAAAACGTAGAAATTATCAAAAATGGATCAAAACACATACCTCAATCAAGCAAAACTATAGCTGAAACCCTAACTTGTGTTTTCTTCTTCTTTTATTCTTCAATTTCGGCATATACAAACATATAATGGCCTATTTTCATTTTTTGTTTAATTAATATAACATAAATATACATTTTACAATTTTAACCTTGTTATAAACATTATAAAATCATATATATTAAGACCATTTATGTCCATTATCAAAACTAATGGTTTAATATCAACATAAGGCCTCTCAATTAATAAGCCATGTTATTCAATAACAAATAGCATACAACTTTTACATTTGATACGATTAGGTCATTTTATCAAATTAAGCACACAAATGATCAAATTTTGGTACGAAATTTTCACACATACTAATTCACATATTATAGGCACAAAAAATAATATTAAAATATTTTTCAGACTCAGATTTGTGGTCCTGAAACCACTATTCTGACTAGGGTCTAAACGAGACTATTACATGCATATTTGCAATTCAAGGCTTCAACCAGTAGAAGTAAAAAATGATATCATACGAACCTTATCATCAAATCTTATATCAATCATGATAAATTAGAAATCCCAAGAAAAATATAGCAATACTGCTCATGAATCAACTAGAGTTTCAGTAATTCCATCTATTATAATTAGCCAGCCTTTCAATACGATAAATATTGCATCTAAACATGCACAATTTCATATGCCTCTGATAATAATAGAACTTATAGAGTACCCAGAAGATATTGTTGTAATATATCTAATTATAACAGTTGGATTCAATTATCTGTGCAATTTCATCACTATTCCACTGACTAATAAAGCCATCAATAATCTTACATTATTCAGTTCACTAAAAGATTCAATTCGAAAATTTTTTTGGCTAATTCGTTCTGTAAATATCATATCTGGATAAGTCGTTTACTCATGAATAACTACTTCCTTAATAATGACATCACATTTTTTGAATAATCTTCAGAAAATTCTAATATCTCTTTTAATACTGTCTTTACTTACTAACCCATTCTCATTTTGACTACATCATTAATCATTCAGCCTTTGAACTCTTTAGTTCCACATTCATGAGCTTAATCGATATAAATCTTGTGAATTTCATTGTATAACACTATACTGGTAAGGGGGTAGAGATCGTAAGCCTCAAATTTTAACTTTCATAAATACACACATAAAAATTAACATTTATCATTAACATGTCCATTATAAAACATTTATTTCATACCTTTATAGGTCCCCATTTATCATAAGCAACATTTTTTACTCAGGCACGTGTGTATCACATTTAGCAATATCGGAGTTAGCTTGGTTGAAAAGCATCTCTATCTATTTGCAAAATAATTTTCATCAGAGTCTGGAGATATCACACTATCACAGGTTACATAATGGCATGTATTTCTAAACTCCACATATGTTACGTTCAATTCGAGAACCGACTAAATTGTAGCTCTTATACCACTAAATGTAACACCCCTAACCCGTATCTGTCGTCAAAATAGGGTTTCAGAGCATTACCAAATCTTTCAGAAACATTTACAGATAAATCATGCAAGTTACTATTCAAATTCCGAAATCATTTGTAATGTCCCTTAAATGGACCTTCGAGGTCCAATACAAGTATTAGAATCGAGTCGGGACTTAATCAAAACCTCTAAGGATTTTTTACAAAATTTTAAAAATTTTCCAAGGTGCAGGGCTCACACGCCCGTGTGGTCCAAAGGACACGCTAGTGTGACCCTAGAACACACCCGTGCTAGATGCCGTGTTCGACACCATGTAACTCTCTGACTTGTGCACACGGCCATGCCATACGCCCGTGTGCTAGGCCATGTGGTTAATTAATTCAATTTGAAATTAGGTGCAAGTTCCACACGGTCAAGACACACATCTGTGTTCTAGGCCGTGTAGCACAACACGGTTGAGACACACGCCTATATCTCATCCCGTGTGCTCAATTCTGAGCATTCTGTTTCTCGAATTTAAGGTACAGGGGATACACGGCCTAACTACACTCTCGTGTATCCGGTCGTGTGTCACACACGGTCTAGACACACGCCCGTGTGGACAAAATAAAGCTATTCCTAGCTTCATTTCTCACCCAAAATCACACCCATAACCTGTACTTTAATTACACATCCAAATACTAACCATTTCAAGCATTCAAATCAAGCAAATTCCATCATTCATCATAGTATATCATTTCATGCATACATGTATATAATTTCACCTTAGTTAAGTCCTCAAATAAGATATAATTTGATCAACTACTTAACATATATATAGCTACCATAGTTTGACATTACAAGTATATTAAACGAAACTAATATTAGCCATTCCAATGGCTGGATTACAAGCATCATTTACATTTACATGCCAATATGGCCAGTATATCCTATACATGCCATTACAACCATAATTGATTTACCATATTGTACCGACATGGGCCGATGGATAATGTGTGTGATCTCCACCAAGCTTCCAATCCAACGAGCTTCTGATTTACTATAAAACAGGAAAATAAAACTAAGTAAGCATAAAATGCTTAGTAAGTTCGTATAACATAGTGCTTAAGTTTCCATTTATTTTATTTTGAGGTAACTATGTAAGGCATATTCATTCAATTTGACCTCAAGCCCTACACATATCCTCAATGCCCTTGTTAGTCATATATTCCTTAATAACATCAAAAACATGTACGGGCTCAATAAAAATCAAGTTTCCATGTACATATACTTTCCACAACATGTATAATTCACATTACTATATCTCAAGTATATTTTCATATCACATCTCGAGTTCAGATTATTTCATATCAAAACTTTACATATTTTACTCAAAATAGCAATGTCACACGAGCAGTAGTACACTTAAAGTGTACAAGTCTATAACCAAGTATGAACATATTCATCAAAATAATCTCATGTACAAATATCATCATCTCATGTTTTCATATGTCAATTGTAATGTAGCATCATTTTCATGGATTTCAGACAACTACGTGTAATAACTCATTTCTTATTCATGTCCCTTCATGTCAAGATTTTTACTCATTGAATTTTTTCGAAACATTGATGGATACACATGTAGTACACCTAAGGTGTACAAATTAGAATCCATTAATTCATGTTCAATGATACCTATAAAGTTCTATTTCAAAGAATACACTCTCGAGCCACGCTTATATACAACATGATTACCAGTCCAGGCTAAATCCTTTTTATTACATATGCTCTAAGGAGCTTGATCTGGATTACCCATCTGGGCTAAATCCTTTCTGTAACGAGGTCAATAAGATTACTCGTCCGAGCTAAATCCCATCAACAACAAAAACAGGACCTTATTCATTTCAGGAAATCACATATCCATCAAATTTCCATTTATTCAACCGGAATTTAAACATTTTGCAAGCATTATCGGGCATGTGATTATTTCATACATCCATAACATTCATATAATTCAAATAAACACATTCCACATTCATTTCAAGCATAAAAGTAACATTTTTATCATTGATCTAGCTTTGTTAGATACAATTTCAATGTCACATATATATATGATATTTATACAATTCACAATGCAACATTTAATTTAGACATATAAACATACAAAAATTTGTTACACGAACTTACCTCGATAAATGTTCGTGTACATAAATCTACTAATCCAACATTTTCCTCTTTTCCTTGTTCTAACTCCGAATTTGGTCCATCTAGATCTATACGAGTAAATTTAACGTTAATTTTTCACATTTCAAATTCATGTGGACTCAATTTACATCCTAGGAAAAATTACCATTTTGCCCTCACCTTTTCCATAAATTCCAATTTCGTCCTTAAGCTCAAAAAATGAAATTTATGCAATTTACTCCCTATTCCAAGCCTAACCAAAATTTCAACATAGAATTTACAACATATATTCTATAAATTTTAGAATTTTTCATCAATTTTCACCACTTTGCATTTTAGTTCCTAAATCATGTTTTCATTAAAAAATTACTTTGTAAAAGTTGTTTATCTATCAACAACCTTTCATTTTCTACCATAAATTTCAAATTTTCAGCATATGCATCCATGACCCATTTTTCATACTTTGATAACTTCTCTAATTGATCCTCCAAATAGATAGATTAAGCTATCACGATTTCAAAAATATCAAAATTACTAAAAACGAGACAAGAAAATTTACCCAATTTGGCCAAGAAAGTTTCTTCTCTCTCTCCTAGGGTTTCCATGTATTATTATGGGGAAGAAGATGATAAAAATGATTTTTATTTCTATTTAATTAATTTATCATCTTTAATAATTTTGGTTCCCAATTTAGTCCCTAGCCTTTTTCTAATTTTCCATGGATGAATTGTCCAAAAATATCTACTAAATTTTTATTAATGGTCTAATTACCATATAAGGACCTTAAGTTTTGAATTCCATAGTTATTTGATCCGTCTAGCTACTAAAATTTATTTTTTTTGCATTTTATGCGATTTTATCCTTCCCGTAATTAAATACTTAATCAATAAAATTTTCGTATCAAAATTTTCACAGACATGTCTATCATAATGTGGACCATATAATAAAATAAAAATAAATTTTATTTTTCGGCTCAGATTTGTGGTCCCAAGACCACTATTCCGATTTTACTAAAATTGGGCTGTTACATGGAGCACAGCAAGAACATTAATTTCTATAAAGAACTTCTACAGTAATTATTTATAGAGCAAGATTTGAATATAAAAGGATTGTGGGAGAGTAGAAAATAACTTTATTTCTATATTTTTAGTTGTGTTATGCAAATTAAAGCTGTAAAATTTGAGCTCATTTGTTATCTATATATTCAAGTATTGTTTTGTAAATCTATATATAAATTAAATAAATATTATTAATTGGACAAATGAATCTCTTAAACAACCTAATTTCCAAAATATCTAAATTTAGTAGATGATATAATATTTTTAAATAAGATAATATAATCTTTTAAAGTATAAATTTAAAAAAACAAAATAGATAATAAAAAATGGAAGTTAAAAAAAGTCGAGAGTGCTCTCTCTTAGTTTCCCAAAGAGACAGCGATTATTATGGTTGGGCTAGAGGTGAGTGGTGACTTTTGGAGAATGGCGAGGAATAATATTTCCCTTTTTGAAGAAGAACTGGTTCAACTATTGGTGACAAGCTCGTTGTTAGTTTTGAGTGATAATCTATCGCTAACATGATTTGTCTAGACTGGGAAGCGTTCAAATCCTAACAGTTTTCGTGCACAAATTAATAGCAAATGGAAAACCAAAAAGAAGTTTGAGATTCAAATGGTAGGAAAAAATTTATTCTTGATTTTGTTTGAGGACGAAGATGATTTGGAGATGATTATGGAAGGACGACCATGGCTATTACGAATGAAATTGATTATTTTTTATCGACTGATCAATCCTATTGAAAGGAGTAAGATTCACATTGTCTTTTCTCCATTTTGGCTTAAGATAGGTCTGTATCCTCCGGAGTAAGACAAGAAAGATCTTATGCATACAATCAGCTCCACTTTTATTGGATTAATTAGATCAGAAGTTAAAGGGGAGTTTTGCTGCTTAAGGGTAAAATTAAATGCTCAGAGGTTGTTGAAGAGAGGGATTTTTATATCTACCATTTATTAAGAAAAAGTTTAGCTTTCTTTTTAAGTAGGAAATTTTGGTAATTTTTTACTTTGGATGTAGTCGAATGGGACATAATGTTAAGGAATGCACCAGGATTTCGACTAAAGAACGTGAAAAATCTAATGATGAACACTCATATTCAATGGTGCTTAAAGTTAAATCCAAGATTATAGGAAACGAAAGCCTGAAGCTTGGTTTTTCCACAAAAAAAGACAATGAAACAGTGCTACTACACATGTGATGATGAAGTCGATAGGGAGTTGTTTCTTCTAAAAAGTTACTGGAATCAAGTCAAAGAAGGATAAGCAAACTAGATTGGAGACGACATCTGAATTTTTGGCAACTAATGGATTGCAGCATAATTTTAAGGATCTTGCAGCTTTATCCCTTCCTCCAATCAAGGAGTCCAAGAATATAATTAATGATTTATTTCCTTATCAGATTTTAAATGGTAATAATGCTACCACTAATAATGTATTAAACCCTATGATATAGGCTTAAAGTTGGTGGGTCAGGAGGGATTAAGCCCATATGATGAGTTGGATAACATGGATAAGGGAGGTGGTATGCGTGTGCTTGTTGGTTTATTGGGTGCTAATAACCATGATTGCAAGAAGAATAGTTGGAAAAGAATTGACAGAATAGAGACATTCGATTCATGTATTAATGATAAGGTGATTTGTAAGCGGAAAGATTGTATAGAATAGACATATGTGTTTGAATAATCCAACTTTTCATCTGATGGAGTGAAGTGTATTCAGTTTTCTACTAGCACAAATTTGTTTTATGAGATATAGGATTCTAGAGATGTGGGTAAGGTTTCTTTGGACCTTTTAAAATCAGCTGAACCTATAAGCCAGGGCAGCTAAAAATTATGAAAATCTTATTCTGGAAAGTCCGGGGATTGAGGAATCCTCGGATAATGAAACAGTAACAACCCGATTTTGGGGCTAGTCGGAATAGTGATTTCGTAACTACTAAACAAAGGTCAAGGAAATTATTTTAAATATCATTTTATGTATTGTAGCATGATTAGATAAGTACATGAAAATTTTGGTGAATTAATTTTAGCGATTGCTTGCCTAATTGTGAAAAATGACTAAATCATTTAAAGAAGTCCTATTTTGTTAGATAAGAGTGTCAATTAGCTAAAGAACCTAAATTGGGGGCCTTAAAGAGCAATTAGACCCTTAGAGAATAGGGTGGTCAACCATAGGGGGGACAAATTGATGGGAAAGTCAAAATTAGGTGGTGTTTTGGTCACCAATTTTGACTAATTTTAAATAAAATAAAACAAAAATGGCTTCTTCTTTTTATTTCATCTTCTTCAACCAATTTTCATCTTCAAAAGAGGGTTTGAGAGCTCAAAATATCAGCCATTAACATCTTTTAAAAGTAAGTCATTTATAAGGTTATTCTTGATGATTTTTATATTTTTGGACTTATTGCAACATAAGCTTTCTATTAAGGGGATTATTTTGCAAAATGGTTGAGAGATTAGGGTTTTGCCATGAAAGCATATGTGTAGTTTTCTAAAATTTTATGGAATAATATGAGTATTAGATGTGTAATAAACAACTTTTATGAAGGGATTTTTCATGAAAACCCTAATAGGGACTATTTTGCATAAGTTGGAAATTTGTTGATAAATGTGAGAAATAATGGAAATTTTGGTTTGTTTCCAGTATAAAAAGTAATCAGCTATGCTTATAATATTAATAAATTCGATAAAAATCAATTTTTGAGCATAGGGGTAAAATGGTCATTTTGTGAAAGTCTAGGGGCAAAATAGTCATTTTGCCCAATTATGAACTTTCGGGCGTCTAAATTGATATGCTGATGAAAAAAATGAATTTTATTAATTTAGATCAAGATAAACATGATTGGGGTCCTGATCGAGGTAAGAACAAAGTTTACGAGGGTTAAGCTTGTCTTCATCATTTTGTATTGAGGTAAGTACATATATAAATAATGAGTTATTGAAGCTTACTTTGGTATATTTTAATAATATACATGTGTAATTAGCTTATTGTTGTTATATATCTAAATTCTAATTGTTGCCATGAATGTTTAAATGACATGTTATGCAAGTAAATTACAATGTGAGCAAATGTGATGCTATTCGATTAGATATGAAGCCCCGTTGAACTTAGACATAGCATAGGATACAGAGAGGCATGTTATGAAATTATGTGGTATGAACTCATGAGTTGAGTCTGAGTGCATGAGATATATGTTATAGGTAATGTGGGTCCGGGTACTGACTTTGTGTACGAAACCGTGAGTGGCTCAATAAGCATACGTTACATGATAGCTATGGGGTCTGGGTCCTGACTTGATAAAAAAGCCCGTGAGTAGCTTAAATGTAAGCGTTTCATAGCACGAGGTAGCCCTGATTTCTTATATGGAATTTAGACACAAATTCCTCGTGTATCCATATGTATTTCGAAAGTTCAACGGGTAACCCAAAGATTTAATTGGTGAATACTTTGATGAGGTATGTATACCGAACTCATGGTTAGGACCTGAGTAAAGAAATAGGTGTATTAAGTATACATGAATGAAAAGAAGAGTAAGATAGAGACGTTAAGTGATTTATATCTTTTAAGCATGACAAGCTACCGTTGAATGAATATGATTTTCTTATAATTACACTTTATTTGCATATATGTACTTACTAAGCTCCCATGCTTGCCCTCCTTTCTTTTCTTTCCTTATATTGCAGCCAAGCTAGCATTGGGGATCCAGTGACATCAAAAGTTTCGATCACACTATCACTCAAGACCTTGGTATAGCTAGTTTTATTTTTTTGTTTTCTAGCATGTGTAGGGACTCGAGTCTTTATTTAGTGTTTTGTTAGTTAGCCATAATGTATTGGCTCATATGATGAATATGATACTCATTTTGTATAAGACCATAGATGATGGTCAATACTCATTTTGATTTATAAATAGAATATGATATTGTCATGGATAAGTAAATTGCATAAATGAAATGTTGTCCATTGTGGTTGTTTTGGCTATGTGATGTGCCCTTATGTTAGTATAGAGTGATTTTTGTATATGTTAAACAAGTAAGGGTAACAAAAAGGCTTGGTAAATAACCTTATTTTGTCCACACGGGTAGGTCCATAGTTGTGTGTCTCGGTCGTGTGCGACACATGATTCGCCACATGGGCGTGTGATATGGTCGTGTGTCCCCTGCACGTAAGAATTGTAAGTCAGAATGCATGGTAGTAAACACACGGGCAGAGACACGGTCGTGTGTCTCAACCGTGTGAAGGGCACGGCCTAGCACACGGGTGTGTGCCTTGGCCATGTGGCCCTTAAGGATTGCTGATGTCAGAAACAGAATGTCTAAGTTTTTGCACATGGGCTAGGACACGGGCGTGTCATGGTCGTGTGAAGGACACGGGCCAAAGACATGGGTGTGTTCTAGGTCGTGTGAAAACCCCTGTAGGTGTACATTTAGAATTAATTCTACACGGTTATAGGACACGAGCGTGTCCCTATATTGCTTAGGCCGTGTGAGCCACACACGCCAATAGCACAACCATGTTGAAATATCATACGGGCATGTTGCCCCTCCCACACGGGTGTGTGCCCCTGTGTGAAAAGTTATTTTTAGAGTTCTTTAAAGGACTCGAATTGTTTCCGAATGGGTTCCAATGGATGTTTTGGGCTTAGTAGGCTCTTATTAAGGAGTTTATAAATAAAATTGAAAAATTTTTAATTTGACCATGTTTTGGTGTTATGAAAATGTCTATATTGATAAGTTTAAGTTAGGTAATGTCTCATGTTCTGATCCGGTGTAGGGCACGGGTGTGGGGTGTTATAGAAACGTCTCCAACATGCTTTATAAGATATCAACCACACAATTTTATTTTTTAGTGAGACGAAGTTACAGTATTCTCGTATAGAGAAAGTGAGAAGGTTATGTGGATTTCAGTATGGTATTGAGGTTAACGCTTTTGGTAGTAGAGGGGGACATTCATTCGGTTGGAAATTTGATAATTTGGCGAGCCTCAAAAGATTTTCCCCTCAGTATATTGATGTTATGATCTAATATGATTCGAATATATATCCGTGGAGATTTACTAGTTTTTATGGCAATCCAGAAGAACAACGTCGATACAATTCATGGAACCTCTTGCTAAATTTGAACCAAAACCCCGATATTCCTTGGCTTGTGGCTAGTGACTTTAACTAAATTCTTTATGCTACCGAGAAGAATGAGAAATATTAGGCAAATGGATAATTTTTTATTGGCCCTTAATGATTGTTTATTGCATAATTTGGGCTATGAAGGGTCTTGGTTCACTTGGAAGAGGGGGCATTTGGAAGAAACAAATATTAGAGGAAGATTGGACGGGGGGTTTCCAATGATAACTAGAGAAGAAAATTCCCCAATGTTAGTATGATGCATCTTTCACATTCTCTTTTTTTATCATTGCCCAGGCCTTATTAACACGAAGGGTTTTCATGTAGAGTATCACCCTTAAAAACAAAAATTTGAGGCCAATTGAATCATGGAGGATTCTTGTGAACAAAAAGTGGAAAGAATATTGAGTCATTTAGTAGGGCTTGTGCTTGAGAAAATTGTAGGTATGGTTGATGGATTATGGTCTTGGTTAACATAATTGAAACATGAAAATAAAGCAAATAAAGCTTACCTGAAAAGTAAACTTAAGGAACTTAATTAGTTGTACCCCAATGATGATGTTTTAATGTAAATTGTTGACACTAAGCTTAAGATCAATTGGGAGGCTGATAAGGCAGAGCAATACTGGGAATAGAGAGTCAAATTCAACTGGTTGAAAGAAGGGGATTGCAATACATCTTTTTTCCAAAATTTTGCTTCCAAGAGGCATCGTGTTAATAGAAATAAATCTTTGAAGGACTCAGATGGTAGGGATGTATATAATCAAGAGGATTTAGAATGTGTGGCTACGAGGTATTTTTATAATTTTTTCTCTTTATTGCGAGATGACCATTGATGCAGCAAGCACACTTGGTGAACCCATCAAGATTAGTGAGCTCACAGAAAGTGACGAGCTCATTAATTTTGGCGAACTAAAAATATGAATAGGATTTGAAGAGTTTATTTGCAAGTCAAGTTTACTTGCAAGACAAGTTAAATAAAATATATTTACTTTCTAGAAGATTTAGTTTTTTATTAGTATAATATATTTAGAATTTATTAATATAAATGTCTTTGTTATTTCTTTCCATATTTATAAGTTTTTTCTTGCTATAAATACCCTTGTTACATTGTTTAAAATAGATGAGTGAAAAATAATAATAAAAAACCTTAGTAGTCAATTTTGTTGCTAAATTTTTCCCATTTCTTCTCTGCTATTCTTTCTTTCTTAGTATTGAAATTTCAACAAGTGGTATCAGAGCTATCTTCTTAAGGGTCATATTGTTCGTTTTGAGTTACACATGGCTTTCGAAAGTTTTTCACCACCTTCACCGTTTGTTTTCAATGGAGAAAATTCTCATATATGGGTTGTTAAAATGAAGACTTATCTACAAGCTTATGACTTGTGGGAGGTTTTGAATACTAGCATTGAGCTCGCATCATTGAGGGAAAACACTACAGTTGTTCAAATTAAACACCATAGTGACGAGTGAACTAAAAGATACAAGGCAATGTCCTGTATATAGAATGGCATTTCAGATGTCATATTCACATGCATTATGGCCTGTGAAACCCCAAAAGTAGCTTGAGATAAGCTAAAGGAGGAGTTTCAAGGTTTAGATAAGACTAGACAACAATAGCTCACTAATTTCAAGAGAGATTTTGAGAATTTGAAGATGGAGTTAGGAATAATGAAGCAATATGCAAATAGGATTTTGACGGTTGTAAATAACATCAGGTTACTTAGGGAAGAGTTCGTAGATAGCAAGGTCATTAAGAAGGCCATAACAACACTTCCTAAAAGGTATGAATCAAAGATTTCCTCACTCGAAGACTCAAAGGATCTCTCGACGATCTCTCTTTCAAAATTGATAAATGCACTGTATGCTCAAGAACAAATAAGAGTATCAAGGCATAAGGAGCACATAGAAGAAGAAGTTTTGTGAGCCTCCAAAAACATAAGGGAAAGAAAGGTTGGTCAGAGAGGAAGGATAAATCAGTGCAAGATTGTGAAAATAAGAAATATTCACTATGTTCGCATTGTAAGAAGAACACTATCTTGAGAAATATTGCTGGTACAGACCAGATATTAAGTGTAGATCATGCAAGCAGTTAGGTCATATGGAGAAGGTATGCAAGAACAAAGGGCGAACCTCTTAACAGAATGTGCAGGCTCAGGCAGTTGAGGATGATTGCATTCAAGAGGAGCAGGCGTTCGTAGCCACAAGTTCTACATCAAAGAACAAAGTCGTGATAGGTTGGTTGACCGATGGTGGATGCACCAACCATATGATCTCAGATGAAAGCATCTTCTGGAAGATTGACTAAATTTGCGATCTTAAAGTGAGGATTGGTAATAGTGAACTCTTAGAAGCTAAGGGTAAGGGCAAAGTTGTGATTAATTCTTATCAGGTATTAAAGTAATTTTTGATTTTCTCTTTGTACCTACGATATATCAGAATATTCTGAGCATTGGTCAACTACTTGAGAAAAATTACAATGTAGTTTTTAAGAATTATGGTTGCATAATATTGGATCCATCGGGACATGAAGTTGTAATAGTCTCGATGAAAAATAGAAGTTTTATGTTGCACTAGAATTTGGCAAACTCAAAGCCCTACACCAATACGGTCAATGATGCAAACTTTTGGCATAAAAGAAAAGGACATGTGAACTATAAGTCCGTTATTCAAATGTGCAATGCAGGTTTAGATCAAGAAACAATCAGTGTTGAGAAGCAAAATGGTACTTGAAAAGTCTACCAACTTGGAAAGAAAGTAAGGTTACCATTCCTAGCAAACAAAGCTTGGCGAGCTCTAGAAAAGCTACAGTTGATGCACTCTGACATGTGTAGACCCATGAAAACACCCTTATTAAATGGGAGTAGATACTTTTGTTTTGTTCATTGACGACTACACCAGGTATTGCTGGGTGTATTTTTTGAAATAAAAAACTGATGTTGCAGAAGTATTTTTGAAACTTAAAGTACAGGTTGAAAACCAAACTGAGAGGAAGCTGAAGAAGATCAAGTTCGGCAATAGAACCGAGTACACTTTTGAGAGATTCCAAAACTACTATGAAGAAGCTTGAATCTATCACCAGCTCACCAATATTTACACTCCATAGCAGAATAAAGTGTGCGAAAGAAAAAATAAGACAATAATGGATCTGGCGAGGTGCCTATTATTTGAAAGCAGGTTGCAAAATGAGTTTTGGGCTAAGGTAATGAACACATTAGTCTATTTGCTAAATAGGCTACCATTTTAGGCAGTAAAAGAGATGACTCCATTCAATGTTTGGAAACAAACCCTCTGTTTCTCACTTAAAAGTTTTTGGTTGTGTATGTTTTGTTCATGTTCCACAGGTGAAAAGGAGCAAGTTAGAAAGGAGGTTGTTGTAACACCCCAAACCCGGCCCAGACGTTATGGCCAGATCTGACGTGTCACATGGACTTACGACTTAGTATGCATTCGTTGGTTTAAGTGATTAGGGTGGTCTTTGTAAAAATAGCGGTTGAATGAAAAGTCAGTTTATCAATCTTTAGGCTATCCATTTGTTGTGCTTGTTGAGTCTTGAAAACGTTCATTAATTTTGAAAACTCGCGCAGCCTAACACTAGTAGTTTCATCATAGTATAAATATAATCAGAAAATAAAACCATAGCGGAAAAAGAAAGTTAAATAGCGGCCTTATTACAACTTAAAACCCAAAATTAAATTAGAATATAAAAATAATAAAAATAAACTACTTTAGAAAAACTAATTTTGCAGATGATGTGGCCACTCCGAATCCCTCACAGCTCCAAGCCCACTATGGTTAGGGATTTCCTGCAGAGATGAAAATAAAGGGTGAGTTCGGTAAACTCAGTGTGTAACATAACCCAACCATAGCCCAAAACAGATCAAACCTCAGAGTCAGACTTATCTAGGCCTTGGCCCAGTACAGAAATCAGAATGAAACCCATAGACCCATAACAGAAACAGAACAAATATATCATGAATGTAGAAATCCCAACCCAGAGCCATCCATAACACCCCCGTACCAGCCTTACACCATGTGGGGAGACTACTCGACCCACCCAACCGCTACACACCACAGAAATTGCAGTGAGGCTACCAGATATTGTGAGGAAGTCACCAGATACAGATATTGTGGCTAGGCCACCAGAACAGATATATATATGTAGTGAAGCCACCAGATTACAACGAGGCTACCAGATATTGTGACAAAGTCACCAGAATAGATATATGTGGCGAGGCCACCAGATTGCAGCGAGGCTGCCAGATATTGTGACGAAGTCACCAGAACAAACATATGTGGCGAGGCCACCAGATTGCAGCAAGGCTACCAAAACGCTTCCTCCATCAATATAAACCCATGTCCCATACAACAAAAATAATATGTCATGGCATACGTATACAGAAACAGAACATCTTGCTTTTTAGAAAAAAAATAACCGTAGGAGTAAAATCGTAATTTTGCATGCATAAGGGTATTTTAGTAGTTATTACCTATTACTAAGGTTTCATGCTCATTCTAATGTTTACCAAGTAATCAGAAGTACTTACCTCGTCTTTTTACCAAAGTGGGCCCGTTGGCCCATTGGCCCATTTTCGGCCCATTAAGCCCAAACATACCGTTGTGTACGAAAATGCACACTCTGCACTCTAATCATCCAAATGCACCATATTCATTAACAACTGTCTCACGAGCGCTCGCACGCTCGCGAGTTCACAAAATACCAACGTTTCAGTATTTTGGCTTTTACCGATTCAGTCTAAGGGAGGGTGTCGTTTACACACCTGGTTGATGACGATTGATGACGATATCTCCTACGCGATAATCCTACAATCGATCACTAACACATTAGACTTACGAATTAAAGATAACTAACATAAATCCACATCAACTAACCCAATCATCACACAAGTTAGTCATTTACGCACAAGGGGCAAAATAGTCATTTTACCCTCTAAGGGTAAATCGGTAGTCCTACCCTATAGGGGTATTTTAGTAATTTTACAACTTATCCACTTGGGCCTACGGACCCATTGGGACCACATGGCCCATTTCAGCCCATCGCGGCCCGAAATAGCCGTCCTGCTTCTAGAGTAATAAGAAATACACACCTGTTAGGAGACTGCAGTTAATCTGCGCTCCAAACACTCTTAGTTGACTCCCAACCCAAACGAGCACGTCACAAAGCGAAAGGGATCAGCCAAGAATGGTATGCCTACTCTCCTCACGGTTTGCTCTATTTAAAGCCAACTCTCCATCTACTATTATGTTAGCTTCCCGATATGGGATCCCTCCATCACCAGAGTTTAAAACCAACACCAACTCTTGTCGTCCCAACATAGCAAAATAATCAACCTTTGCGTGCCAAGGGATTCGAACCAAAGTCCTCTCACATGCCAACTCACGCCACCACCACTAGGCTATCAACTCATTTCTGCCATAAATCCAACACATTAAACTTTAAAGCGCACCTACTTGCTTCCAGTTTTATTGAAAAGAAAAACCAAAATATATTGCAAGAGCCAAAACTTGAACCTTGGACCCCTTGCTTGCTCTATGGCGTCACTTCCTTGTCCTCTAAGTGGCGCCACCTTGCCACTACACCACACTCATTTTTGTGTCATCTTTTACCCCTTTACTCTTAAAAGCCCAAACGCCAATTGCATCACATGTTCATAAAATTAAAATTTCGAAGACTATCACGGATTTAACTTAAGTTTGGGCCTTCCAAAGGCCCACTAACCTACTAAAATATATATTTTAACCAACCAGAACACACACAAATTTTAAAAATCACAGAAACACATAAAACCCAAAAATTAGGGCATTACAGTCGTAGCCAGGTATCTTCCTTGGGTATAGAAACAATGAAAAGGGTTGTAGAATTTATGATCCTTCCTCCAAGAAAATTTTGGCAAGTAGGGATATTGTGTTTAATGAAAGGAAAACATGGAATTGGGATGCTACTGAGGCTGAGCAAAGGCTCGTAAAACCACTATGATGATGGTGAGTTGAGGTCCTAGTTTGGTGATGAGTTAACTTAAGAAGACTTTGATGACACTCCAGTAAGGGGCACATGATCCATTGATAAGATCTATTAGAGAACTGATATAGCACTACTTCAACCTACGAGCTTTGAAGAGGCTGAAACTATTGAAGGCTGGAAAGAATCCATACGAGAGGAAATGAGCATGATTCATAAAAACCAAACTTGGGAGCTCATTGATAGACCATCGCACAAAAAGTTTATTGGTGTCAAGTGGGTGTTCAAAACCAAGCTAAATGTTTATGGTTCACTTAACAAGCTAAAAGAGAGATTGGTTGTGAAAGGTTCCAGTCAACATTATGGCATTGATTACTAGGAGACGTTTGCACCAGTAGCAAGGCTAGACACTATCATATTATTATTGGCCTTAGCAGTATAGATGGGTTGGAAAATTTGTCAGTTGGATGTTAAATCAGCTTTTCTGAATGGCTATTTGTAGGAAGAAATCTATGTAGAGCAACCTCCTAGGTTGGCAGTTAAGGGAAAAGAGAAGAAGGTATATAGGCTGAAGAAAGCATTATATGGTTTGGAGCAGGCTCCGTGATCTTGGTAAGCGAGGATAGATGAGCATTTCGTAAATTTGGGATTTGAAAAGAGTCCTAGTGAGCCTACTTTATATGTGAAGAAAACTGGCGAAATCACTTCGTAATTGTTTCGCTAAATGTAGATGATCTACTTGTGATTGGAAGCAGCAAAGTCTTAGTAAAAGAGTTTAAACAACAAAGGGAGAACATGTTCAAAATGTCAGACCTTGGGGAAATGAGATATTTCCTTGGGATGGAAGCTAGACAAGTTCAAGAAGTAATTTTCATAAGTCAACAGGACTTTACATTGAAGATTTTGAAAAGGTTCTAGATGGCAAAGTATAAACCAATCAGCATGCCTATTGCACTTGGAAAAAAACTCTACAGTAGTGAAAACTTTCAAAAAGTTGATAAGAAGAACTATTGAAGCCTTGTGGGTTGTTAGTTGTACCTAACAACACGACCAGATATCATGTTAGCAGTAGGCTTGTTGTCAAGATTTATGCACCGCTGTGATACTTCTCATTTCAAAGTTACGAAGAGGGTGTTGTGATACATCAAAGGAACAACTGAATTTGGTGTTTGGTTCGTAATAGCGAATACCACAATGGCGAACTCCTTAAAACTTATTGGGTACGCTGACAGTGATTAGGATGGATTGGTGGATGATATGCAAAGTACCTCCGAATATTTCTTCTCACTAGGATTTAGGGTACTCTCTTGGAGTTCGAAGAATCAATCAACAATTTCCCAATCCACAGCTAAGGCTGAGTATGTAGCTACAACAATAGCAGCAATTAATCAAGCAATTTGGTTGAGAAAAATTTTGTTTTATTTGAATCATTTGCAGTTTGAAGCAACTCAATTTTTTTTGCAACAATCAGCCTACCATAGCAATTACGAAGAACCTATTTTTTATGGAAAGACAACATTTTAAAATTAAGTGTTACTTTGCAAGAGAAGTCAAACAGAGCAAAGAAGTGACTCTAGTTCATTGCAGTACTGAGGATCAACTTGCAAACATCCTGAACAAACCACTTGGAAAGTCGAGGTTTGAAGAGTTAAAGAATAAAATTGGTGTTCATAGTGTGAAGGTTAAGGAGAAGTGTTGCGAGATGACCATTCATGCAGCAAGCCCACTTGGCAAACCCATCAAGATTGGCGAGCTCATAGAAAGTGGCGAGTTCATTAATTTTGGCGAACTAAAAACATAAATAAGATTTAAAGAGTTTACTTGCAAGTCAAGTTTACTTGTAAGACAAGTTAAACAAAATATATTTACTTTCTAGAAGATTTAGTTTTTTTTATTAGTATAATATATTTAGCATTTATTAGTATAAATGTCTTTTTTATTTCTTTCCATATTTATGAGTTTTTTCTTGTTATAAATACCCTTGTGACATTGTTCAAAATAGATAAGTGAAAAATAATAAAAAAAACCTTAGCAGGCAATCTTGTTGCTAAATTTTTCTCGTTTCTTCTCCGCCATTCTTTCTTTCTTAGCATCGAAATTCCAACAGTCTTCGCAAGGCATCAGCAGTTGTGATAATTTGCTTGAGTGTGTGCCCTGTTGTATTACTGAAGAGATGAATGTTTCATTGCGTCACCTTTTTTCAATGAAGAAAGCTATGTGGCTCTCAAAGAAATGCATCCTACGAAAGCTTTAGGAAATGATGTATGGAAACTCTTTTTTTCCCAAAAATTTTGGCATATTATTGGTTTTGAAATAATAGACTACTGTCGATTTTTGCTCAAAAATGAAATTTCCATGGATGTTACTAATTTTACAAATATTGTATTGATTCCAAAGTGTAATGCTTCAAACTATATTGCTTGTGTCCGTCCTATTAGTCTATGTAATGTGATATATAAAATTGTTTCTAAGACAATTGTAAACCATTTCCAGAAAGTTTACATATATGTATCAACAAAGCTCAAAGTGCTTTTTTCCTAGGATGATTAATTTATGATAATATTATTATTTCTTATGAGATGTTCCATAGCTTGGAAAAGAAAAAAAACAGGAAAAGTAGCCTTTTTTACTCTGAAGCTTGATATGAGCAAAGCCTATGATAGGGTGGAGTGGGGTTTTTTGGGAAAAATACTAAAGAAGATGGGTTTTCAGGATGATTGAGTGTCCTAAATTATGAATTGCATTACAAGTGTTAGCTACTTTGCTGTCATTAATGGTAAACAAGGTGATTGCTTTAGACCATCTAGAGGGTTCACCAAGGGGATCCACTTAGCCCATATCTTTATTTGATATATAGAGAGGGTTTTTTCTCCCTCTTGAAAAGGTCCTGTAATGAAGGTACTTTTAGAGGAATCAAGGCGAGTGGAGGCAATCCACCATTGGCTCACCTATTCGTTGCAAATGATAGTTTATTTTTGGGCAAACCATGGCTGAATCGGTGTGCACTACTAGAAGAATAATTGATGAGATTGCTAGCTATTTAGGTTAGTGTATCAACTATGAGACGTCTACCACATTTTTCAATAGTAATACTTCAAAAAACACTAAGGCAATGGTAGTTAGGGAAATGGGTCTTCAAATTATCTTTTGTCTTGATAAATATTTGAGCCATCCTCCTATTATTGTTAGAATTAAAAGATTGATCCTTTAGGATATTAAGGATAGAATTCATAAGCGTGAAGCTGGGGTTCAACGCTATTACCACAAAGAGGTAAAGAGGTTTTTATTAAATCTATTTGACAGGCTATTCCCATTTATGCCATGTCCTGCTTTTTACCGGCCAAATCTTTATGTCATGATATGGAATCAATTATTAGCAAGTTTTGGTGGCAAAAGGATAAGAATCAAAGAGGGATTCATTGGTGCTCGTGGAGGGACTTTTGTATTTCGAAGACCAGTGGAGGTATGTGTAAAAAAAATAATAAAATAAAATAAAATAAAGAACACACAAATTTTACATGGAAACCCTTTCGGAAAAAAACCACGGGCAGAGGAGAAGAAAATTCACTATGTCAAAAAATTTGAATTCAATACAAGAGGAATAGACTATGTCTATTTATAGGCTTGTAAAGCCATATTCGAGTAGGATTGAAACACCTTATCCTAATCAATATAAAATAGATGAAGTTTAATAAGGTTTAAAAACATTATCCTAAAATAAAATAAAAGAAGTCTAGTTCTATATGGATTTTACTTTTATTTTATTTTCCATCGTATTTTATTTAAATAAAAATTCGGGTCACTTAATTCTAACAATCTTCACCTTGACACAAATTCTCAATGAACAAGTTCTTCATCGCGAACAAGTTCTCCACCTCTTCCACAAAACCCCTTAAGGGTTTAACTTCAACAATGAACACCAACCAAGTCTAAGCAATGTTCAAACTTGGTTATAGGAAGTGACTTAGTCATCATATCTGCAGGATTTTCATGAGTACTAATTTTGCTCACAACAATATCACCACGAGCAATAATATCACGAACAAAATGATACCGAACATCAATATGTTTTGTTCTCTCATGAAACATTTGACCTTTTGTAAGGAAGATGGCACTCTGACTGTCACAAAATACTGTACTGATTTGAAGGTCTTCATTGAGTTCACTAAATAGTCCCTTCAACCAAATAGCTTCTTTACAAGCCTCAGTAATCGCCATGTACTCAGCTTCAGTGGTAAACAAAGCGACTGTAGTTTGCAAAGTGGCTTTCCAACTAATTGCACAACCTCCGATTGTAAAGACGTAACCTATGAGAGATCTTCTTCTATCAAGGTCTCCAGCAAAATCAGCATCAACATACCTTATGACTCCATCTTTAGTTCTTCCAAACTGTAAGCAAACATCAGTAGTGCCTCGTAAGTATCTTAAAATCCACTGAACTGCTTTCCAATGTTCTTTACCAGGATTTGCCATGTATCTGCTAACTGCACTGACTGCATATGATAAATCTGGACGTGAGCAAACCATAGCATACATGAGAGATCCCACTGTACTAGAGTATGGAACATGTGACATGTACTCAATCTCATCATCTGATTGTGGAGACAATGCTGATGAAAGTCTGAAATGGGATGCTAAAGGAGTACAACAGGCTTAGCACTCTGCATATTGAACCTACAAAGAACTTTCTCAATGTACCCCTTTTGACTTAGGTACAATTTACTTGCTTTTCTATCTCTGAGAATCTCCATTCCAAGTATCTTCTTTGCTGGTCCTAAATCTTTCATCTCAAATTCTTTACTTAGTTGGTTTTGACATTTCTTGTCTCTCCTTTATCTTTTGCTGCTATCAACATGTCATCAACATAAAAAAGTAGATACACAAAAGAACCATCACTGTTTTTCTTAAAGTAAACACAACTGTCAAAACTACTTGTACCACTGTCTTGGTGACTGTTTCAAACCGTAAAGGGACTTTTTCAGCAAGCAAACATAGTCCTCTTTTTCTGAGACTATAAAATCCTCTAGTTGTTGCAGGTAAATATCCTTCTCAAGTTCTCTTTGCAGAAATGCAGTTTTTACATCTAACTGCTCAAATTCTAAATCATGCATGGCCACAATACCAAGCAAAGCTCGAATCGAACTATGCTTAACAACTGGAGAGAACACATCTGTGAAGTCCACTCTTGGAATTTGACTGTAACCCTTTGCAACAAGCCTTGCTTTATATCTGGGTTCTTCAACTCCTAGAGTCCCTTCTTTCTTTTTAAACACCCATTTACAACGAACAGCCTTTTTACCTTTAGGAAGTTTCACAAGGTCCCATGTTTTGTTTTTGTGGAGTGATTTCATCTCTTCTTTCATAGCAAACATCCACTTTTCTAAGTCTTCACAGCTAACCGCCTCAGAATAATTAGATGGCTCTTGATTCGCATCTATATCTTCAGCCACATTTAAAGCATAAGCAACTAGATCAGTCTCGGCATAATTCTTTGGAGGTTTAATTTCTCTTCTAGTTTTATTTTTGGCGATAGAGTATTGTGGTGAAGAAGCAACTCTATTCTCAATTTTTGTTCTGGCTTGAAGAGTTAACTTTGTGTTAATCTGATGCTCCACCTGCTTTTGATTTTCTTTATTGGAAGAGTATTTAAGAGATATGTTAGATAGCATAGCAGTTTCATCAAAAACATCTCTGCTAATCACAACTTTTCTATTTTCAGGACACCATAACTTATACCTTTTTACACTAGCTTTATAACCAAGAAAAACGCATTTAATGGATCTCGGTTCTAATTTTCCATTATTAACATGAGCATACGCAGGACACCCAAAAATCTTTAAATCAAAATAATTAGCAGGATTACCAGACCATACCTCTTGCGGAGTCTTTTTCTCAATGGCAACGGATGGAGATCGGTTGATTAAAAACATGCAGTAGAGGCTACTTCTGCCCAAAATGACTTTGATAAGTTGGTATTTGACAACATACATCGAACCTTCTCCATGATCGTTCTGTTCATTCGTTCTGCAACACTATTTTGCTGTGGAGTATGATGAACTGTCAAGTGTCTCATGATCCCTTCTGACTTGCACAATCTATTAAACTCATCAGAACAGAACTCTAAGCCATTGTCTGTGCGGAGGTATTTTATCTGGTTTCCCGTCTGTTTTTCAGTCATAATTTTCCAAGACTTAAATGCGGAAAACACATCGCTTTTCTGCTTCAGGAAGAACACCCAAACTTTTCTGGAAAAATCATCAATAAAGGTTAGCATATAATTAGCTCCACCTCTCGAAGGCACTCTGGATGGCCCCCACAGATTAGAATGAATATACTTTAATATTCCCTTCGTGTTATGGATTCTTTTAGTGAATCGAACTCTCTTTTGCTTCCCAAAAACACAGTGCTCACAGCAATTTAGTTTGTAAATTCCTTGTCCTTCAAGAAGTCCTCTTTTACTCAATTCTACCATGACATTCTCACTCATATGCCCTAGGCGCATATGCCAAAGTTTAGTAATATCTTCATCTGATAAGGAAGAGAAAGCGACAGCTGCATCACCAGTAATAGTAGAACCCTGCAAAACATATAACTTGGAAAGCCATGTCATCACAACAAGGGAACCTTTAGAAATCTTTAAAATCCCACTTTCAGCTGTATATCTGTACCCTTTTGAATCAAAAGTACTCAACGAAATTAAATTTCTCTTCAATTCTGGAACATGTCGTACCTCACAAGTGTTCTGACAACTCCATCAAGCATCTTAACTTTAACTTTCCAACACTTGCGATTTTACACGAAGCATTATTTCCCATCAAAACAACACATTCAGATATTGTTCGTAAGTTGTAAACCAATCCCGATTGGGACTCATGTGGAAGGTGCAGCCTGAATCAAGTATCTATTCCTCGCTTACTTTAGAATTATTGATAGAAGCAACTAGAAGTTCACCATCGCTGTAATCTTCTACAACATCAGCTTCACCAGAATTTTCTAGTTGTTTTCCCTTTTGATTCGCAGCCTCTCTTTTAATCTTATTTTGTAGCTTATAACACTCAGATTTAATGTGTCCTTTCTTCTTGCAGAAGTTACAAGTTTTACCTCTGTTTGAAGACTTCGATCTACCTTTAGATTTACCACGAGAATTCCGTTCCTGTGTCCTACCACGATCATCATCAGCATTCCGATCTTGTCTCCTACGAACAGTGAGACCCTCTCCCTGAGAGTCGGGTTTAACCAAAAGATGCTTCATCTTATCATACGAGGTTAAAGAATCATAAACCTCATCAACTGTGAGAGACTCGCGACTATATAAAATCGTGTCTCTAAAGGTTGAATAATACGGGGGCAACGAACAAAGTAGAATCAACCCTAGATCTTCCTTATCATACTGAACCTCCATGGCCTCCAAGTTTGAGAGAATTTCTTTAAACACTGTTAAATGTCGTGTACAGACGCACCTTCCTCCAAACGATGAGCATAAAGACGCTGCTTCATATGCAACTTGCTTGTTAGAGTTTTCGACATACATATTTGTTCTAGCCTCTTCCATAATGCAGCGGCAGTCTTCTCTTTCATCACATCCTGTAAAATTTCGTTGGAGAAATTCAGATGTAATTGTGTTAACGTCTTTCGATCCTTACGCTTCTTCTCTTCATCTGTTAATGTCGAAGGCATCTTATTTATCCCTAGCAGGGCATCCTCCAGATCCATCTGTGTAAGAACTGCTTGCATATTAATTTGCCACAACGCAAATCTGGTGTTACGATCCAACAACGGAATTTCATACTTCAAAGACGCTATTACCGTGATCGAGATGAATAACTCGGAAGCTCTGATACCAATTTGTAAAAAAAAATAAAATAAAATAAAATAAAGAACACACAAATTTTACGTGGAAACCCTTTCGGGAAAAAGACCACGGGCAGAGAGAAGAAAATTCACTATGTCGAAAATTTTGAATTCAATACAAGAGGAATAGACTATGTCTATTTATAGGCTTGTAAAGCTATATTCTAGTAGAATTGAAACACCTTATCCTAATCAATATAAAATATATAAAGTTTAATAAGGTTTAAAAACCTTATTCTAAAATAAAATAAAAGAAGTCTAGTTCTATATGGATTTTACTTTTATTTTATTTTCCATCGTATTTTATTTAAATAAGAATTCGGGTCACTTAATTCTAACAGAATGGGGTTTAAAGACCTTGCAAAGTTTAATATTGCTATGTTAGCTTAGCAGTGATGGTGCATATTGATAAATCCTAACTCTCTTAAGGCGAGTGATGTGTGCTAAATATTTTTGCAATTCTAATATTTTAAAACCAAGGTTAGGAAATCAACCTTCCTTAGTCTAGCGTAGCATATGGAGTGCTCAGGGTCTTTTGGAAAAAGGTTTTAAATGGCATATTAGTTCTGGGAATAATATGAGTATTTGGGAGGACTACTGGATATCAGGGGCAAAACCTTGCAAAATCCAAGCACCTTCAGTTAATGGTTTAGAAATGGTTGTTTATATTATTTTACCAAATCAAAGATAATGGGATGAGAATTTGATCCGTACCTCCTTCGAATGAGTAGATTGCTGAGGATATTCTTTGTATTCCTCTAGCAAGTGATGAGTGATGATAGGTTGGTTTGGAGGTGGGATAATACGGGTCTCTATACTGTTATGTCTGGGTACAGGTTGCTTCAAAAGTAATAATGGTACAGAATTACAGCTTACTGATAAAACACTTTACAGTAATATTTGGCAATTACAGGTGCCTTAGAAGATTAAAATTGCTAACTGGAGATTTCTCAAAAATTACATTCCCTCTAGGCATAATCTTTGTATTAAAAGGGTAGCTTCTGATCCGGTTTGTTCTCGTTGTGGTGTAGGGGTGGAGAATGTCTTCAATGCTATCTGTGCCTGTCTATTTGTGTATAACGTGTTTGGGAAGTTGGGTTTTGATGGGATGCGACTCAGGTCTCTGATGTAAAAAGTCTTTCTGGCAGTATCTTCCAGACCTATACAGGAGACAAAAGAACAAAATTTGTAATTACAACATGGGCATTATGGTTCTCTTGAAATAAACTCTTTCATGAAGGAAAAATACATACTGGGGATGATTTGGTTATTTTTGTCGAGGGGTACTGTTTGGAACTCTCGATGCTTCAGAGCAGGATGGATCGTCCCATGAAGAAACATTTGAATCGATGGAAACCCCCTAAAGATCCTATCCTGAAGGTCAATTTCGATGCAAGTTTTTGTAAAAATACCAACAAATCCAGTACTGGGGTTGTAATAAGAAATGGGAGAGGGCTTGTAATGGGTAGTATCGTCCTTAATGTAAATGTCCCTACTCCATTTGCTACAGAGGCTTTGGCTTGTCTTCAATCCATGGCTTTTGCTCGAGATTTGGGACTTGATAAGGTGGCTGTCTAACTATCTTGATCTCTTTCCTGTTAGTCTCATTATGTATTAGACACATGAGAAATTTTTCAATATTGTGATTTTGTGTTTACTCCAAGACAAAGGAATATGGTCGTTAATCTCTTGGCAAGGTTAGGTAAGGATTGTGGAGAAAAAACCTTTCGGGTGGAGGACGGCCTGGAGCAGATTTATCGACTTCTGGAAGAAGATCGACATTTTCTCCAAGCATAATAGTTTGTTTTGCTTTTCTTCTGCTTCCTTGGTCCGGTTTTGTTTCTTGCATGTGGGTAGTGGGAATGTTGTCACACAACATCTTGGTTGCAAGATTCGAAATTGTTCTCCCTTTTGGCTTCTTTGATCTGAGTTTTTCAGTGTTCTTGCTTTTCTTTTAAGTTGGAGATTTTTCTGATCTGGCTCTTCAGCTTCAATAGACATTGAGAGGGTTTTGTTTTTTTTTTTTTCCTGATTTGTTTTAGCTGTGAGAAAATTCATTTCTTTTTTGCTCTCTTTCTAAACGTTATTTATTGGTTTTTTTTTTTTAGTTTGAGAACTGATTTTGTCAGGTGATTGGAGAACACCTTGTATTTGCTTTGTATTTCATTTTTACCCTCTTTTATGAATGAGAGTTGAAAATATTTTCAAAAAATAAAATAAAATAGATAATAAATTTATTCAAGTCCACAAGTAATAATTACAATATCCAAATCCAAATTTATCTAAATTTGGATACTAAAATCATAAAAATATGTATGGAATATTTATAAAGATCTGAACTTACGCTAAGGAAAAAGAAGCTTCCTTATTCTCAATAAAACATTTGCCCCCACCTGTTCTCCAAGGTTAAAGCACGCAATACAGTATATATTTCTTTCTTTTCCGTAGCAAAGCTTGACCACCACCTTGAATCATTTGAAAGCATCAATTTCAACAACAAAGAGAATATATAGAAAGAAATCTCACGATAGCCCAATTTAAATAACCCAACCTTTTCTTCATTCCTCTATCAGATTAACAAATTGTTAAGAACAGTAAAAGAATCTCTCTTTCACTTTATAGTTCACTGTCGGACTGAACTCTCCAGAGACATCCATGTAGTTTCATGTTTCATTTCAAGGTTTTAATACTTAATTAGCCCTTAGCCCATCCAGATATCGAGTTGTCGACATCATGCCTTCTTTTAACCTGTTTTAGTATCATTTCCTGTCATGGTTATTGATACTTGTATATTTGTATAAGTGACATATATATTGTTGGAATATTTTCAAATATTTATAGTATTTTAATAATTATAAATGAATGGGTATAATTAATCAAAAGATTATATTATTTGATTTTTTTAAAAAAGAATTATAAATATTTAAATAATATTATTTGAATAGTTATAATATTAAATGAATAGTTATGTGTTTATTTTAAAAACATTATTATTCAGAAAGATACCTATTGGTGAAAAAAAGTCTCTATGAAAAGACATAAAATTTTCTATAAATAGAAATGATATTTCATTTGGAAATCATACCAACAAATTCTAATATTTTTCTTTCCTTTCTCCACTTTCTAATATTATTAGATATTATATAAAGTATTACTGCAGAAATCTTTTATAGAAATTGAGTTTCTTGTCATACATTGCTCAGTGTGTAATGGTCAATTCTCGTCAGTGCAAAACGCAAATAGTCATTGGCTTCATTGTATTCTCGAGGTTAATTTGCTTGGAACTCGTTTGCACACCGAAGATAGTGGGGGCGAATATAACCTTAAAGATAGTGGCTTGATACACGCCTTGGAGCCTTGTCCTATTTCTTCTTCTGTTCGAGCTTCATTCGTGTGTTCGAGATTTTCCTCATTGGAGATTTGTACAAAAATTTTAAGGTTATAATTCATGATGATTACCACAACACATGAAAGTGGAACACTAAAGGAGTTGGCTTCCAATTTTGTCAAACTTGATCGATTTGATGGTGGCAATTTTCGACGATGGCAGAAAAAGATGCACTTCTTATTATTAACTTTGAAGATTGCTTATGTTTTGGATACCCTAAGACCTGAAGAGAATGAAAACGAATCTTTTGCTGCAACCTGAGAAAGACAAAAATGGGACAATGCTGATTACATGTGCATAAGTCATATATTGAATGGTTTATCTGATGGTTTGTTCAACGCCTACCAAAATAAGGTCACCGCTAAAGAATTATGGGACAAATTGGAGACAAGATACATGACCGAAGATGTTACAAGTAAGAAATTTCTTGTCATTCGTTTCAATAATTTTCAAATGGTTGATGGTCGTTCTGTTATGGAACAATTTTGTGATATTGAAAAGATGCTGAATCAATTCAAGTAATATGATATGAAAATGGATGAAATGATTGTTGTATCCTCCATAATAGACAACCTTTCTCCATCTTAGAAAGACTTTAAAAGAAGTCTAAAACATAAGAAAGAGGAAAAATCTCTTGAGGCTTTGGCATATCATCTTCGTATTGAAGAAGAATATCGAAAGTAAGATCAGAACCTAAATTCTGAAAATGCCAAAGTGCATGTTACGGAGGAAGTACAAAATACTAAACCATTCAAGAGAAAGTTCAAATAGACTGATAGAGCACCTAAGTTCAAAAAGAAACAAAAGGGCTAATACTATCATTGTGGTAAGCAGGGACATTTCAAGAGTGAATGTCAATTTTTAAAGAAGAAATCATCTTCTAAGACTGATAATAACGAAAAGTTCGTTGCAATGATATCTAAAATTAATATGTCACAAGATGATAATACATAGTGGATTGATACCGGAGTAACCAAACATGTGTGCAAAGACAAAAGCATGTTCACAAAGTTCACACAATGTGAAAATGACAATGTCTTGACATGAGAAATACTTCCACCGCAACAATCAAAAGCAAAGGGTCTGTTAAACTACAATTCACTTTTGGAAAGGTTTTAACCTTAAATGATGTATATTATGTACCAGAAGTTAGAAAGAATTTAGTGTCTGGAAGTCTATTGAATAAGTTTGGTTTCAAACTTGTTTTTGAGGCAGATAAGTTTATTTTGTCTAAGGGAGGAATTTTTGTAGGGAAAAGGTATATGTATAAGAGTATGTTCAAACTGAATATTATTAATAAGAATAAAAATACTATAAGGTATATGTATAAGAGTATGTTCAAACTGAATATTATTAATAAGAATAAAAATACTATTTTTGCTTCTATCATTGAACCTTTTTGTTTATGGCATTATAAATTAGGTCATTTGAATTATAGAAAATTGAATGACATGTATAAGTTAGATTTAATTCCAAATTTTAATAATAATATTGAAAAATGCAATACATGTATAGTGACTAAAATTACAGAAAACCCTTTCCCTAAGGTAAAATGAAAAACAAAATTGTTTGATTTGATACATAGTGGTTTATGTGACATGCATAATACTCCTACATTAGGTGGAAAGAAATATTTTGTTACTTTTATTGATGATTGTTCTAGATATTGTTATGTATATTTATTGCATTCAAAAAATGAAGCGCTTGATAAATTTAAAATTTTTAAATCTAAAGTTGAACTTCAATGTGAATCATTTATCAAGTGCTTAAGATTGGATAGAGGTGGAGAATACTATAATCCAAGTTATTTTGAATCCACTAGCATTGTCCATCAAGTTTCAGCTCCTTACACACCACAACAAAATGGTGTAGCTGAAAGGAAAAATAGAGTCTTGACTGAAATGGTAAATTCAATGTTATCATATTCAGGTCTTGAACAAAGTTTTTAGGGAGAAACTGTTCTAACAGCTTGTCATATATTGAATATAGTTCCTAATAAGAAAACCAAAATAACCCCTTATGAACAATGGAAGAAAAGGAAACCAAACCTTAATTATTCGAAGGTTTGGGGTTGTAGAGCTATTGTAACACCCCTATCCCTAACCGTTGCCGGAATAAGTAAGGAGCATCACCGGATGGATAGAACATTTCAGAACAATATAGAATCACAAATATTATATAACAATGATACTTAGGTATTCATCAACAATTCATCCATTAAGAAGGTCTACGAAACCTAAAACATACATTAAAGTAAGGTCTGGACTAAACCGAACGCATTCAGAATTTTCAAAACTTAACCAAATCTTTCAAAACTGTTAAAGTCACACGCCTGTGTGACTAAGCCGTGTGATACACACGGGCACTAGACACGCCCATGAGATCCAACCGTGCCAAAAAGAGGTCCTACACTGACTTTTTCACACGGCCAACAGACACGGCCATGTGCCATGGCCATGTGGTACTTAGCTAGATACTGACTTAAGCCCACGGCCATATGACATGCCCGTGTCCCCTGACCGTGTGGCACAATACAGGCTTTGTTTAAGCCAATTTTGCCACCCATTTTTGGGTTAAATCCTACAAGCAATAATATACATGAATCATACCAAAATTTTCAACCAATTCTATGCTCAAAATGGCCAAATCACATTAGAACGTAGCACATTACAAACATACACCAAAAGTATGCACAAACTTATCATTTGTTAGCCAACTCTCATTGCCTAACATATATACAATTCAAAACTTACATACTTAGACATTCTAGCCTATACATGCCATACTTTAAAATTTACACTTTCAAAAGTACCAAAATGAGTTCGATAGTGTGGTGACGATTGTAACGCCCCCACGCCCGAGACCATCACTGGAGTTGAGCTTGAGGGTTACCGAACATAATTTATCAATTTAAGAACTTCAAATCATTTGTTTCTACATTCACAGCTTTCTAGCTACTCGCGTCACAGTTGCAAGAAAAATCATATCTCGAGTTACGAAACTTGAAATCAAGACCCGTAAATTTTTCCTGAATCTAGACTCATATATCTATTTACTAATTTTTTTCTAGAATTTTTTATTGGGCCAATTAGTAATTTTATTAATTAAAGTATCCCATGTTTCAGGGTTCGACTGCTCTGACCTCTGTGTATTACGAATCAGATATATCTCTATACAAAATTTCAATGACTATGAGGTTTCTTTCTATTAAAACTAGACTCAATAAGGAATCTGTACATATAAATAAAAACTTCTAATTATTTTATTAAAATTTATTATGAATTTTTAAAGTCAGAATAGGGGATCCAGAAATCACTCTGGCCCTGTTTCACAAAAGTTTAAATATCTCATAAAATATAATTTATATTCCTTTTTTGTTCAATCCATATGAAAATATACTCATTAAGCTTCAATTTCATAACTTGCTCATCATTTATTTCTATTTATACTATTTTTAGTGATTTTTCAAATTCATGTCATTGCTGCAGCAATATTCTGTTTTAAGGCAAGTTTCATCTTTCCATGAATTTTTATGAACTAGATAACCTGTTAAACTTCCATGATATCAAACATGATCTAAATTAGCCATCACCATGACTTATCAATATCAAACATTTTCTCAACCAAACGTGGCCATATCATAAAATTATTTACACAAAATAGGTATATTGCTATACATGCCATACTTAAGTAGTTGTACAAGCCATTTACCAAGATAAAAGTCCTTTGGATAGTGTGATCGAACTTTCGACCTGTCTCGATTCCTGAGCCGGCTTGTTCAAAACTACAGTGAATGAAAAGGAAGGAGTAAGCATAAATGCTTAGTAAGTTCATATGTAAATAACAAGTAACATAACAATACAAATATACCAAACAACTTTAGCATGGTACCACCAAAACATATATCACATCTTTAAACATCATTCATCATCTTACCACCTTATGGTTGTTGTATCTATTTTCAACCCGAGGGTTAAGAACATACCTGTCCAAAATGTCCATTTCACAACACTTACCCAAAAAGTCACTTATATCTTAAGTGCTCTTCCATTAAACTAGAAATTTCACCCGTTGAACACATCGGAATATAACTCGGATACATGGATAATTTGCACATAAGTGCCACATATGTAATCAAGAAATCATGTAACCCGCCCCTAAGTGAACTCGGACTCAACTCAACGAGCTCGGGCGTTCGCATCCATAAATGAACTCGGAATCAACTCAACGAGTTCAGATGCCTAGTTACATCTCACGAACTCGGACTCAACTCAACGAGTTCGGACATTTGCATCCATAAGTGAACTCGGACTCAACTCAACGAGTTCGGATGCTCAACCATCCTAGTGACATGTCACTTGTATCCTAATCTATTCCTAAGGTTCAAACGGGCTTTTTCCCTCGATCTCACATTTGCCGTCTTCCATGGAATATCGGAACCGATACTCGGTAGCAATTCATATTTATCAAGTAGTAAACATAATTTGCATATTACTCAACATTAACCACAAAGCATAATATTTCACGATTAAAAATCAGCATATCATATAATTAACATTAATAACTTAAAAATAACATTTATGCTACATTATTTACACATGAACTTACCTTGGTACCAAAATATAAAGAGTTTGCAATTTAGTCCACAATCTTTTCTTTTCCTCGATCACGACTTGAATCTCGTTTTTCTTGATCTATAATACCAAATTAATCTTATTTAATACATACATTTATCAAAATAGCATTTAATACGAACTTTAAAAAATTACACTTTTTCCCCTAAACTTTTGCATAATTACACTTTTGCCCCTAGGCTCGGGAATTAAAATTTATTCCTTATTCTTATGTTTTATAATATGCTGATCACTTTTCCCTTCTATGGCAACATCAAATTCTCTCTCTAACATATACTTGTGACTATTAGGTATTTTTGCCGATTAAGCCCTTTTACTCGTTTTCACTAAAAACCGAGTAGCACAAGTTGTCTAACATAATTTAAAACCCTATATTCTATCATAAAACATCAAAATACACAAATTTCACCTATGGGTATTTTTCCAAATATAAACCCTAGGTTGAATTATTGCTAGCATAAGCTTAATCGAGCTTCCGGGATTCCAAAAACGTAAAGAACATTAAAAACGGGGCTTGGAATCACTTACTATGGAGCTTGGAAGCTTGAAACAAACCCTAGCTATGGAGAACCCTTGGAATTTTGGCCTAATGAAGAAGATGGACAAAAATTGGCTTTTAATTTTGTTTTTAATTCATTTTAATAACTAAATGACCAAAATACCCTTACTACTAAACTTTCCAAAAATTCCTTCCATGTCCTAATTTTGTCCATGAACTTAAAATTGGTCAAATTGCTATTTAAGACCTCCTCATTAATATTCCAAAACAATTTCATACTAAAAACTTCTAGAATGCAAGTTTTGCAACTTATTCGATTTAGTCCCTACTTTCAATTTAAGCACTTTAGGCATAGAATTTCATCACGAAATTTTCACACAATCATGCAATCATATCATAAACATCAAAATCATTGTAAAATAATTATTTCTATCTCAGATTTGTGGTCACGAAACCACTATTCCGATTAAGCCCTAATTCAGGATATTACAACTCTCCCCCCTTTAAGGATTTTCGTCCTCAAAATCTTACCGGTAAACAGGTGTGGGTATTGGTTTCTCATAGTTTCTTCAGGTTCCCATGTAGTCTCTTCTACCCCATGCTTTTCCACAACACTTTTACAAGTGCAACACTTTTATTTCTTAGTTGTTTAACTTCTCGAGCTAAAATCTTAATCGGTTCTTCTTCATAAGTCATATCCGGTCGCAGTTCAATTTCTGTCGATGAAATTATATGTGAAGGATCCGAACAATACCGACGTAACATAGATACGTGAAACACATCATGAATCTTCTCTAATTCGGGTGGTAATGCTAGCCGATATGCTACCGGTCCAACTTTTTCAATTATTTCATACGGTCCAATAAAACGTGGACTTAACTTGCCCTTTCGCCCAAATCTAAGGACTTTCTTCCATGGAGACACTTTCAAAAATACCTTATCACCAACTTGAAACTCCATTTCCTTTCGTTTCAAATCCGCATAAGATTTATGTCTATCTGAAGCAGCTTTCAAACAATCTCGAATCACTTTCACCTTTTCTTCGGTTTCTTTTATTAAATCAACTCCATAAATCTGATTTTCCTTGAGTTCAGTCCAATACAATGGCATCTGACATTTACGACCATATAATGCTTCATAAGGTGCCATCTTCAAACTTGTCTGATAACTATTATTATAAGCAAATTCTACCAACGGTAAATACTTTTCCCAACTACCTTGAAATTCCAATACACAACATCTGAGCATGTCTTCAAGAATCTGAATTACTCTCTCTGATTGTCCATCAGTTTGTGGATGAAAGGCAGTGCTGAAATTTAACTTTGTACCTAATGCTTCTTGCAACTTTTGCCAAAACCGTGAGGTAAACCTCGAATCTCTATCCGAAATGATTGACAAAGTTATCCCATGAAGTCTAACAATCTCTCGGATATACAATTCAGCCAACTTATTAAGAGAATAATCTGTACGTACCAGAATAAAATGAGCCGATTTAGTCAGTCTGTCAACTATTGCCCAGATGGCATTTTTCTTCCCTGGAGTTAACGGCAACCCTGATATAAAATCCATAGTAATCCGATCCCATTTCCATTCAGGAACCATAATAGGCTGGAGTAATCCCGAAGGTACTTGGTGTTCAGCTTTCACTTGTTGGCAAACTAAGCACTTTGATACAAACTCAGAAATATCTCTTTTCATTCCACTCCACCAGTACATTTTCTTCAAGTCATTATACATCTTCGTACTGCCCGGATGAACTGCTAAACAACCATTATGTGCTTCATGCAAAATCTTTTGAATCAACTCATCATTTTTCGGTACACAAGTCTGATTTTTAAACATCAAACAACCATCAGAACCGATTCTGAAATCTGATCCCGTATCAGCTTTACAGTGTTTTCTTTTGGCTAGCAAATCTTGATCATTTTTTTGAGCTTCAGAAATCTCTTGTAAAAACATCGGTCTTGCTCTTAACTCTGCTAGAATCGAACCGTCATCTGAAATTTTCAACTGAGTGTTCATAACTCTCAAAGCAAACAACAACTTTCTGCTTAAAGCATCGGCAACCACATTCGCTTTTCCTGGATGATAATCGATAACAAGCTCGTAATCTTTCAATAACTCCAACCATCTTCGTTGTCTCAAATTCAAGTCTTTTTGTGACATCAAGTATTTAAGACTTTTGTGATCGGTATATACTCAGCACTTTTCACCATACAAATAATGTCGCCAAATCTTCAAAGCAAATACCACCGCAGCCAATTCCAAATCGTGAGTAGGATAATTCTTCTCATGAGGTTTTAACTGTCTCGAAACATAAGCCATCACTTTTCCTTCTTGCATGAGTACACACACCCCAAACCATTTAGAGAAGCATCACTATACACCACAAATTCTTTACCTGATTCGGGTTGTATCAACACTGGTGCTTCAGTTAATAACTTTTTCAATTCTTCGAAACTCTGTTGACATCTTCCATCCATTCAAATTTAACATCCTTTCGGAGTAGTCTAGTCATAGGAGCAGCAATTATAGAAAATCCATTTACGAACCGCCGATAATACCCAGCTAGCCCCAAGAAACTTCTAACTTCAGTTACGTTTTTCGGTGGTTTCCAATCAACAATGGCTGAAATTTTACTAGGATCAACCCGTATACCATCACCTGAAACAATATGACCCAAAAATCCAACTTCCCGGAGCCAAAATTCACTTTTACTAAACTTAGCATACAACTGCTTATCTCTCAAAGTTTGCAAAACTATCCTCAAATGCTCAGCATGCTCTGTCTCATCTTTTGAATAAATTAAAATATCATCTATAAACACTATAACAAATCTGTCCAAGTATGGCCGAAATATGCGATTCATTAAATCCATAAACACAGCAGGAGCATTTGTCAACCCGAATGGCATAACTAAAAATTCATAATGACCGTACCTTGTTCTAAAAGCAGTTTTAGGCACATCTGACTCTTTTACTCGCAGCTGATAATACCCAGATCTCAAGTCAATCTTTGAAAACCATGTCGTTCCTTTTAGCTGATCAAACAAATCATCAATTCTCGGCAACGGATACTTGTTTTTGATTGTCACCTTGTTTAACTGCCGATAATCAACACATAATCTCATAGAACCATCCTTCTTTTTCACAAATAACACGGGAGCACCCCAAGGTGAAAAACTCTGTCTCACAAAGCCTTTATCAGTCAAGTCTTGTAACTGCGACTTTAATTCTTTCAACTCTGTTGGTGCCATTCTATATGGAGCAATCGAGATCGGAGCTGTTCTGGGTATTAAATCAATACCAAATTCTACTTCCCTGACTGGAGGCAATCTCGGCAATTCTTCTGGAAATACGTCCGCAAATTCACACACAACCGGCACTGATTCAACTTTCTTTTCAACTTCTTTTGTATTAATTACATACGCCAAATAAGCTTCATAACCCTTTCTCAAATATCTCTGAGCCGACATCGAAGAAATCATACTAGATAATGCCTCTGATTTGTCTGGCTCAACCCGCAGAATTTCACCACTTTCACACTTTAATTCTATAACCTTTTCTTTGCAATTTATTATAGCATCATGCAATGTCAACCAATCCATACCCAAAATAACATCAAATTCATCAAACGGCAACAACATCAAGTTGGCCGAAAAGTAATGACCCCGAATCATTAAAGGGCATTTCTTGCTTACTTTATCAACTATCACGCATTTGCCTAACGGGTTCAACACTCTAATCATAAATTCTGTGTTCTCAACAGGTATATTCATACTAGACACCAGTTTAATGCATACGTATGAATGAGTAGAGCCAGGATCAATCAAAGCAATAACATTAATATCATAAAGAGAAAATGTACTGGTAATCACATCGGGTGAGGAAGCATCTTCAGGCGCTTTAATAGCATAAGTTCTAGCCGGAGCTCTTCCCTCAGATCTAACTGCTGCATCTATGGCTACATTCTTACTGCTTGTTTCACTTCCAGCTTTTCTCGGATACCTTCCCCTCGAGTTTGCACCACTAGCTTTTACACTCTGAAATTTTCTTTCTCAGCTCTCTCTGGGCAATCTCTAATAAAATGATCCGGAGAACCACATCGAAAACATTCATTTGCTCTGCACTGACCAAAATGATTTCTACCACACCGCTGGCACTCGGGTTTAACAAATCTCGAGTTCCCTACACTGGCTGCAGAAGTATTCTGAGATTTAGGACCCACATTCTGCTTCTTAAAATTTCCATATGATTGCCCAGCTGAAACTTGGGAACGAGGATTCATATTTCTTGACTTTCCGGGTTGCTGTGAAGGTGCCTTACTCATTGGCCTTTTTTTCCAATTTCGTGTCTCAGCCTCTACCTTCCTCTTCTCTTTAAGTAGTTCTTCAGCCTTACAAGCTCGATCAACTAGGACTACCATTTCTTTCAGTTCAAGGATCCCGACAAATACTTTAATGTCTTCGTTGAACCCGTCTTCAAATCGTCGGCACATCTTGGCTTCTGTAGGAACATATTCCCTGGCATACTTATTCAATCGAACAAACTCTCTTTCATATTATGAGACTGTCATATTACCTTGCTTCAGCTCAAGAAACTCTTTACATTTCTGATCAATAAATCTTTCACTAATATATTTCTTTCGAAACTCTTCTTGAAAGAATTCCCAGGTTACCCTCTCTTTCGGTACCACCGAAATCAAAGTCTTCCACCAATTATAGGCTGAATCTCTCAACAAAGATGTAGCACATTTCAAACATTCTTCAGGTGTACAAGATAATTCATCAAATACCCGGATAGAATTTTCAAGCCAGAACTCTGCTTTCTCTGCATCATCATCAATATTTGCTCTAAATTCTTCAGCCCTTGTTTACGAATTCTATCAATGAGGGTTCTGTGAAATTTTATCATATCCACTCCTTGAGGCATTGGAGGCATAGGTTGAGGAATTGGGGGAGGTGGGGGAGGTCGTACATTTGGGTTCGTACGAACGAACTCAGTGTACCATGAACTCATCATTTGGAGAAAGGTTTCCCGATCCCTTTCTCCTCCTCCCTGACCAACAGTAGGAGGTGGGTTTTCAGTCGGCGCTGCCCCTTCAGCCGGAGCTGGCGCATTACTCTCTACTTCATTTGCCACAGTTGGATCGGGATCCATTTACTATATAAAAATCATTTAAAAAGGTCAAAAGTCGTCACACTATCACAATTCATACATATGGCATGTATAGCAAAATCCGTACATACAACACGTAGTCCGAGAACCGACTAAACCTGCTCTGATACCACTAAATGTAACGCCCCCACGCCCGAGACCATCACCGGAGTCGAGCTTGAGGGGTTACCGAACATAATTTATCAATTTAAGAACTTCAAATCATTTGTTTCTACATTCACAGCTTTCTAGCTACTCGCGTCACAATTACAAGAAAAATCATATCTCGAGTTACAAAACTCGAAATCAAGATCCGTAAATTTTCCCTGAATCTAGACTCATATATATATTTAATAATTTTTTTATAGAATTTTTTATTGGGCCAATTAGTACAGTTTATTAATTAAAGTATCCCCTGTTTCAGGGTTTGACTGCTCTGACCTCTGTGTATTACGAATCAGATATATCTCTATAAAAAATTTCAATGACTATGAGATTTCTTTGTATTAAAACTAGACTCAATAAGAAATCTGTACATATAAATAACAACTTCTAATTATTTTAGTAAGATTTATTATGAATTTTTAAAGTCATAACAGGGAATCCAGAAATCACTCTAGTCCTGTTTTGCAAAAGTTTAAATATCTCATAAAATATAATTTATATTCCTGTTTTGTTCAATCCATACGAAAATAGACTCATTAAGCTTCAATTTCATAACTTACTCATCATTTAGTTCTATTTATACTATTTTTAGTGATTTTTCAAATTCATGTCATTGCTGCAGCAATATTCTGTTTTAAGGCAAGTTTCATCTTTCCATGAAATTTTATGAACTAGATAACTTGTTAAACTTCCATGATATCAAACATGATCTAAATTAGCCATCACCATGACTTATCAATATCACAGATTTTCTCAACCAAACATGGCCATATCATAAAATTATTTACACAAAATAGGTATATTGCTAAACATGTAACACCCCGTACCCGAGACCGTTGCCGGAGTCGGACACGAGGGGTTTGGAGACTTAAATCACTTATTTGCACAGTCCATTTTAAATTTCCAGGCGAGCTGGCTAACTGCGTCACTACCACCTTAAAAATCATATCTCGAGTTCCAAAACTCGAAAACTAGTTCTGTAAATTTTTCCTGAAACTAGACTCATATGTCCATCTACAAATTTTTTTCTAGAATTTTTGGTTAAACCAAATAGTACAGTTTATTAGTTAAAGTCTCCCCTATTACAGGGTTCGACTATTCTGACCTTCATGCATTACGACTTGGATATCTCCCTGTACAGGGCTTCAATACTGATGCCGTTTGTTTCTATAGAAACTATACTCGAAACGGAATCTATACATATATGGAATGACTTCTAATTATCTCTGGTTCATTTGTAATGAATTTCCGAAGTCGGAACAGGGAATCCAGAAACCGTTCTGGCCCTATTTCACGAAAACTTAAATATCTCTTAAAATACGACTCATATGACCTTTTTGTTTCTTCCATATGAAATTAGATTCATCAAGGTTCGATTAAATAATTTATTCACTATTTAAATCCATTCCTACTATTTTTAGTGATTTTTCAAATTCACACCACTGCTGCTGTCAGCATCTGCCTTTAGGGTAGACTTTACCTATTACATAGTTTCCATGATTTAACTAACCCTTTAGCATATATAGCACAAAACATGATTGTGATTAACCATTCCAATGGCCAATCATTGCCAAGCACATCCACACCTCTCAATAACCATATACATACAAGATGATTATAATATTATGCTCAAAATATGTATATAAGCCATTTTCGCATGGCTATCCAAATTTGTACAATACCGAAAGGTACATGACCAACATAAAAAAGGGTAGTCCTATACATGCCATTTCAAAGTTCAACCAAAAGTGTACCAAAAGGGGCTTTGATAGTGTGGGAGACTTCGACTTCAATAATCCCGAGTCCGATAGCTGACGAACCAAAATCTATAAAACAGAGATTCAAAGAACGGAGTAAGCATTTAATGCTTTGTAAGTTTTGAGCAGTGGAATTAGGCTCAACTGAAGTATAGCATTCATATAACTAAACGGATAATTTCATATACACATATATTCTCAAAAATCAGTCCTACGTCACATTTCCAACCCTTATATTCATACATAAGGGATCAACTTAATCAAAACCGGAAGCTCCTTAATCGACTGAGCGAATACTATTTAAGAGGAATCAATTAATCCAATGCATGTACAACACATACCTCGTTGTTGAGTTTTTACGAGCGTATTAATTGAAATTATTACAGCAGATCGCTCATTCCCAAATCACGTACCTTCGGAATTTAACCAGATATAGCTACTCGCTCAAATGCCTTCGGGACATAGCCCGGTTAGAGTAACTCGCACAATTGCCTTTGGGACTTAGCCCGGTTTTAGTAACTCGCACAAATGCCTTCGGGACTTAGCCCAGATTTAGTAACTCGCACAAATGCCTTCGGGACTTGCCCGGAACTAGTCACTAGCGCAGATGCCTTCGGGACTTAGCCCGGTTATCATCCAAATATTCATACACATATCAATAAATCGTGACACATCTATATTTCATTTTCATAATTGGAGTTCAAACACACGTCACGTATTAAGCAATCCCATTTTCGGCTCACTAGCCACATACAAACAGCATGGTTTAATTTGCTTTATGACACTATCTCTATGCACATACGGCTACCCGTCATATGTATAGACTAATTAACTCAACATATGATTCAAGTAGAATCATCATATCACCGCATATTTGTTATGCTCTTACATCATGACTTAATCGAATCGGTAACTAAGTCTCGTTACTCGAAAACTTACCTCGGATGTTGTCGAACGATTTCGATGGCTATTCGACCACTTTTTCCTTCCCTTTATCGGATTTAGTTCCCCTTTGCTCTTGAGATTAATTTAACAAAAAATATTGATTTAATCATTTGAGCATCGAAAAGAGGAACTCAAGGTACTTAGCCCATATATATACATTAGACATTAAAGTCACATACATGTGAAATCATGCATCAACTCAACATATTAACCCACACTCCCTTTTAGCCGATTGTCTAAACCAAGATAAAGGCATCAATATGCTTGCCTCTAACCGAATACATGCAACACTAATCTTCTCATGTGGCTGAGTATGCATGTATATGTTGAGGCCAATTATATACTTAATGCCACCCATAAATGGCATACCAATACATCATGTGCAAACATATATATATATGTGCAAGAGCCGAATCATAAGGTTGATTATAACCATTTCATATATTTTCATCATATACCCGAATGCACAAATACATTATAATAACTTCCAACTCAAATCATGTTACAAATTTATACTTCACAAGGATAAATCATTAACCAAATATAAACATATATCCGAATTCACATGTATATTTTATTTTTTTACATGAAGCATAGCCGAATCATTTTAACCATGAGTAACATAACAAGCACAAATCATACTTATGGATATACCATAGCCGATTGCTTCATGAAGTTGCTAAGACCTACCTTTTTCAAATTCTCACACACACTCTATCATCTTCATACCTTACCAACACAACATCAAACATCCACCAAGAAGACAACACCCATGGCCGAGTATCATCTCCCTCACATAGCAAAGATTTAAACCATGGGCTAGTTAGAACTCAAGCTAACAACTAAAAACATGCATGAATCTCATGGCACAACATCAAACTTACCTTAACCTAGATACAAGTATGGCCGAACCTCTTCCTAATCCTCTTCCAAGCCGAACATGAAGCAAGAGCTCCTTCCTTCTTCCTTATAACTTTCGGCCAAAAGAAATGAAAAAGGATGGACACTTTTTTTTGTTTTCATCATATTCCCTTTCATTATTTTATTACCATGCTCCTTATTTTATTTTTCCTAACATACATCACTAACATAACATGTTTGTGACATGTTTCCACCCATAGCATGGCCGGCCACTATGCTTTAATTTGGCTAATTTGACATGCAAGGACAAGCACTTTCCCACATATATTAATAGGCCACTTTAACACTTGCCTAGCATATTTCTAAATTGTCTCACATAAGTCCCTACTAATAAATTTCACATACACTGACCAAATTAAAGTATGGAACTATCACACAAGCATTTACGCACATCATAAACACAGAATATAACCTTTAATTATTTATAAGACTCGGTTTCGTGGTCCCGAAACCACTTTTCGACTAGGGTCAATTTAGGGCTGTCACAACTCTCCCCCACTTAAGAAATTTTCGTCCCCGAAAATCTTACCGGTAAATAGGTTTGGGTATCGTTCTTTCATGGCATTCTTGGTTTCCTAAATAGCTTCTTCGATCCCGTGTTTGAGCCATAACACTTTCACTAACGGAACCCTTTTGTTTCGTAACTCTTTCACTTCACGAGCCAGGATACGAATCGGTTCTTCTTCATAACTCATATCAGGTTGAATTTCAACCTCTGATGGATTAATTATGTGCGATGGATCAGATCTATAACGTCAAAGCATCGAAACATGAAAGACGCCGTGAATCTTTTCAAGTTCAGGGGGCAAAATCAATCTATACGCAACTGGACCAACTCGTTCGGATATTTCATACGGCCCAATGAATCTCGGACTCAATTTGCCCTTACGGCCAAATCTGAGTATCTTTTTCTAAGGTGAAACCTTAAGAAACGCTTTGTCTCCCACCTGATACTCAATATTTCTTCGTTTTAAATCCGCATACGACTTCTGACGATCTGATGCTGCCTTCAGACTTTCACGAATTATTTTTACTTTCTGTTCAGCATCTTTAATCAAATCCACTCCGAAAATTTTGCTTTCACCGAGCTCGGTCCAAAACAATGGCGTATGGCATTTACGCCCGTACTGTGACAGCCCAAAATTGACCCTAGTCGGGAAGTGGTTTCGGGACCGCTAAACCGAGTCACCGAAAGGTTTGAATGTGATGTTTATTGTCTAGAATATGTAATCATGAATGTGTGAAAATTTCAAGCTTCGATTTAGTCGATTGCATGTGAATTTAGTCAATAGGACTTATATAAAAAAATTTAAAATGTGATAGGTCAATGCATGAGGACCTATTAGTGCATGTGGAAGAAAAAGGGGACTTGCATGTCAAATTCCCCCTCCCTAAATAGTAGTGGCCGGCCATGACAAAGTGGATAGGCAAATGGTGATGGGTAAAACATATTATAAAAAGTTTATGACAACATGTTGTGTTAAGAACAATAAAATATGAGGGGAGTGGGAGGAGAAACCAAAGTTGTTTCATCCTTGCTCCCCCATTTTGCCGAAACTAGAAGAAAAAAAAAAGGCTTCATCCTCTTTGCTCTTCTTGACCGAAAAATCAAAGGAAGAAGAAAGAGTTCTCTTGCTTATGTTCGGTTTGGATGAGGATTAAGAAGAGGTAAGTACCTTGAAACCCTTGGAAAATTTTGTATAAAGAAGATGGTTAGTTCAAGTTCTAATCATTCCATGGCTTGAGTTTTGATTGTTAGGAGGTTTGATGTTTGGTCAAGTAGGTTGATTTGAGCTTTCGGTTGTGGTTGGCAAGGGAGGAAATGAGATTTTGTTTGTCTTCAACAATTGGTTGGTAAATAAGTGTTAAATGTGAGAAAATTTCGTTTGGGTAATTGAAATAAATAATTAGAGGCTTAATTATCAAAAGGTTTCGGTTTGATATCATTTTTATAAGCATAATTAGTTCAATTTGATAATAAGGTATGAGGTGATAAGTAAAATTTTCATGGTGGTTTAGGTTTAATGACATTCGGCTATGGATTAAAAGTGTTAGCTAATTCGGCATAAGAGTATAAATGTTAATCACTTTATATTTGAAGCCTTGAAGAATAGGTTGTGGAATATTAAAGTGTTGAAGGTTAAATCTTTAAGCTTGGTTAATTTGGACATTCGGCTATTCTTATGACATTAGATACAAGGGTATGAAAGGTTATATATATAAGTTTAATTTATTCATGGTAACTTGGCATGTGGATTGGATATATGTTAGTTAATACATGCATTTGGAAGTGATGTGTTTAATAATTAGGTATACGGTTTGGTTTCATTATTGAGTATAAGGGTTAAGTGTTTTAAATTGCCTTTGATGTATACATGTTTATATTGAAATATTAAGGCTATGATAGCCAATTGAGGGTTTCGGCCAAAATATTCAAATAGATTGGTGTGAATGTTTGAGTGATGAATTTGACTCTTGTGTCGAGTTGGGATGATATGTGTATTTTTATAAATAACTAGCAAGGTAATTAAACTAGTTGATTTATTTATTTAAGCTCAAGAACCTAAAGGAGAGGTGTCCAACAAGGGGAAATCGAAGGTCATCGAGTAGCCGACTCGGAATTATTTTACCCAACATAAAGTAAGTCATTAAGCATGTAGTTGGTATTATTTCAAATGGTCATAATGTTTATGTATTGATGCTGAATGGAATGAATAAATATACATATATATATGCATGTACGTATGTGATGATGAAATTGTTGAATGAAAAGAAAAGAGGTAAGATGTACTGAGTTGTTGATCTCGGCACTAAACGTGCGGGTATAACCATTTATGACCATGAGATTGGCGCTAAGTGCGCGGGATTAAATTGTACAGCACTAAGTGTGCGATTTGACTATGTTGCACTAAGTGTGCGAAATGAATATGATGCACTAAGTGTGCGAATTGACCATGCGGCACTAAGTGTGCGAGTTTGACTATGTAGCACTAAGTGTGCGATTTGATTACGTAGCACTAAGTGTGCGAGTTGATTATATAGCACTGAGTGTGCGGACTCAATATACATTCGTGAATCATTATGGACACTATGTGTGCGACACTATTGAGTCGATCGCGGACAGCGGATCGGGTAAGTGTCTTGAGTACATGGCTAATAGGTGCTATGCTTATACTTGGTGTTGAGCTTGGTAAGTTTGAACCTATGTGACAAATATACTTGAAGTCACGTACATAGAATTTATCGTAGGATGGGTGAAAGGCCGTTTAGTCGTTTGATTGTAACGAAAATAAATTGATTTATGAAAATGCCTCAATGTCCTATTGATGAGTATATGGAATGTGAATGCATGAATTGATATGAAACTGAATCGATAGGTTGGAGGAACTATGGTATGGTTCGGTATGGATGGAGTAAATTGTCTCGTTCCATTTTGTTTCCTCTTGTGATAATGTTATTGATGGATGGTAGTGCATTGCTTATGACTTACTGAGTTATAAACTCACTCGGTGTTTCCTTGTCACCCATTATAGGTTGCTTGGACTCATCTATTTTTGCGGGGTTAGGCCGTCATCGAAGTCATCACACCGGATAGCAAGTTTTGGTACTTTCTTCTTAGTTGGCTTAGAAGAACATTTTGGCATGTATAAGCTATTACGTTGTGTTTGAACTTTGGCATGTAAACTTTAAGCCATGCGAAAATGGCACGAATGTTCGATTGAGTTAGATCAAGGGTAGGCATGAAATGGACCTAGTTACTTTCGTAACAGATGCTGGCAGCAGCAGTGTCATGAGATTGAAAAATCACTAAAAATAGTAGGAGTGGAATTAATTGATGAATAAATTATGTAATCGAAGCTCGATGAGTCTGTTTTCATGAGGAAGTAACGAAAAGATCATATGGGTAGTATATTAAGAGATAATCAGATTTTTGTGGGACAGGGCCAGAACGGTTTCTGGATTCCCTGCTCCGCCTTTGGAAATTCATTATAAATTAACCAGAGATAATTAGGGGTCGTACCATATATGTACAGATTCCTCTCTGAGTCTAGTTTTCATAGAAACAAACGGCATCAGTATTGAAGCCCCGTGCAGGGAGATATCCAAGTCGTAATGGGAAAAGGTCAGTGTAGTCGACCCCTGCAACATGGGAGACTTTGACTAATAAACTGTACTAATTGGCCCGACCAAAAATTCTAGAAAAAAATAAATAGATGGGCACATGAGTCTAGTTTCTGGGAAAAATCACGAAACTGATTTTTGAGTTACGAAACTCAAGATATGATTTTTAAAACGACTAGTACACAGATTGGGCAGTGTCTGGAAAATAAATTTTATAAGGGGTTAAAGTCAGTTAACACCTCGTGTTCGACTCCGGTGTCGGTTTCGGGTTCGGGGTGTTACACGTACAAAGCCTCGTAAGGTGCCATCTTAATACTTGATTGAAAACTATTGTTGTAAGCGAATTCAATCAAAGGTAAATACCGTTCCCATGAACCACTAAACTCGAGGATGCAACATCTCAACATATCCTCAAGTATCTGAATTATCCGCTCGGATTTACCATCAGTTTGTGGATGAAAAGCGGTGCTAAAATGCAGCTTGGTACCCAAAGCTTCTTATAATTTCTTCCAAAATCGTGAGGTGAATCTCGGATCTCTATCTGATACAATAGAGATAGGTACCCCGTGTAATCTCACAATCTGAGAAATGTACAATTTAGCAAGTTTGTCCAATGAAAAATCCGTACGTTCGGGGATAAAGTGAGCCGACTTAGTCAGTCTACCCACAACAACCCAAATCGCATCTTTCTTACTTGCCGATACTAGCAACCCAGATACGAAATCCATCGTGACTCGATCCCATTTCCATTCAGGTATCATGATCGGCTGAAGTAAACCCGTAGGCACTTGATGTTCCGCCTTCACTTGCTGACATATTAAACACTTCGAAACAAAATCGGAAATGTCTCGTTTCATACCATGCCACCAAAACTGACGCCTCAGATCGTTGTACATTTTCGTACTTCCCGGGTGAATTGACATTCGGCTACAATGAGCTTCATTCAGAATCATCGAAATGAGTCCTGAATTTCTTGGAACACACAACCGACTTCTGAATCTCAAACAATCGTCATCATCAATTTGAAACTCTGATTCCATATTCGGAACACATTCAGCCCGTTTTGCAGCCAATTCATCATCGGCTTTCTGGGCTTCACGAATTTGATGAATCAATAATGGTTTGGCCTTTAATTCTGCCACTAACACATTGTCGGATAGAACAGACAAGTGTACATTCATCGCTCGTAAAGCAAATAGTGATTTACGACTTAAGGCATCCGCAACCACATTAGCCTTTCCCGGGTGATAGTTAATGACAAGCTCATAATCTTTTAACAACTCGAGCCAACGTCTTTGTCGCAGATTCAAGTCTCTTTGAGTCATCAAATATTTGAGACTTTTGTGATCCGAATATACATGGCACTTCTCACCAAATAAGTAGTGTCGCCATATTTTCAAAGCGAATATGATGGCAGCTAGTTCGAGATCATGGGTCGGATAATTTTTCTCATATGGCTTTAATTGTCTCGACGCATAGGCCACAACTCGACCTTCTTGCATCAATACGCAACCCAACCCAAGTAGGGATGCATCACTATAAATGACGAACTCCTTGCCTGATTCGAGCTGCACTACTACTGGAGGTTCCGTCAAGTGAGTTTTCAATTGTTCGAAACTTTTCTGACACTTTTCTGTCCATTCAAACTTAACATCCTTCTGAAGTAGTTTCGTCATTGGCGTGGCTATCATCGAGAAACCTTTCACAAACCGTCGGTAGTAACCGGCAAGTCCCAAAAAGCTCCGAACCTCAGTAATATTTCTCGGAGGCTTCCAGTTAAGTATGGCTGAAATTTTGCTCGGATCAACTCGAATACCCGATGCGGATACCACATGACCCAAGAAGCTAACCTCTCTTAACCAGAACTCACACTTACTGAACTTAGCATATAACTGCTTATCCCGTAAAATTTGCAACACTAATCCCAGGTGTTCAGCATGATCGGTTTTATTTCTCGAATAAACCAAAATATCATCGATAAACACGACTACAAACCGATCCAAATACGGTCTGAAGATCCGATTCATCAAATCCATAAATACCGCAGGGGCATTAGTGAGCCCAAACGGCATCACTAAGAACTCATAGTGACCGTATCTCGTTCTGAAAGCAGTTTTGGGTATATCCGAATCTCGAATTCGCAATTGGTAATAACCCGATCTCAAATCTATCTTTGAAAACACTGAGGCTCCCTTTAGTTGATCAAACAAATCGTCAATACGTGGCATCGGATATTTATTCTATATTGTCACCTTATTCAGCTGACGATAGTCGATGCACAACCTCATGGTTCCGTCCTTCTTTTTCACAAACAATACTGGTGCACCCCAAGGTGAGAAACTTGGTTGAGTGAAACCTCTATCCGTCAATTCTTGCAACTGAGTTTTCAACTCTTTTAACTCGGTTGGTGCCATACGATATGGAGCTATCGAAATCGGAGTAGCCCCAGGTACAAGCTCAATACCAAACTCTACCTCCCGAACAGGTGGTAAACCCGGTAATTCCTCGGGAAAAACATCCAGGTATTCACAAACCACCGGCACAGATTCGGGTTTGTTTTCTAACTCTTTGTCATCAAGTACATACGCAAGGTATGCTTCGCACCCCTTTCTTACATATTTCTGGGCCAACATTGATGATATTACAGCTGGCAACCCCTTTAAGTCCGTAGACTCAACTCGGATTATCTCGTTATTTGCGCACCTCAAATCAATAGTCTTGCTTTTGCAATTCACAACCGCATCATGCACGGTCAACCAATCTAAACCGAGGATAACATCAAATTCATCAAACGGCAAAAGCATCAAGTCCGCCGGAAAACAGGAACCTCGAATTACTAGGGGACATTTCTTACACACTTTGTCGACAAGCACGTAACGACCCAAGGGATTTGACACCCGAATTACGAACTCAGTAGACTCAATAGGTAAAGTCTTACTGGATGCTAAGGTTTCACATATATAAGAATGAGTAGAACCAGGGTCAATCAAAGCAATCACATTAGTATCAAAGAGAGTAAAAGTACCGGTAATAACATCTGGCGAGGAAGCATCCTCGCGTGCGCGTATAGCATAAGCCCTAGCAGGAGCACAAGCCTCAGATCTGGTCGTTGCATCTCTAGATCCTCTCTGACCACCACTAGCATTACCCGTATTTCTAGATGGTCTACCTCGAGCAGTAGTAGCGCCAGGTTTCCCACTCTGATTTACGTTTTGTTCAGACAATCTTGGGCAATCTTTAATAAAGTGGTCAGCTGACCCGCACTTGTAACAGGAGCGGTCATGGAATCTACAACTCCCCGAGTGCCATTTACCACAATACTGACACTCCGTTCTGTCTCGATGATCATTTCCAACACTGGCGACCGAAGTGACTCGTGCACTCACAGGGGGTCGATCGCGATCTCGTCTAGATAAGCCCGAAGTGTCTCTAGATCGGCCTAAGCCATCTCTAAATTTCTTCGATGACTGTGGGAAGGGCTTCCCTGAAGACCTCTTACGAAACTCCTTTGCTTCTACCTCAGCTTTTCTTTTCTCCATACTGAGCTCCTCGGCTTTGCAAGCCCGCTCGACAAGTGCCACAAATTCTCAGATTTACAAAATGCCGACATACAACTTTATATCATCATTCAGCCCATCCTCGAAACGTTTACACATCACGGCTTCTGAAGAAATGCATTCCCGCGCATACCGGCTAAGCCTTACAAATTTTCGTTCATAGTCGGTAACCGACATGGAACCTTGTTTAAGTTCAAGAAATTCCTTCCGTTTTTGATCCATAAATCTCTGACTGATATTCTTTTTCCGAAACTCGGTTTGGAAAAACTCCCAAGTTACTTGCTCTCTGGGCACAACAGAAGTCAACGTATTCCACCAATAGTAGGCAGAATCACGTAGCAAGGAGATAGTACACTTTAGGCACTCATCAGGTGTGCAAGATAGCTCATCGAGTACCCGAATAGTGTTGTCCAACCAAAATTCAGCTTGCTCGGCATCATCGCTGTCCGTAGCTTTAAATTCAGTAGCCCTGTGTTTTCGGATTCTGTCAACTGGGGGTTTATTTGACCTTATTTGGTCAGTTGCCGGAGGTATTGTAGGTGCGGGGGTGGTATTTGTCGGGAATGGAGGTTGTGGAATAGCCGTATTAGTTCGAATGTATTGGTTGAACCAATCATTCATCACGCTATAAAAAGCTTGTCTAGCTTCATCATTCGGATTACTAGCAATAGGTTGAGAGTCCGCCGGCGCTGTACCTTGTGCGGGAGCAGGCGCTACACTCTCAAGATCATCAGCTACCGCTCGGTCAGGATCGGGATCCATTACTATAAATACACACATTGGCAAATGTCAGAAATCACCACACTATCAAATAATCACATAATGGCATGTATAGCTAGACCCAAACGTAGTACGGTAGTGCTAGAATCGACTAAACCGTAGCTCTGATACGAATGAAATTGTAACACCCCGTACCTGAGACCGTTGCCGGAGTCGGACACGAGGGGTTTGCAGACTTAAATCACTTATTTGCACAGTCCATTTTAAATTTCCAGACGAGCTGGCTAACTGCTTCACTGCCACCTTAAAAATCATATCTCGAGTTCCAAAACTCGAAAACCAGTTCCGTAAATGTTTCCTAAAACTAGACTCATATGTCCATCTACAAATATTTTTCTAAAATTTTTGGTCTAACCAAATAGTACAGTTTATTAGTTAAAGTCTCCCCTGTTACAGGGTTTGACTATTCTGACCTTCATGCATTACAACTTGGATATCTCCCTGTACAGGGCTTCAATACTGATGCCGTTTGTTTCTATAGAAACTAGACTAGAAAAGGAATCTATACATATATGGCATGACTTCTAATTATATCTGGTTAATTTGTAATGAATTTCCGAAGTCGGAATAGGGGATCCAGAAACCGTTCTGGCCCTGTTTCACGAAAACTTAAATATCTCTAAAAATCCGACTCATATGACCGTTTCGCTTCTTCCATATGAAAGTAGATTCATCAAGGTTCAATTACATAATTTATTCACTATTTAAATCCATTCCTACTATTTTTAGTGATTTTTCAAATTCACACCACTGCTGCTGTCAGCATCTGCCTTTAGGGTAGACTTTACCTATTACATAGTTTCCATGATTTAACTAACCCTTTAGCATATATAGCACAAAACATGATTGTGGTTAACCATTCCAATGGCCAATCATTGCCAAGCACATCCACACCTCTCAATAACCATATACATACAAGATGATTATAATATTATGCTCAAAATATGTATATAAGCCATTTTCGCATGGCTATCCAAATTTGTACAATACCGAAAGGTACATGACCAACATCAAAAAGGGTAGTCCTATACATGCCATTTCAAAGTTCAACCAAAAGTGTACCAAAAGGGGCTTTGATAGTGTGGGAGACTTCGACTTCAATAATCCCGAGTCCGATAGCTGACGAACCAAAATCTATAAAACAGAGATTCAAAGAACGGAGTAAGCATTTAATGCTTTGTAAGTTTTGAGCAACGGAATTAGGCTCAACTGAAGTATAACATTCATATAACTAAACGGATAATTTCATATACACATATATTCTCAAAAATCAGTCCTACGTCACATTTCCAACCCTTATATTCATACATAAGGGATCAACTTAACCAAAACCGGAAGCTCCTTAATCGACTGAGCGAATACTATTTAAGAGGAATCAATTAATCCAATGCATGTACAACACATACCTCGTTGTTGAGTTTTTACGAGCGTATTAATTGAAATTATTACAGCAGATCGCTCATTCCCAAATCATGTACCTTCAGAATTTAACTGGATATAGCTACTCGCTCAAATGCCTTCGGGACATAGCCCGGTTAGAGTAACTCGCACAATTGCCTTCGAGACTTAGCTCGGATTTAGTAACTCGCAAAAATGCCATCGTGACTTAGCCCGGATTTAATAACTCGCACAAATGCCTTCGGGACTTGCCAGGAACTAGTCACTAGCGCAGATGCCTTCGGGACTTAGCCCGGTTATCATCCAAATATTCATACACATATCAATAAATCGTGACACATCTATATTTCATTTTCATAATTGGAGTTCAAACACACGTCACGTATTAAGCAATCCCATTTTCGGCTCACTAGCCACATACAAACAGCATGGTCTGATTTGCTTTATGACACTATCTTTATGCACATACGGCTACCCGTCATATGTACAGACTAATTAACTCAACATATGATTCAAGTAGAATCATCATATCACCGCATATTTGTTATGCTCATACATCATGACTTAATTGAATTAGTAACTAAGTCTCGTTACTCGAAAACTTACCTCGGATGTTGTCGAACGATTTCGATGGCTATTCGACCACTTTTTCCTTCCCTTTATCGGATTTAGTTCCCTTTTCCTCTTGAGCTTAATTTAACAAATAAATTGATTTAATCATTTGAGCATCGAAAAGAGGAACTCAAGGTACTTAGCCCATGTATATACATTAGACATTAAAGTCACATACATGTGAAATCATGCATCAACTCAACATATTAACCCACACTCCCTTTTAGCCGATTGTCTAAACCAAGATAAAGGCATCAATATGCTTGCCTCTAACCGAATACATGCAACACTAATCTTCTCATGTGGCTCAGTATGCATGTATATGTTAAGGCCAATTATATACTTAATGCCACCCATAAATGGCATACCAATACATCATGTGCAAACATATATATATATGTGCAAGAGCTGAATCATAAGGTTGATTATAACCATTTCATATATTTTCATCATATACCCGAATGCACAAATACATTATAATAACTTCCAACTCAAATCATGTTACAAATTTATACTTCACAAGGATAAATCATTAACCAAATATAAACATATATCTGAATTCACATGTATATTTTATTTTTTTACATGAAGCATAGCCGAATCATTTTAACCATGAGTAACATAACAAGCATAAATCATACTTATGGATATACCATGGCCGATTGCTTCATGAAGTTGCTAAGACCTACCTTTTTCAAATTCTCACACACACTCTATCATCTTCATACCTCACCAACACAACATCAAACATCCACCAAGAAGACAACACCCATGGCCGAGTATCATCTCCCTCACATAGCAAAGATTTAAACCATGGGCTAGTTAGAACTCAAGCTAACAACTAAAAACATGCATGACTCTCATGGCACAACATCAAACTTACCTTAACCTAGATACAAGTATGGCCGAACCTCTTCCTAATCCTCTTCCAAGCCGAACATGAAGCAAGAGCTCCTTCCTTCTTCCTTAGAACTTTCGACCAAAAGAAATGAAAAAGGATGGACACTTTTTTTTGTTTTCATCATATTCCCTTTCATTATTTTATAACCATGCTCCTTATTTTATTTTTCCTAACATACATCACTAACATAACATGTTTGTGACATGTTTCCACCCATAGCATGGCTGGCCACTATGCTTTAATTTGGCTAATTTGACATGCAAGGACAAGCACTTTCCCACATATATTAATAGGCCACTTTAACACTTGCCTAGCATATTTCTAAATTGTCTCACATAAGTCCCTACTAATAAATTTCACATACACTGACCAAATTAAAGTATGGAACTATCACACAAGCATTTACGCACATCATAAACACAGAATATAACCTTTAATTATTTATAAGACTCGGTTTCGTGGTCCCGAAACCACTTTTCGACTAGGGTCAATTTAGGGCTGTCACAATACATGCCATACTTAAGGTGTTATACAAGCCATTTATAAAGATAAAAGTCCTTTGGATAGTGTGATCGAACTTTCGACCTGTCCCAATTCCTGAGCCGGCTTGTTCAAAACTACAGTGAATGAAAAGGAAGGAGTAAGCATAAATGCTTAGTAAGTTCATATGTAAATAACAAGTAACATAACAATACAAATATACCAAACAACTTTAGCATGGTACCATCAAAACATATATCACATCTTTAAACATCATTCATCATCTTACCACCTTATCGTTGTTGTATCTATTTTCAACCCGAGGGTTAAGAACATACCTGTCCAAAGTGTCCATTTCACAACACTTACCCAAAACGTCACTTATATCTTAAGTGCTCTTCCATTAAACTAGAAATTTCACCCGTTGAACACATCGGAATATAACTCGGATACATGGATAATTTGCACATAAGTGCCACATATGTAATCAAGAAATCATGTAACCCGCCCCTAAGTGAACTCGGACTCAACTCAACGAGCTCGGGCATTCGCATCCATAAATGAACTCGGACTAAACTCAATGAGTTCGGATGCCTAGTTACATCTCACGAACTCGGACTCAACTCAACGAGTTCAGACATTTGCATCCATAATTGAACTGGGACTCAACTCAACGAGTTCGGATGCTCAACAATCCTAGTGACATGTCACTTGTATCCTAATCTATTCCTAAGGTTCAAACGGGATTTTTCCCTCGATCTCACATTTGCCGTCTTCCATGGAATATCGGAACGGATACTCGGTAGCAATTCATATTTATCAAGTAGTAAACATAATTTACATATTACTCAACATTAACCACAAAGCATAATATTTCACGATTAAAAATTAGCATATCATATAATTAACATTAATAACTTAAAAATAACATTTATGCTACATTATTTACACATGAACTTACCTTGGTACCAAAATATAAAGATTTTGCTATTTAGTCCACAATATTTTCTTTTCCTCGATCACGACTTGAATCTCATTTTTCTTGATCTATAATACCAAATTAATCTTATTTAATACATACATTTATCAAAACAGCATTTAATACGAACTTTAAAAAAATTACACTTTTGCCCCTAAACTTTTGCATAATTACACTTTTGCCCCTAGGCTCGGGAATTAAAATTTATTCCTTATTCTTATGTTTTATAACATGCTGATCACTTTTCCCTTCTATGGCAACATCAAATTCTCTCTCTAACATATACTTGTGACTATTAGGTATTTTTGCCGATTAAGCCCTTTTACTCGTTTTCACTAAAAACCGAGTAGCACAAGTTGTCTAACATAATTTAAAGACCCATATTCTATCATAAAGCATCAAAATACACAAATTTCACCTATGGGTATTTTTCCAAATATAAACCCTAGGTTGAATTATTGCTAGCATAAGCTTAATCGAGCTTTCGGGATTCTAAAAACGTAAAGAACATTAAAAACGGGGCTTGGAATCACTTACTATGGAGCTTGGAAGCTTGAAACAAACCCTAGCTATGGAGAACCCTTGAAATTTCGGCCTAATAAAGAAGATGGACAAAAATTGGCTTTTAATTTTGTTTTTAATTCATTTTAATAACTAAATGACCAAAATACAAATTCCTTCCATGTCCTAATTTTGTCCATGAACTTAAAATTGGTCAAATTGCTATTTAAGACCTCCTCATTAATATTCCAAAACAACTTCATACTAAAAAATTCTAGAATGCAAGTTTTGCAACTTATTCGATTTAGTCCCTACTTTCAATTTAAGCACTTTAGGCATAGAATATCATCACGAAATTTTCACACAATCATGCAATCATATCAAAAACATCAAAGTCATTGTAAAATAATTATTTCTATCTCGGATTTATGGTCACAAAACCACTATTCCGATTAAGCCCTAATTTATGATATTACAACGATCCTCGACTATCCCGAGCCTTTAGTAGCTACGATAACTGTAAAACAGACAGAAATCACACAGAGTAAGCTACGAGGAGCTTAGTAAGCCAAATACAATTGGTCTAACTACTAAAGCTTATAAGTACAATTCAACCATAAAGATTCATAACTATTTCATAGAATAATTCATAAACTTAACCATGCTCCTTTGTTTGCTTATATGTCGTGCCTTATTTCCAAATTCCATTCATATTTCACAGAGACAGAGTCTTTTATATTCAGAAATTTAATAAAATGCAAACGTACCTGTATAGGTTATACATTTTATATAATCATTCTCATATTTTGTACTCTATCATCAGACAGTTCAAATACGATACCGATACTCACAAACAAGTACAATGCCGACGTCCCTGACGTGGTCTTACATATAATTCAATATCGATGCCTTTGTTCCAGACAGGGTCTTACACGAAATTAGATACGATGCCGATGTCCTAGACACGGTCTTATATGTAAATATCAATCGAGGCCTGTGTCTCAGACACAGTCCTACAGATATCTCAGATATATGTCAACGTTCCTTTAGAAGTATACAGAGCTTTTCTAATACCAACATATTAACAGAATTTACTCAAAAGATATTCATCAGGCTCTCAAGGCCATCCAATACAAATTAAAGTTTGTATATGCAGAATTTAATTAGTTTAATACGTAATTGTAATTTGACTTACCTCATACGGATTTCGGACGGAACGAGTCGACTATTTAACTATTTTGGACTTCCCTCGATCTAAGTCTGATTTTCTTTGTTCTTGATCTAATACAATTCAAATTCAACCATTCAACCATTGAATATTTCATTTCACTCAAAATAATCCATGAACACATATTTAGCGCACTTTTCATTTTAGCCCTTACATTTTCACACTTTGACAATTTAATCCATTTTTCACAAAATCACAAATATGCAAAATTCGCCAAGACTATAGCTTAGAAGAATATACATGGCTTCCATACCAGCCCAAATAACATATTTAATTCACAATTTAGTCCTTCAAAACCTCATTTTCACAAATTAGCCCAAATAGCTCTATTTCATCAAAATTTAAAGACAAAACTTATAAATCATCTACCAAGCCTTTATAATTCATCCAAAAACATCACAAAACTCATGATATCAACAATGAAATTTCATGAAATCTTTAACAGAAATAGAAATTTGGATATGGGTTTTGAAGAATACAAAGCAACGATCACAGAAACGTAAAAATTATCAAAAACCGAATAAAATAAACTAACCTATTCACTCATGCAATGACCAAATACATTGAAGCTTCAATGGTTTCCTTTTCTTCTAATTTTCGGCAAAGATGAAGCATAATAGAAATATTTTATGCTTTGGTTTTATTATAATATACATTAATAAACCATTTACCTAACCACCCTTTAAAAATAACCATATTAACCATTATGCCAAACCATATATTCCACTATCATATAATTGGATTTATTTCATCATAAGGACCTTACCTTTAATGAGCCAAAACAAATAGACACTTTTAACAAATAGCAGATAACTTTTACACTTTACGTGATTTAATCCTTTTTAATAATTAAGCACAGAAATAGACAAATTAAATCACAAAAATTTCACAAACATAAATTCACATATCACAGACATAGAAAATAATATTAAAATATTTTTCAGACTCGAAATTGTAGTCTCGAAACCACTATTTTGACTAGGGTCAAAACCAGACTGTTACAACTATTGTCAAAATTCCAACACCTAAACGTAAAAAGTTAGGTGAAAGAGGAATTGAATGCATATTTATAGGATATGCACATAATAGCAAGGGATATAGGTTTATGGTAATTGAACCAAATGATTCAATTTCAATTAATACTGTTATGGAATCAAGATATGCTATTTTTGATGAAAATAGATTTAATTCTATATCAAGACAATTACAGCCACAACAATTGATTCATTCTTTAAATGAGAATGAGATTCCATTGGAACAAATTGATAATAATGATGAATCTTGTCAAGAATTAAGAAGAAGTAAGAGGATTAAAAAGGTCAAAGATTTTGGACCAGATTTCATTATGTTTCTTATAGAAGGAAAATGTGAAAGTATATGCAATAAGATACCTTATTGTTATAATACTGAATTTGATTTTATTACATTTGAGGCAATAAAATCTCAAGACTTTGCTTTTCGAAAAGAAGCAATAAATGATGAGATGGATTCAATAATGAGAAATCAAACTTGGATCTTAGTTAATCTTCCACCGGGTTTCAAAACAATAGGTTATAAATGGATTTTTAAAAAGAAAATGAAGATCGATGGAACCATTGATAAGTTTAAAGCAAGGTTGATAGCCAAAGGTTTTACACAAAAACAAGGTATTGATTACTTTGATACCTATGCTCCAGTAGCAAGAATTGCTACAATTAGACTCTTAATATCACTTACGTCTATATATAATTTGGCTGTTCAATAAATGGATGTTAAAACTGCATTTTTAAATGGTAAATTGGAAGAGGAAGTGTACATGGAACAATTGGAAGGATTTGTTGTTCCAGGAGAAAAGCATAAGGTATGTAAGCTTGTTAAATCTTTATATGGACTTAAACAAACACAAAAAAATGGCATCAAAAGTTTGTCAATGTTGTTTTAGCTAATGACTATAAAATAAATGAATCCTATAAGTGTATATATAGCAAATTTGAAAATGGAAAAGGTGTCATAATTTGTTTATATGTAGATGACATGCTCATTTTTGGCACGGATTTGTAACAAATAGAAAACACAAAGAAATTCTTGTCAAATAACTTTGCTATGAAGGATATGGGTGTAGTAGTTATTCTTGGGATTAAAATAACTCGAGATGAAAGTACTATAGCTTTATCACAATCACATTACATTGAAAATGTGCTTAAAAAGTTTGATCTTTTCAACTGTATTCCATCATCTACACCCATGGATCCTTAAATAAAATTAGTATTTAATGCTGGTAGGAAAATTGATCAATTGAAATATACAAGTCTAATTGGTTGTCTAATGTACATAATGACTTGTACAAGACCAGATATTGCATATGCTGTTGGGAAATTAAGTACACAAGTAACCCAAATAGTTTTCATTGGCAAGCTTTGAATAGAGTAGTTAGGTATTTAAAGAAAACTATTAACTATGGATTGTGTAGATATCCTCCAGTTTTAGAAGGGTGTTCGGATGCTAGTTGGATTACAAGTTTGGAAGATCAAACATCTACTAGTGGATGAATCTTCATTCTTGGTGGAAGAGCCATTTATTGGGGTTCCAAGAAACAAACATGTATTACTGATCATGGCAGCAAAATTTATTGCATTAGCCGCTGCATCTAAAGAAGTAGAATGGTTAATAAGTTTGCTTTATGATGTACCTTTATGGCCTAAGCCAATTTCACTTATTTCTATTCGTTTGTGATAGTGAGGCTACTCTAGCAAAGGTATATAGCCAAGTATATAATGAAAAGTCTAGACACATTGAATTAAGACATAGTTATGTCCGACAATTAATCTCTGATGGAGTGATCATTATTAATTATGTGAGGTCAAGTGAAAATTTGGCAGATGCTTTGACAAAAAGTCTTGCTAGAGATGTAGTAAAAAGGACCTCAAAAGGGATGAGACTCAAGCCCGTTAATTAGAGTCACCCATGATGGAAACTCGACTCAACGCTTGGTATAACGTCAAGTCTTGAGTTCAATGAGATAAAGTACATCATTAGTATGTGACTGTTAGCACTATAAATAAGTCCATCCTAATATTAAAGTGCTAGGTACCCGTAATGATAAAGGAAGGATGAGTAATGTACTCTTAATAGACCCATAACATAAATATGTTAGAGTGTTATAATTACGGGAACACTCTTGATGGGATCTACTTATGTGAGTGGAAATATGGCCGCTTCTAGGAGCTCAAGGGCTTAGCTCTGACAGCACTCATGAAAATAGGACACAAACACATAGCCATAATAGTGTCCCTAGATACTATGCATTGATCGATATTCAAATCATTGTGTGAGATATGTTCGGTTAATCAAATGAAATAGTTGGTTCAAAGCTTAGTCTACCATGCAATTTCGATTAACTTTAACATGTTTTCACTAAGTGAAGGTTCAATCGTAAGATACCTTCATTTATGCAAATTGATTTTCAAGAATATCAAAATCTAAAATATTTTGAAAATGGGGGGAGATTGTTGGAACACTTTCAAATATTTATAGTGTTCCAATAGCTATAAATGAATGAGTGTAATTAATCAAAATATTATATTATTTGATTTTTTTTAAAAAAATTATAACAATTTAAATTATATTATTTGAATAGTTATAATATTAAATGAATAATTATGTGTTTATTTTAAAGACATTATTATTCAGAAAGATATCTATTGATGAAAGAAATAGTGATATGAAATTTTCTATAAATAGGAATGAGATTTCATTAGGAAATCAAACCAATAAATTCTAATATTCTTTCTTTCCTTCCTTCATTTCCTAATATTATTAGATTATTCTATAAAGTATTACTACAGAAATCCTTTACAGAAATTGAGTTTCTTGTCATACATTGCTCAGTGTGTAGTGGGCTATTCTCGTTAGTGCAAAACGCAAATAGTCATGGGCTTTATTGTATTCTCGAGATTAATTTGCTTGGAACTCGTTTGCACACCGAAGATAGGTGGGATGAATATAACCTTAAAGATAATGGCTTGAAACACACGCCTTGGAGCCTTGTCCTATTTGTTTTTTCGTTCGAGTTCCGTTCGTGTGTTCAAGATTTTCCTTACTGGAGATTTGTACTAACATACATAATAACTGGTACTTGTATATTTGTATGTATTTTAAGGATTCTTGGAAGATTATAACAAAAAATGCTTTTGATTCTGCTTTGGATTTGATTCGGGTCCACATTTATAATTCTTTAAGCAATAACCACTTCTTTAGTTATTTCAATAGCTTAAAGCAGGAGACAAGATCGTAGCCCTTCGTGTTCAAAGCTTGAAACACCTTTGATTATATTTAGAACAGAAATTTGGGCAAGCTAAGTATGTTTATCTCAAGTTTTTTTGTTTTAAGGGAAACTATAATAACAAGCTTTATATTACATTACATCTCGACTGATGCATACTTTTGCCATTGATTCACCACCACTCAAGTCATGACTTCTGTTCAAAGCGGCAGCTTCTGGCAACATTTCCAGTCGTATTTAGATGATGAAATCCTGATAAAGAAGCTCCTCCTTAGCCATGATCCGGACCGCCGTCGCCTCAATTCCGAGATGCTACTTTCTGCAGTGGAGAACATCGTGTTTCATGCTACTGCATCAGAAGATCTAGTAACTCTCTACTTGGTTACATAGTTGCTCTGAATCTAGATGTTTGCTTAGATCCCTACCTAGCTTGAATTCTTCATTTTTGACTCTCATTACATCAACGAAGCTTTATATTAAATTTTTTTTGTTTTTGTTCTTCATTTTGCTAACTCTGTCATGCCAGAAATACATTAAGTCAAAATGCTTTGTAATATGTAATACTACAACAGTGTTCACTAATTTAAAGAATTGTTATTTCAGATATGGGTGTAAGGAATTGAAGTATGTTGTCAATGACCTTGATGATATTTTTCTGACATAGGTTTTTGACAAACCCGTTAATGAAAATTTCAAGAGTATCATTAGCAACATTGAACTAATTGAATCACCAGAACCACTAATGCATACCATCTATAAAATTGCACATGAGGTAAGTCTTTCTCTCAATTTCTCCAGTCCTGTTGAATTAAAAAATGTATTGATTTTACCTTTTCTTTTTCTTTTTCTTTTTTTGTGGTTGCGGATGCTTTGCAAGAGCCCTGGTAAAGAGGATCTTCATACGAGAACAATGGCGTCGTTCGATTTACTGGGAAGCCATAGATGGGGTGCGAAAGCTGCATTAGCACTTGCGGCTTTTGCAATTAGCTATGGTGAATTCAGCCTCCTAATGCAGCTACGCCCTCATATTCCCTTGGCAGTATCAATTGCAAATTTTAAACAAATTCCAAGTAACATGAGCATGTTGAAGCCTTAAGTGAAAGCCTTAAGATCGCTTTCTAAGACCATGGTGGACTTGACAAAGTGCATCATCGAATTTGAAGCTCTGCCTCTTGTACATGTTGGACCAGATATGGAGGACCTAGCCGTGATTAAGCCCAAAATCTATGTTACAGCTTACTGGATCATTAGAAGCACATTGGTTTGCTCTTTTCAAATCAAAAGCCTGATGGCCATGAAGCCTGAGCAAGTGCATGTTCTGACCTGTCATAAATCTAAGAAAATGCTAATTTTCCTTTTACATGTTCCAATGATTTTTCTTTATATATTAAGGCCAAATACTTCAAGTTGAATAACTCTGCTAACTTCAGCTACTTCTCCAGGTATTCAAATATAACAATTGCGGCTGGGAGCTCTTGAGTTTAGACAACAGGTTAAGCAGCATATACAGTCACCTTAGGCCGCAGGTGGATGCTTTTCGTCGACAAACAAGTTATTGTCTGGATTGTTTAGAATGATTTAGAATCCTTTCAATGAAAACAAGATTACATTTACATACAATGAGAGTGTGATACATTTATTTCTATTGTCTAACAGAGGCAAAGATGCACCAGAAGCTACTGAGCCTTTTTAAGAAGTCCCATATTGACAATCAAGACGTTCTTCAGATGTTGTTTGCTCTAAAAGATAACTTGCCACTTAAGGATTGTTCTACACAAGAAAAGGTAAAACCTCTCGTTCTTTCTTTCATTTCTTGTTTATTTACTTTCTCTCATTAAATGAATTATTCATTTCTAATTTGATCATCATTTAGTTACAGTGAAGAATAAATCATGGTGCTCTTCTGTTAACCCTTCACTCTAAAATGTTTCCATCATTTAGCAAATTTATGATTAAAACTCTGTTTATCTTATTTAGCAAACTCCTGGATTGATTGCCAGTTAGGTGTTTCTGCATTGAAAAGCAAGGTTGTCCTACTTCTGATTTCCAAGCCAGATCTCCTTCCATTTGAGCAGTTGTTTTTTTCTAGTGAACCAAACATATGATCATCCTCACAATGACAAGACAGAAGGAAGCTATGCCATTATATGGGTTCCCATTTCATTTTATGAAGCATGGATAGATACCGAGCAGAAATGGTTTGACTTTATATCAAACTCCATGCCATGTTACTTGGTACGACAACCTTGGTCTCTAAACTCTGCTGTGGTAAACTTCATGAAACAAGAATGGAACTATGGAGGTGAAGCCATTATGGTAGTTTTGGATTCAGAAGGGATGATTACAAACTCGAATGCGCTTGATATGGTATTCATATGGGGTTCTAAAGCATACCCTTTTTCACTTTCAAGAGAAAATGAGCTTTGGGATGGGGAGAAATGGAAAATGCAACTTATCACAAATGAAATTCACCCCATCCTCACACAATGGGTAACTTATTGAAATACTTGTTTCTTTTCTTTTCTTCTGGATCTTTCATATTCTGCTTATTACTTCCGAATTCTTGTCAGGTTGAAGAAGGGAGAAATATTTGCATCTATGGAAGTGAAAACTTAGATTGGATTAGAGAATTCAATGCTAAAATGAAAGATATAAAGGATGCAGGTATGCAGCATGAGATGATATATGTTGGTAAGAATAACCCTGGTGAACATACAAAAGAGATTTTAAGCATTATGAATAGAGAAATACAGAGCAACTTACTCTCTTTCACAAAGATACAGCTCTTTTGGCTTAGATTAGAGAGCATGAGAAGATCTAAATCCAGACTAGGGAACAATGCCAATACTGATAATGTTCTAGCTCAGGTCTCAGCCTTGCTGGATAACAATAATGACAATGGCTGGGCAGTATATGGCAAAGGATTGTCAACTGATATTGTAAGGGTTGAAGGGGATGAAATCTTTCGATGCTTGAATCTGTTTCGACAGTGGGCCGAAAATGTGGGTCGGTTGGAGTTTATAGATGCTCTCAGGACTGTCCTTGAACCGCCTCTGGTTGAGGGGCCTTGCAATCACACACAAGTTGTTCCTTATTCTGAAGGGTTAGTTCAAGGAAACATGGTATGCCAGAATTGCAAGCGGCTTATGAAGAAGTTCACCATCTATGAATAAATTGCCAGTAATTAAAGTAGGAAATCCCAGTGAAGATTTTCCGACTCAAAAAACTTTTGTTGAATGGACTGATGATAATGCTGATTTAATCATCACACTTCTATGTGATCATTTCCGAAGCTAAATATTTATTACAGATAAATTTAACTTAGATGAATTTCAACCCTGAAAACCTTGAATCCTTTAACTTGGATACCAATACCATTGTTATACTTATAGCAAGTCTTATTACGACCAAGCAAAAATGTTTATTTTTTCTTTTAATACAAATTGGTGTGGCTGGTAGTTCAACTCATCAATCTCTTTTAGAGTTTTTAATAAAAATTCTGATAATTAATATTCGGAATCAATATATACATTTTTAAAATATATATAATGTTTTAATAGTTATAATTCAAAAGTTACAAGTGATCCAAAAGCTAGTCACTCAGTTGTGAATTCAAGCGTTGCTATTATTCATAGTGATAAATTATATATCTTATTATAAAAAATTATAGCACATGATTATTAGAGAAGAGTCGTGATAATTCAAGTAGACATCTATTAAAACTTCTATTTATTGTTAAAAGATCTTACTCTATTTAGATAGCTATATCTCCTATAAATAAGACTGGAATTTTATACTATAAAAGACTAAGAGACTAACCAAAAACTTATAAACAAAAGTTTCATTTGTTAGACTGTCGACACCTACAAAAATAAAATCTACTTGAAAGTATAAGATTAATAGAAAGTAGCAAGTAGGATCATAATAATTCTATTTCTTATGTAAAAACAAGTAAAATAAATTGAGGTGGTTTTATAAAATAAAAAACTAAAATTAAAATTAAAAGCTTAACAAAGAAAGCTATAAATAATTTTTTTGGGAAAAGTTAATGGTGAGAAGCTCTAGCAAAAGTAACATATTTGTTTGATTCTTAGACTCAGTCATCAACACAAGAATGTATTTAATGCCTTTAATAAATTTGTTATAGTTGTTGACTCAATATCGAGCAACTGATCTCTCCTTAATTGTTCAATAGCCAAGAGAAAACTTGTTTGAAATTACTTCCCTTACTAATAACGTTGTAACTCAACACCTAAGATTTTTCTTACTGGCAACATTAAGAACGAGAGAAACCTAAATCTAATTAACAAACCACCTCCACAAGGTTCATTTTAGCTAGCTCACAAATCTTAGGTACTTGTGATCACATGCTTCTGCGAAAACTTCATCACAACCTTAGCATTGTTTGTCAGATATGCCTCAGCCTCAACCCACTTAGACATGTATTTTACTACTACCAATATGTACTTATGACCAGAAGATGGAGGGAAAGGACTGAGAAAGTCAATACTCCAAACATCAAATAATTCTACCTCAATGATGTTTGTTTGAGGCATCTCATTTCTAATTGTGACGTTTCCAACCCTTTAACATCAATCACAGCTCCTTACGTAAGCATACTCGTCTTTAAATACTGTTGGCCAAAAGAATCCGGCTTGCAACATTTTGACCGCAGTACGTGTACCTCTGAAGTGTCCCCCACTCGGAGCTGAGTGGTAATGATATAGAATTTTATGTACTTCATCTTCTGCCATGCATCTCCTGATCATTTGATCTGTACACTTTTTAAACAAGTATGGTTCTTCTCAGAAATAGTACTTCACAGCATGAAGAAACTTAATCTTTTGATGATACGTTTTATCAATCGGCATCAAACCACAAGCTACATAGTTAGCAATATTAGCAAACCAAATGGTATTATGGACATGATTTACCTTTAGTATGTGTTCATCTAGAAATGTCTCCTGAATGGGTATAAGTGGAGAATTCCCTTCTTGCGGCTCCAATTTGGACAAGTGGTTTGCTACTTGGTTTTCTACTCCCTTACAATCTTGAATTTCTAAACCAAACTCTTGAAGTAGAAGTACCCATCAGATCAGTCTCGGTTTAGCATCTTTCTTGGCAAGTAAATACTTAATTGTCGAGTGGTCCGTATAGACAGTCACATTGCTACCTACAAGATAAGATCGAAACTTGTCAAAAAAAAAACACAATAGCAAGTAACTCTTTCTCTGTTACCGTATAATTTAGTTGAGCTTCTGTCAAAGTCTGATTTGCGTAGTAGATAGAATGAAAAACTTTGTTCTTTCGCTGGCTCATGACAGCTCCTATCACGTAGTCACTTGCGTCACACATCAATTCAAATGGAAAATCCCATTTGGTGTTACGATTATGGGTGTCGAAGCTAACCGATTCTTCAAATATTCGAAACCTCTTAAGCACCCCTCATCAAATTTAAATGTCATGTCCTTCTCCAATAATTTGCATAAGGGTTTAGTAATTTTAGAGAAGTCCTTGATAAATCTTCGATAGAAACCGGCGTGGCCCAAAAAGCTCCTTGTAATACCCCTACCCGTATTCATTGCCGGAATAAGGTACGAGGCATTACCGGAGTTTACGAATTAAATTTTTTTTTATATTCAATATAGCCCCTTTATAAATATCTAACCTTCCCTGCAATATTAAATCGAGACCAATCCACATCAACCAAATCAATTCAACATATTTTCAAGATAAATTCATGCATATTTATAAGATAACGTCATCACATATCTAAAACCAGGTTTGTTAACCATACTAATGGCTAACTTTACATTCATTTCACGTTAACAATTACTTTGTTAGCTTATACATATCATTGATTTCCAAAATAAAGTTTCTTTATATACCGAAATCCTGAGGTTGATAGTGTGATGTGTCTCCGACCAAATCCGACCTCCGAACTCTTAACACTACAAAACAGGGAAAAAGGAAATGAGGTAAGCACTTTGTGCTTAGTAAGCTCATGTAACAAGAATTATACTTACCTAATATTTTCAATACAATACAATAAATATTCATATATCCATCCAATGCATTATTACCCTAATATGCACAAACTCAACATTCAAGTTAGTACAATAATTTCCATGTACCAATAATATATACTATGATTGATGAGCTCATCAATATCATAATTTCCATTTCTTTGTTATTTTTCCATATTTATCCCGTTGAATTTATCGGAATTTCGATGGATTTTTAGAGGTACAATATTAGTGTACAATTTCGGGTCCGTCAATTCATATTCATGTGCGCACATTTCCATTTCAGAGAGCACACTCCCGCAAACCTCAACCTTGCAGCGGGATTACTAGTCTAGGCTAAATCCCCTGCAATATAAACTCATAGAGTATTGTCGGGATTACCAGTCCAAGCTAAATCCCCTACAACGACAATTACTCTAATAAGCTTGGATCTGAATTACCAGTCTAGGCTAAATTCAGACCCTAATTCAGATTACTCGTCTGGGTTAAATCCATTTTACACATATTCTTCGGGAGGGCTATATCAGGATAGGATCACTCGTCCGGGCTAGATCCTTTTTACTGTCAATTCCTTTTCAGAGATCCATCGAATTTTCCTTTCATTCAACCGGGATTTCTTCCCATTTTATCAAATATATCAATGTTTCATTAATTTTCATACAATGAACACTCAAATCATATTCACATCAATAACATACAATCTCAAGCATTTAAGAATATAATTCAAGTTACATGAACTTACCTTGATACTTGTTTGTAAACAATAAAAATCTACTAATCCCGAACTTTTTCCTTTCCTCGATCTAGCTTCGTATTTGAATCTTCCGGATCTAAATAAATAAATTTAATTATCAATTTAATACATTTCATGTTCATATGCAACATTCTCTATAATTCAACTATTATTTATAGTTCATTCAAAGCTATCTACTTGAATCATAGTTACTAAATTATTTATAACTTGAGCTACGGAACTCCAAATTAAGATTCGTTAATTTTCTCTGAAACTAGACTCATATATATTTTAACCATAAAATTTTCAGAATTTTTTGTTTATCCAATAAGTAAAATTTATTCTTTAAATTCACCCATTTTCTGCTGTTGATAGTTCTGACCCTTCTTCACTAAAAATTAATTATCTGTTCATACAGAAAATAATGTTCTCGTTTCTTTCTATTAAAAATAGACTCATTAAGGATTCTAGACATATAAATTTAATCCCATAATTGTTTTTATTCAATTTTTTATGATTTTTCAAAGTCAGAACAGGGGAACCCGAATTCATTCTGACCTTGTCTCACAAAATTCATTATATCTCAAAATTTACAAATCCATTGCTTACACTATTTCTTCTATGAGAAACTAGACTCAATAAGCATTAATGCCATATTTTTTTTCATCTTCTAATTTGATTTCTATAATTTATGGTGATTTTTCAAAGTTAGTTTACTGCTGCTGTCCAAACTGTTTTTGTGCAAGCTGTTTATTACCGTTTTTCCCCTAAGCTTTTAATAAATGATAATTTCGTCCCTACTCAATTAGCCTCTTAAAATTGAGCTGATTTTTCTCAATTAACATTTTATTCTATCACCTTAAACTAGTTTACAACCTTTAGGAATCAGAATTTCAGCAATAGACTTTAATTCCAAGCATTTTCACAATTAGGTCCTAAAAATCAATTTCTATTGAAATTACCTAATAAAATCATCTCATAAACAAATTAAAGTTTTAATTTCATTCTATTTCATCATAAACTTACAGCACTCAGCCATGGTGACTTTCAATTTTATCCATGAAATCAAAAACTAATGAATTTAATAGTAGGACCTAGTTGTAAAAGTCTTAGAAACACAAAAATTACAAGAAAAAGGCAAGGATTAACTCACTTGGTGCAAAAATTACGAAATACCAGCTTAGAGAACCCTCCTATGGCGTTTTTAGCTACTAGAATTGAAGAGAAATGAAGAGAAATCTAGATATTTCCTATTTAGTCCTAGTTTTATTTAGTTAATTTTGCAATATTTCAATTTTACCCTTAATTTATCAATTTTTCTGCCGATTTCATACCCTTGCCGTCCAGCCCAAATAACTTTTGAGTCTAATTGCCTTTTAAATCCTTTCTCATTAGACTTTTAAGCTATTTAATCATTCTAGCAACTTTTACACCTATTACAATTTAGTCCTTTTCATTTAATTGACTACCCAAACATTAAAATTTCCTAACGAAATTTTAATACCACATTAATAACATTTCATAAATATTTATAAAATTATTTTTGACTCGGTTTTAATAGATAAAGGTCTCGATACCTTGTTTTTACCCAATTTCTTCAATAATTTCTTTTTCTATCTAATTACTAAATCGGTAAAATTTTTCTATCAATATTTTCATACGATTTTCCTATCATATCAATTTTCATGCAAAAATATTGAAATAAATTTCTCTTTAAATCGAATTTGTGGTTACGAAATCACTGTTCCGATAACTTTGAATTTAGGTCATTACAACTCTCCCTCCTTTAAGGATTTTCGTCCTCGAAAATCTTACTAGTAAAGAGATATGGGTATTGTTTCCTCATTGCCTCCTCCGGTTCCCATGTCGCTTCCTCAATCTCGTGCTTTTTCCACAATACTTTCACCAAATTTATCTTTTTATTTCTAAGCTCTTTTGTCTCTCGTGCCAATATCTTGTCCGGTTCTTCACTGTAAGTCATATCCGGTTGAATCTCCACTTCTGTCGGAGAAATAACATGTGAAGGATCTGATCGATATCGTCGTAACATAGATACATGAAAAACATTATGGATTCTATCAAGTTCCGGTGATAATGCCAATCGATAAGCGACCGGTCCAATTCTTTCTATGATTTCATATGGCCTGATAAATCTTGGACACAGTTTACCCTTTCGACCAAATTGGAGGACTTTCTTCCAAGGAGACACTTTCAGGAATACCTTGTCACCGACTTGAAATTCAATCTCTTTTCATTTAAGGTCGGCATATGATTTTTGACGATCGGAAGCTACTTTTAGACTATCTCGAATAACTTTTACTTTTTCTTCTGTTTCCGGATCAAATCAATCCCATGTATCTTCCTTTCATTAAGCTCTGTCCAATATAACGGTGTTCTAAATTTTCTACCATACAAAGCTTCATAAGGAGCCATTTTAATACTGGACTGATAACTGTTATTGTAAGCAAATTCAATCAAAGGTAGATACCTCTCCCAATTACCTTCAAACTCTAGTATACAACATCGGAGCATATCTTCCAATACTTGAATTACACGCTCAGATTGACCATCTGTCTAAGGATGAAATGAAGTGCTGAAATACAATTGAGTACCCAAGGCTTCTTGCAATTTGTCCCAGAAACGAGACGTAAATCAGGGATCTCTATCTGATATAATGGAGACAGGCACTCCATGTAGCCTGACAATCTCAGATATGTACAGTTCAGCTAGTTTACCTAAAGAATAATCCATACGTACCGGAATAAAGTGAGCTGACTTTGTCAATCGGTCTACAATCACCCAAATAGCATTCTTTTTCCTTGGAGACAAAGGTAACCCCGATACAAAATCCATAGTGATTCTTTCCCATTTCCATTCCGGTATAGTAATTGGCTGAAGTAACCCCGAAGGTACCTGATGTTCAGCTTTAACTTGCTGACATATTAAACACCTTGATACAAACTCAGAGATATCACGTTTCATTCTTGACCACCAGTACATCTTTTTCAGATCATTATACATTTTATTACTCCACGGATGTACAAACATAGTACCGCTGTGAGCCTCGCATAGAATCTTCTGTATAAGCTCTAAATTCTGAGGTACACATACCCTACCTCTGAATAATAAACAACCATCAGAACCAATCTGAAATTCAGAATCATTACCTGACTTACACTGTGCCCGTTTAACTTGTAACTTCTCATCATTCTTCTGAGCTTCACATATTTGCTGTAAAAATGCCTGTTTAGCTCTTAATTCTGCTAGGATTGAACCATCATCAGTCAATGATAACCGGGTATTCATAGCTCGTAAAGCAAACAGAGATTTCTGGCTCAAAGCATCAGCTACAACATTAGCCTTACCCGGATGGTAATTAATAATCAAATCATAGTCCTTTATTAGTTCAAGCCACCTGCGTTGTCTCAAATTCAAATCTTTCTGTGTCATCAAATATTTCAAGCTTTTATGATCAGTATAAATATGACATTTCTCACCGTACAAGTAATGTCGCCATATCTTCAGCGCAAATACAATAGCAGCTAATTCAAGATCATGTACTGGGTAATTTCTTTCATGTGGTTTAAGTTGTCTTGAAACATAGACTATTACTTTACCTTCTTGCATTAAGACACAACCTAAACCATTTAATGAGGCATCACTATAAATAACAAATTCCTTACCCAGTTCAGGCTGCACTAATACACGTGCTTTCGTTAGTAGATCTTTCAATCGGTTGAAACTCTGCTGACATTCATCAGTCCACTCGAACTTTACATCTTTCTGCAATAATCGAGTCATCGGAGAAGCTATCATAGAGAATCCCTGTACAAATCTCTGATAATAACAAGCTAAACCCAAGAAACTTCTAACTTGAGATACATTCTTTGGTGGATTCCAATTGACAATAGCTGAGATTTTACTTGGATCTACCCTGATGCCTTCGGCAGATACAATGTGTCCAAGAAAACCCACTTCTCGGAGCCAAAATTCACATTTACTGAATTTAGCATATAACTGCTTCTATCGCAGAATTTGCAACACAATTCTCAAATGTTCTGCATGTTCTTCTTCATCCCGAGAATAAACTAAAATATCATCAATGAATACTACTACAAATCTATCTAAGTACGGTCTGAATATCCGGGTCATCAAATCCATGAATACTGCAGGTGCATTAGTTAGCCCAAACGGCATAACCAGAAACTCCTAATGCCCATACCTGGTTCTAAAGGCTGTTTTTGGCACATTTGACTCCTTTACCCGTAACTGATAATAACCTGATCGAAGATCAATCTTTGAAAACACAACAACACCTTTCAGCTGATCAAATAAATCATCAATTTGGGGTAATGGGTACTTATTCTTTATGGTTACTTTATTAAACTGCCGGTAGTCGATACACAATCTCAAAGACCCATCTTTCTTTTTCACAAACAGAACCGAGGCACCCCAAGGTGAATGACTCGGTCGAACAAAACCCCTGTCAACAAGTTCTAGCAACTGTGTCTTTAACTCCTTTAATTCTGTAGGAGCCATACGATATGGAGCTATGGAGATCGGAGTAGTTCCCAGAATCAAATCTATAGAAAATTCCACTTCTCTTTCTGGTGGCAATCCTGGTAATTCCTCTAGAAACACATCAGAAAATTCACATACCACTGGAACTGCCTGTATCTTTGACTCAGATACCTTGGTGTCGAGTACATAAGCCAAGTAAGCATCATACCTTTTTTTGACATACCTTTGTGCTGCCATTACTGAAATCACATCAGATAACCCCTCTGTCTGATCAGATTTAACCAGGAGCAACTCACCATTCTGACATTTTAGCACAATATATTTTTGCCTACAATTTACTACCGCATCATGCTGGGTTAACCAATCCATGCCCAATATCACGTCAAATTCATCAAATGGCAGTAACATCAAATCAGCCGGGAAACAATAACCTCTTACCTTCAGTGGACAATTTTTACAAATTTTATCCACCAACACAGACTGGCCCAGGGGGTTCGAGACTTTAACCACAAATTCAGTAGGTTCAACAGATAAATTTTTAACAATTGCAAGTTTAACACATATATATATGAATGCGTAGAACTAGGACCAATCAATGCAGTAATATCAGTATCAAGTAAAGAAAATGTACCAGTAATAATATCAGGTGCTGAGGCATCTTCTCTGGCACTGATGGCATATGTCCTAGCAGGTGCTCGTGCTTCAGACCTACCTACAATATCTTTCGTAGCTCCTCGGCTACCACTGACATTATCAGATGGTCGAGGTGGTCTACCTCTGGAAACTAGATTACTCGGCTTCGATATCTGTTCAGCTTCTTTTTCACCTCTTTCTGGACAATCTCTGAGGAAATGGTCAAAAGAACCACATCGGTAACAAGCCCTGCTCTTTAATCGACATTCACCAAAATAAGCTTTATTACAGTACTAGCATCTCGGCTTAGGAGTGCCAACACTGCCAACATTGGTCACTGATGGAGTGGAAGGTCTTGGATTAATGCGTTGAGAACCTCGCTGTTTACCCGAATACCCAGTGGCTGAGGTAGAAAAATCTTGGTACTTCTTCAATTTCTTTGAAGCAGAAAACTGAGATTTTCCCATTGGTCTTTTACTAAAAATTCGAGCTTCCCTCTCAGCCTGTTTCTTTTCTTTGCTCAATTCTTTTGCTTTATAAGCTTTCTCTGCCAATGTAGCAAACTCTTAAATTTCAAGAATTCCGATCATTAGCTTAATGTCTTTATTTAACCCTTCTTCGAATCCTTTGCACATTTCAGCTTCTAACTGTACCCATTCTTGAGCATATTTACTCAATCGAACAAATTCTCTTTCATATTCAGATACTGATCTGTTACCCTGTTTCAACTCAAGAAATTCTTTTCTTTTCTGATCGAGAAACCTCTGGCTGATATATTTTTTTCTGAACTCGGTCTGAAAGAATTCCCATGTAATTTCTTCTTTCGGAACAACTAAAGCTTTAGTATTCCACCAATGGTAAGCTGTGTCTTTTAGCAGTGAGACGGCACATTTCAGACATTCTTCTGGCGTACAAGATAATTCCTCCAAAACCCCAGTAGTGTTTCCTAACTAGAATTCAGCCCGTTCGGAATCATCATCAACTGCTACTCAAAATTATTCGGCCCCATATTTTTGAATTTTATCTACTGGAGCTTTTCCTTTTTTGACAGATTCAGTACCTGCACCCTGTGGGATCTCGGGAACCGGTGAAGGAGTAGGATGGGGAGCTTGAACTTGCTGCACTACAAGGTTAGTTCTTAAATATTGATTAAACCATTCATTCATCATTTGAAAGAAGGCTATTTTTGCCTCCTCCCCTCGACCCTCTGTCTCGGGCCTTCTACTGCTAGTTTCTTCTCTTTGTACTGAAGCTGGAGCATGACTCCCAGCTTCCTCAGATTGAGCTCGGTCGGATGACATTACTATAAGAAAAACACATTTTAAATGGTCAGGAGATATCACACTATCAATAATAATTTAAATGGCATGTATAGCTAATCCTGTATTTGCTACATCGGTCCTAGAACCGGCTAAACCGTAGCTCTGATACCAATAAATGTAATACCCCTACCCGTATTCATTGCCGGAATAGGGTACGAGGCATTATCGGAGTTTACGAATTAAATTTTTTTTTTATATTCAATATAGCCTCTTTATAAATATCCAACCTTCCCTGCAATATGAAATCGAGACCAATCCACATCAACCAAATCAATTCAACATATTTTCAAGATAAATTCATGCATATTTATAAGATAACGTCATCACATATCTAAAACCAGGTTTGTTAACCATACTAATGGCTAACTTTACATTCATTTCACGTTAACATTTACTTTGTTAGCTTATACATGCCATTGATTTCCAAAATAAAGTTTCTTTATATACCTAAATCCTGAGGTTGATAGTGTGATGTGTCTCTGACCAAATCCGACCTCCGAGCTCTTAACACTACAAAACATGGAAAAAGGAAATGAGGTAAGCACTTTGTGCTTAGTAAGCTCATGTAACAAGAATTATACTTACCTAATATTTTCAATACAATACAATAAACATTCATATATCCATCCAATGCATTATTACCCTAATATGCACAAACTCAACATTCAAGTTAGTACAATAATTTCCATGTACCAATAATATATACTATGATTGATGAGCTCATAAATATCATAATTTCCATTTCTTTGTTATTTTTCCATTTTATCCCGTTGAATTTATCGAAATTTCAATGGATTTTCAGAGGTACACTATTAGTGTACAATTTCGGGTCCGTCAATTCATATTCATGTGCGCACATTTCCATTTCAGATAGCACACTCCCGCGAACCTCAACCTTGCAGCGGGATTACCAGTCTAGGCCAAATCCCCTGCAATATAAACTCATAGAGTATTGTCGGGATTACCAGTCCAGGCTAAATCCCCTGCAACGACAATTACTCTAATAAGCTTGGATCTGAATTACCAGTCCAGGCTAAATTCAGACCCTAATTCAGATTACCTGTCCGGGTTAAATCCATTTTACACATATTCTTCGGGAGGGCTATATCAGGATAGGATCACCCGTCCGGGCTAGATCCTTTTTACCGTCAATTCCTTTTCAGAGATCCTTCGAATTTTCCTTTCATTCAACCGGGATTTCTTCCCATTTTATCAAATATATCAATTTTTCAATAATTTTCATACAATGAACACTCAAACCATATTCACATCAATAACATACAATCTCAAGCATTTAAGAATATAATTCAAGTTACACGAACTTACCTTGATACTTGTTTGTAAACAATAAAAATCTACTAATCCCAAACTTTTTCCTTTCCTCGGTCTAGCTTCATATTTGAATCTTCCGGATCTAAATAAATAAATTTAATTATCAATTTAATACATTTCATGTTCATATGCAACATTCTCTATAATTCAACTATTATTTATACTTCATTCAAAGCTGTCTATTTGAGTCATAGTCACTAAATTATTTATAACTTGAGATACGGAACTCCAAATTAAGATCTGTTAATTTCCCCTGAAACTAGACTCATATATATTTTTACCATAAAATTTTCAAAATTTTTGGTTTATCCAATAAGTAAATTTTATTCTTTAAAATCACCCTGTTCTACTGTCGACAGTTCTGACCCTTATTCACTAAAAATTAATTATCTATTCATACAGAATTCAAATAATGTTCTCGTTTGTTTCTATTAAAAATAGACTCATTATGGATTCTAGACATATAAATTTAAGCCCATAATTGTTTTTATTAAATTTTTTATGATTTTTCAAAGTCAAAATAGGGGAACCCGAATTCATTCTGACCTTGTCTCACAAAATTCATTATATCTCAAAATTTACAAATCCATTGCTTACACTATTTCTTCTATGAGAAACTATACTTAATAGGAATTAATGCCATATTTTTTTTCATCTTCTAATTCGATTTCTACAATTTGTGGTGAGCTGCTGTCCAAACTGTTTTTGTGCAAGCTGTTTATTACCATTTTTCCTCTAAGCTTTTAATGAATGATAATTTCGTCCCTACTCAATTAGCCTCTCAATTGAGATGATTTTTCTCATTTAGCCTATTTAATCATTCTAGCAACTTTTACACCTATTACAATTTAGTCCTTTTCATTTAATTGACTACCCAAACATTAAAATTTCCTAACGAAATTTTAATACCACATTAATAACATTTCATAAATATTTATAAAATTATTTTTGACTCGGTTTTAAGAGATAGAAGTCTCGATACCTTGTTTTTACCCAATTTCTTCAATAATTTCTTTTTCTATCTAATCACTAAATCGGTAAAATTTTTCTATCAATATTTTTATACGATTTTCCTATCATATCAATTTTCATGTAAAAATATTGAAATAAATTTCTCTTTAAATCGAATTTGTGGTTACGAAACCACTGTTCCGATAACTTTGAATTTAGGTCATTACACTCCTAACACTCTTTACAGATGTTGAAGGTGGGAGTGTCTCAATAAAGTCTACCTTTGTTTTATCTACCTCGATTCCATGTGTCATTATCCGATGCCCTAGAACAATACCTTATCGTACCATGAAATGACACTTTTTCCAGTTAAGTACGAGGTTTGTTTCTTCGCATCGCCTTAGTACCTTGGCTAGATTGGCTAGACAATCATCATATGTATCTCCGAGTACTGAAAAATCATCCATAAAGACTTTTAAGTATTTCTCAACCATATTAGTAAAAATAGACATCATACATCTTCGAAATGTAGTAGGTGCATTACATAAACCAAATGGCATGTGTCTAAATGCGAATGTACTGTACAGGTAGGTGAATGTTGTCTTGTGTTGATCTTCCGGTGCTACTGTGATCTGATTATACCCCGAGTATCCATTGAGAAAACAGTAATAGTCTTGCCCCGTGAGTCTATCCAGCATCTGCTCCAAAAAGGGCAAAGGAAAGTGATCTTTACTAGTCGACTTGTTCAGCTTCCGGTAATTGATTCAAATTCTCCATCCCGTAATCGTTCTTGTAAAAATCAACTCATTATTCTCGTTCTTAAAAACTGCAATACCTCTTTTCTTTGGCATGCACTAGACTACACTTACCCATGAACTGTTTGAGATAGGGTAAATTATACCCGCATCTAACCACTTAATGATTTCTTTCTTTACCATGTCCTTTATGATGGGGTTCAGTCTTTATTGTCCATTAATCATCCCTTTCTTGCCATCCTCCAAGATGATCTTGTGCATGCATATAGATGAACTAATGCTGCAAATATGGGCTATGGTCAATTCGATAGTCTTCTTGAATTGTTTCAATACTAGGATGAGTTTCTCTTTTTGCTCAATGGTTAATTCCGCTGAAACAATCATAGGAAAAGTAGAAGTGTTACCTAAATAAACATATTTTAAATGTGAGGGAAGTACCTTCAGTTCTAATTTAGGTGGTTCCTCGATTGACATTTTTGGTTGGGCATAATCCCTATTCTCTAACTCCAAAGATTCAAAACGGGGTTGCTAATTAAATCCGCTTTGATTAGCTTCTTGCAAAGCTAAGTATTCACCCTCCTCTTCATCATTTAGACAGTTTGATGTCAAAATTTGTTCCAACGGGTCCTCAACATAGTTGAGTTCCTTTTCCATGATTAATTTATCTAAATCAGACACTACAAAACAATCATCAATTGTGTCAGGAAATCGCATAGACTTAAAAATGTTAAATGTTACCTAGTCCTCCTGAACACGTATAGTAAGCTCGCCCTTCTACACACCAATAAGGGTCCTTCCAGTTGCTAGGAAAGGCCTTCCTAGGATGATTGACACTTTTTTGTCTACTTCAAAGTCTAGAATAACAAAGTTAGCAGGAAAAATAATTTTGTCTATATGTACCAATACATCCTCGATTCCTCGATTTTTCCTTTTGGATGTGCTAAAGATCGATCTACTAATTGAAGTTTAACTATAGTATGTCTAACTTCACCTATCCCCAGTTTCCTAAATATTAACATGGGCATCAGGTTGATACTCGCACGCAAATCACATAGTGCCTTATCATAATATTTTGCTACAATATGTTGCTCCAATGTTGCAAGGTATGGTAAATCATCCAAGATCCTTCAACTTTGGGGGTAGTTTGTCTTGAAGATATGCACTGCATTCCTTTGTCAGAGTTACCATCTTAAATTCTCCAAGCCTTCATTTTTTTGACAAGATATCCTTTATGAATTTGACGTAGTTCGGCATTTGTTCAAGTGCTTCAACCAACAGGATATTGATATGAAGTTTCTTGAGCACGTCTAGGAACTTATTGAATTAAAATTCTTGCTTTTGCTTCTAAAGTCTTTGAGGGTAAGGTGGTGGAGGCTTCTTTACTGGAACTGATTGATTCATCTTCTGTGGCAATTTTGCATTTAACGAAGTTGTTAGTTTACTAGAATTAACTGGTTCAGAAGTTACCTTATCGAATTTTGTAGATTCAGGTTCCGCTGAAACTAAAATTTCAACACTCGGTTGAACTTCCTCTAAGTCTTGAGCATCAGCTGGTGGAAACACAAAAATTTACACATTTTTTCATACCCTTTTTAACTTAAATTCATGAAATTCAGTTAAATTCTTGTCGAAGAATAATTAATTTTTATAAAATAATTGAAGTGCACTTAATATATGAACATGTTATATTTTAGTTAATTTCATAATTATTTTTGATGAATTTTGGTTATTTTCAATAGATTTGCACAAAGGGCAAAAAATAGCTCAGCAGATACTACTAGAAGCACAAAACCGAGAAGCAATTTGAAGTATCGAGGTGAACTAAATTTCAGCCTAAGGCAGTCCAAAATTATATGTATTTATTCATAATATAATTAGTTTTAATTTATATCCAATTTAATTTGGGTTAATAAACTATGATTAATTAATTATGAAAAAGTGGTTCAATTGAATTGAACCAAGTAAACCGAACCGGCAAAGAAAAGGACAGCCTAAAACCATCCAAGTCCTGACCCAATTCAGCTCATTAGTTGATTATTTAAGCTACAAAGAAGCCCTTGAGGACTTGTTCAAATTGCAATTAAGCCCCTCCACAATTGGTGGCTTTGTAAACTTGCCCCAAGCCATTTTTAGCAAAGTTGAAGCCATCAACTTTGCCACATAGGAGAGGGTGGCTCTTTGGTTGCTATTTTTAGAAAATTTCAGCTGCCACATTCAGCTATAAAACCCCCCTTGGCTGATCATTCAACACATCCCTCATTCACATCTCTTCTCACACAATTCTTCTCTCCTCTTTCACTTTTTCCCCCATTTTCCCATTCAAAGTTCCTTACTCTTTTGCTGATTTCTCCCCTTGAGAAAGGGTTATTCTTCAGCCATTTTGGAGCAAAAATTGAGTGTTCATAGCAGCCTTCATTAGCAAGGACAACAAAGAAGGAAGAACGGAGCAACCTAGTCAAGCCACGAAAAAACACTGGATTTGATTATTGTTCCTTATCTCTTTAAATTTTGTTGTTTTTGTGAAGAACACATCTATGAATTTCTATGTTGTTGGAATGGTTAATTTAATCAGCTTAGATTGAATTTAATTCATGTTGGGTTGATTGCATTTTGTTCTCTTAAATTATTAAAATTGTGTTTATGCTGTTATAGGCCCTGGTAAAATGCTCAATTAAGTAAAATCATGCCTAAGTTATTCTTGCATTATAATTGTGACAGAACTAATGAATAAATTATTTAAATGGATTGAAATTGTAATTAATTGACACAATACTTAATCAGTGCATGTTTATTCTTCTAAGGTAGCTGAAGGTTAAATTAGCATTGTATCTGGCGATACATTTGCCTTGCATAACTTGCAAGATTATTGTGATTAAACTGTTTGAATTGACATAGAAATATGCAAGAGATTAGTTCAATTTAATGAGTATGTATGTGCAATGACATGTTGTTTATTAGAATCTGTTTAATTGATTGAATTAACATAGGGATATGTTAAGAGATGAATGAAATTGTGTAGGTGAGTATGTTCATAAGTTAGCAAATTACCGAGTTGCCATGAATTTATTCGTAACAACATAAACATGAGTTTAATAATTCTAAGTTAAAGAAATGTAATTAATCCAACATAATTGTGTCATCTTGATTAAATCATATTTTGAAATCGTGCATTACAAATTTTATTTTTATTTAGTTTAAAATCTTATTTTTTTAATCACCCTTTTCAAAAAAAAATATTTTTTTACCGAAGTGTTTTAAATTGCATTTATAAATAATTCTTTTCACAGTCCCTGTAGGTATGATAACTTGACATTTACTTGTCACTTTATTACTTGTTGCGATTGTGTACACTTGCACATTTCCGTCGTTCCAGCTGGCTCCTTTTCAACTTCAATGGTATTTGGCTCTAATGTTTTTCTTCTCCTCAATGCCAACACTTTACAATGCTCTTTCTCTGGATTCCTCGGATTCTCCGTATCACTAGGTAAAACACCTTGTGGTCAGTTTTTGAGTTCAGTTGCAAGCTGACCCATTTGGTTTTCCAAGTTTTTCAATATAGCTATTTGGCTTTGGATTAAGGCATCATTCTTGGCAATGTATACCTTCAACAAGTTTTCTAAGCCATTGGATGGTTCAGCTTGAGGTTGTTTTTGAACTTGTTATCTAAAAATAGGTGGTTGGGTCGGTCTAGGTTGGGCGTATGTGTTACTGGGTCCATCCCCTTGGTTACTTTAGGAGAAATTAGGGTGGTTTCGCCACGATGGGTTATAGGAATTGGATTGTAGTCCTTGCAATCCTCGATTTTGGTTCTAGTTACCCATGTAATACACGGATTTTGGGTTCAATAGACATTCTTTGAATAGATGTCCTTCCCTACAATAGACATAGGCTACATTTTCAATTTGATTTGGTGGTTGTGTAACACCCCTCACCCTTGCCCAATGCCGAGATAGGGTTCAAGGCGCTACCTGGTTTACACATTCACAAACACACTAAATCGGGTCACCGAATTTCACCCAAAATTAAAGCTTTTCAAACACATGCATATCGTCCCTTATACAGGCCTTCGAGACCTAAACCATACATCGAGTTAATTCGGGACAAAGCCGAGAACATTCGATAAACTCTGGGCAACTTGTTAAATTTCCTTGCTTTAGTGAGTCACACGCCCGTGTGGGTAGGGCTGTTTGGTCACACGCTCGTGTGGCCTGGGACATGCTTGTGCCCTTAGCCCGTGTAACTCTCTGTTTATGACATCAGCATGCATTTAAGGGCACACGGCCAAGACACACGCCCGTGTGTCCAGCCCGTGCTTGACACTGACTTAAAATTTTAGGTGCAGGGGACGCACGACCATACCACATGCCCCTAGGGGTGATCCGTGTGTCACACACGGCCTAGTCACACGCCTATGTGTCTACCCGTGTGGACCTTGTTAGTCTATTTTCTAAGCCTTTGGTCACCCTCTATCAACTAATCACACTTATAGGTTACCTTAATACATAATAAGGCCAGATTATATACTTACAAATATCCTTGGTAAACCTTATTGCATGTAAACCTCATGTTTTTGGTTTTATACATGCTAGGTTATTTCCTTTGTATTAAGGATTAAGGTGCCTTATTAACACCTTTAAGATTGGCTCATTATTGTAACTCATTTCCAATTATGGGCAAGCCACTCCATGTAAACACAAACATGCATAGATTTGTAGGTCATAGCCTACTTCAAAATAAGCCAATTTTCCATGGCCAAATACAAGAAGATATGTAAACTTTTACAAGCTTTCATATGGGAAATTAAAATGACACAGATCACAAAATGAACCAAATCCCTATACATGCATTGAACAAAATAAGGGTATCTATATACCAAAGCTGGTCTAGTTGATAGTGTGTTGGTTCTCCAACCGTCTTCCAATATTTACGAGTTATTGAGTTCTATAAGATAGGGAAAAGAGAGAAGGGTAAGCATTTACATGCTTAGTAAGCCCTAATAACTGGAAAGTAAACTTACCAAGTAATTAGCATACAACCATATTTAGCAAATATATCAACAAGAATGAAATGGTTTCCCTATCACATGCACTCAATCAACAAAATAGTCACAATAATAATGTCCCATGTAATTTGTCTTAGATGAGCTCATCATTCATCCTTTCATTTATATATATATCTCATGTTAATCCTGTTGAGTTTGTAGGAAATTTCGATAGGTTACCCATTATCCGTCAGGTCATAAGAGTGATCGTCTCATGTATGCACTCCCGCGAACCTCACATCTTACAGCGGGATTACTAGTACAGGCTAAATCCCCCTTATTTGAACTCATAAGGAGATGTTGGGATTACCAGTCTAGGCTAAATCCCATATAGTGACAAACATCCTTAATAAGCTCGGATCTGAAATACCAGTCCAGGCTAAATTTAGACCCTAATCGAATTACCCATCTGGGCTAAATCCATAATGCACACATATTCTTTGGGAGGCTCAGTCACTCAAGGAACACCCGTCCGGGTTAGATCCTTTTCTATATTTGAGATCAACGGATTACTCGTCTGGGTTAAATCCTTTTCTACAACACATGCAGGATCTCAAGTCACATGTAAATCATGGTTTATTCATCGAATTTCCTTATCAATCTCAACCGGGTCATTTATCAACATATTATTATTAAGAATGTATTACATAGATTTTCATGCCATCATCAAATACAATTACCATACATTCATAAAACATACAATTAGGTATATTATGAGTTTACTTTAAGTTATCCGAACTTACCTGGTATTCGTCTCAGAATCGTGTTTCGGTTATTTCGAAACTTTTCGTTTTCCTCGATCGACCTTCGAAATTTGTTCCTTGGGGTCTATAACAATAAAATTAAATCATTAACAACTCACATTATACATTATGAGTCTAAATTTCACCCCAGTCCAAATGACCGTTTTGCCCCTAACCTTTTACATTTTTACGATTTAGTCCCTAGGCTCGTATAATGAAATGCATGCTATTTCTACCTTACCCAAGCCTAGCCAAACATTTTCACTCTTATGGCAGCCCACATGTTTCCATTATTTCACATTTCTACCTCATACTTTACACCTTTTGCGAAAAGGTCCTTTTAGGGGTTTTTCATGAAAATCACCTAGGAAAAGATATTGAACACACATCCAACTTTAATATTCCTCCATAAAACATCAAAATACAAGTAAATCATGCATGGTTAAATTTTTAAACATGAACCCTAGCATGATATATGGGTAGAATAGAGAGAGTAAGCTACCGGGATTTAAAAAATACGAAGAACATTAAAAACGGGGCTTGGGAGCACATACTGTTGAGCTTGAAAAGCTTGAAAACCTTAGCTATGGAGAACCCAAAATTTCGGCAGCAACATGAAAGAAATTAGCTGATTTTTGGCTTATTTTTCCCATATTATTTCATTAAAATGCCAAATGACCAAAATACCCTTAAGCCCTTTATTTAAAATTTCATCCATACAAGCCCATTTTTGTCCAAAATCTTAGAAATTGGGAAAATTTCTCCTCAAGACCTTATAATTAATATTCTAAAGCAATATCATACAAACTTCTTCTATAACCCAAGTTTTGCAATTTATTCAATTTAGTCCCTAATTTCTAATTGGACACTTTACTCAAAGAATTTCTTCATGATACTTTAACACATGCATATTATTATATTCTAGACCTCATAATAATCATAAATAAATATTTTGATGTCGAATTTGTTTTCCCGAAACCATTTTTCCAACTGGGCCCTATTTCGGGATGTTACATTTCTCACCCTTAGGGACTTTTGTCCTCGAAAGTCTTACCAGTAAACAGGTTCAGATATTGGCTTTTCATGGTTTCTTCCGGCTCCCATGTAGCCTCTTCCACACCATGTCAACGCCTTAAAACCTTTACCAAAGCTACGTCTTTATTTCTGAACTGTTTAATCTCGCGAGCTAAAATCTTGACCGGTTCCTCACCATAAGTCATGTTCAATCGAATTTCAATCTCAGTCAGTGAAATCACATGAAAGGGGTCTGATCGATATTGTCTTAACATAGATACATGGAAAACATCGTGAATCTCTTCCAATTCAGGTGGCAATGCCAAACGATAGGCTAATAGTCCAACCCTTTCGGTGATCTCATACGGTCCAATAAATCGTGGACTCAGTTTGCCTTTCCGACCAAACCTCAATACCTTTTTCATGGAGATACTTTCAAGAATACTCTATCTCCAACTTGGAACTCGATTTCTTTTCTTTTTAAATTAGCATATGACTTTTGCCTATCTGATGCCGCTTTTAAACAATCTCGTATCACTTTAAATTTTTCTTCAGTTTCCTTGATCAGATCAACTCCGTGAATCTGAATTTCCTTGAGTTCTGTCTAGTACAACAGATTTCGACACTTTTTGCCATATCAGACTCGTTTAGAAACTGTTGTTGTAGGTAAATTCTACCAATGGCAAGTATTTTTCCCAGCTACCCTGAAATTCGAGAATGCAACATCGTAACATATCCTTAAGAATCTGAATCATCTGCTCAGACTGACCATTGGTCTACGAATGAAAAGTTGTACTAAAACTCAATTTTGTACCTAAGGCTTCTTGTAACTTCTTCCAGAATCTCGAAGTGAATCTCAGATCTCTGTCTAAAATAATCGATAGTGGTACCCCGTGTAATATTATAATATCAGAGATATACAAGTCGGCCAACTTATCAAGAGAGTAATCTGTCCTTACCGAAATAAAATGAGCCAACTTCGTCAATCTATCCACCACAACCCATATAGCATCTTTCTTTTTCGGAGTCAATGGCAATCCTGTCACAAAATCCATAGTAACTCTGTCCCACTTCCATTTGGGGACCATCACAGGCTGTAACAACCCTGAAGGTACTTGATGTTCAACTTTGACTTGCTGACATATCAAGCATTTCGACACAAATTCAGAGACGTCTCTTTTCATGCCATTCCACCAGTACATTTTCTTCAAACCATTGTACATTTTGGTACTTCCTGGATGAATAGATAAATAGCTATCATGTGCTTCTTGCAAAATTTTTTGAATAAGCTCATCATCTTTGGGTACAAAAACCCTATCTCTGAACATCAAACATCCATCAGAATTGATCCAAAAATCTGATTTAATGCCCGACTCACATTGAATTCTTTTAACTTGTAAGTCGCTGTCATTAGTTTGAGCATTATAAATGTCCTGCAGAAATGTCTGCCTAGCTTATAGCTCTGTCAAAACTGAACCATCATCAAGCAACCCCAATCAAGCGTCAATATCTCTCAGTGCAAACAAGGATTTTCTGCTTAATGCATCGATAACCACATTTGCCTTTCCCGGGTGATAGTTAATAATCAGCTCATAATATTTAATTAATTCTAACCATCTCCGCTGTCTCAGATTCAATTCTTTTTGAGTCATCAAATACTTCAAACTTTTGTGGTCGTAAATATACAACAAGTTTCACCATATAAATAATGCCTCCAAATTTTCAAGGCAAAAACAATGGCGGCAAGCTCTAGATCGCGCGTCGGATAGTTCTTCTCGTGTGGCTTCAACTGTTGTGAAGCATAGTCTATCACCTTGCCATCTTGCATAAGTACACAACCCAATCCATTTAAGGATGCATCACTATAGACCACAAACTCTTTTCCCGGTTCAGGCAATACTAAAACAGGAGCTTCAGTCAGTAATGTCTTTAACTTGTCGAAACTTTGCTGACACTTTTCTGTCCATTCAAACTTAATGTCTTTCTGTAGCAACCTTGACATTGGAGTCACTATCATGGAGAATCCTTTTACAATCTTTGGTAGTAACCGACTAAACCCATAAAGCTTCTAACCTCGATTACATTTTTAGGCGGGTTCCATTCAACAATGGCAGAGATCTTACTTGGATCAACTCGGATGCCTTCACCCGAAACAATATGACCCAAAAACCCAACTTCTTGGAGCCAAAACTCACTTTTGCTAAACTTGGCATACAATTGTCTTTCCCGTAAGGTCTGTGATGCGTGATATTCATAACAGGTTTTAAAGATTTATAAATGAAACGTTCTTGAGACTAACTTATTATCACGATTAAGGCAAGTTTACTTATCAAACAGTAGTATAATTCAGCAAGACCGGATTGTCAAACCCAAAGGAACTATGAGTACTAGTATTTACTTCCTTTTTATTATCTAGCCTAAGATTTAAGAGGTTTGGTTGTCTAAACTAATTACTAACTAAGAATGCACAGAAAGAAAAAGTTGGGAAAATACTTTTGGGAAAATTCGATTGATTGAGACAATACCTAAGGAAAAATCCACCTAGACTTCACTTGTTATTTGACTCTAAATCAGACGATTTATTCATTTGACTTGATCCGTAGAAATCCCTAAGTTATATTATTATCTCTCGAGACTAATAACGTCTAACCTTAGGTTGAATAATTGAAATCTCTTTCTAATTAACACCCTATAATTGCATTAACTCGATCTATAGATTCCCCTATTAGGTTTCACCCTAATCTGGTAAAATCTTGTCACCTTATCTCTAGGCGCGCAATCAACTCCGCCTAATTATGACAAAATTACTTTTAGACAGGGTCTATTCCTCCTCTGAATAAGAGCTTAACTTGAATCAATATCCTGGACTATCAAAACAAGAATTAACAACACATAATTAAGAACAAGCCAAATATTTATCATACAATTCAGAAAATGATAACAAGATTTGTCTTAGGTTTCATTCCCTTTAGGTATTTAGGGATTTAGTTCATACTTATGAAAGAAAACATCTCAAAAGCATAAAGATAACAAAACATAAGAAAACCCAAAACTTCTAAAGGAACTTGAAGGGAGATCTCTAGTCTTAATGATGAATCCAGCTCTTGAGATAGACCAATCGGCTTTCCTTGAGTAATTCCTTGCTTCCTACTTTGCATCCTCCTCCCTAAGTTCCTCCTCAAGTGTTTAAATAGGCTTTGGAATGCCTAAGAGCCCTCAAAATTATCCTTTTTCGAATTGGACTAAACTTGGGTTCGATAGAGACACGCCTGTGTGGGATTACTGAAGGCCATGGTCAAGGCTGTTAAATGGGCACGGGCATGTGATCCACCCGTGTATGTCGTGCTTCGATCCTGCCAAATTGACACGGCCGTGTGACACGCCCGTGTGAGGAAGTTCAGGCCGTGTTGTTTTCCCATGTGGGTCCATTTTTTCTGTTTTCAGCCCGTTTCTCGCTCTTTTTACTCTCCTATGCTCTCCTAAGTATAAAACATGAAATTAAAGGATTAGGAGCATCAAATTCACCAAAACTAAGGAGAAACCATCCATAAATGCATTAGGCATGAGGTAAAAATATGTATAAATTACGGTTTATCAAATACCCGCACACTTAAGCGTTTGCTTGTCCACAAACAAAACCCTCAACTCATAATCAAAATCAATTCTTCTTAACTTATAATTCCTATTAATAATATCTCAAAATAATCCATAAGTAATCATACATTGAGAATTTGACTGAAAGAATATCAAAGTTCTAAAACATTCCAAGTTGAGTATTTTATCATGAAAGCATAGGTGTCTCCCATCATCTAAGTAATTACCTTCGACTCAAAATATCACAGAGTTTCACATCCTTACTAAAGATTCACTCAAATCACTCGAGCTGTTTAAGGAGAATACATGAAGCACTTAATAGTCAATAATGAAAAGCCATTACCATAGGCTTGCATGAAAATCAAATCTCCACCACTATATAAAGAAATGAACATCAATCAAAAGGTCTTTAAAAGGTTGTAACGTGGCTTTGGTTGGGTGTGTGGTCACAAGCTAAAAGAAAAGGTTAGAATCGAGATTGAATTGAAAAATTGCCTACCTAGAAAAAGTAATTAAACATCAATTGAGTATAGGTGAGATTCTTCTTAGAAGATGGAATTTAGATGCTGTGGCTCAACACTACCGAATTACTACTAATATGTAAGTATGAATGTTTTTTTTTAAGAATAAGTCAAATACATAGAAGAGCAAAGCATAGCTAAGCAATTAGTTCAAATCAAATCTTGACAAAAATAGGGATCAAATTAGGGGATTTCAACAATAATGGTTTATGGGTTAATATTGAGGGTAAATCAATTAATGGCTTGTTAGGCTCAAAGGGGTTTACTAAGGGTTAATTATGAAGGTAGAATTTTGTGGAGTGAGTGGGTTAAGCCTAAGTGCCTTTATCATTTCGACATATCAAATCAAATGCTATGGTCTTGACATACATAGTCAAGCAAGTTCTAGAATAACAATTCAATACTGACGCACTCAAAGCAACAATAAAAGTGAGCATGAAAGAAATAGTAGATGCTCTAAAGGCTCAAAATCTCACAAAAATTATGGGTTTTTGATGTTTAAACCTGTGAATTTCAACTCAAGATAATACCTAAACTTGGGAGAAACAACCTATTAAATTTTAAATTCAAAAGTCAACTTATCATGCTTGATTCTTTAATATCTTAAAGTTTAAACAATTAATGCATGAATGCCTAAGTTTTAATTCAAGACATATCAATAAAAATCATAAATTAATCATAATTCATTCTAATCATGCCATGAGAAGATCACATGAGAGTAAGACATAATTCAGGGATTTCTAATAATGATATTAAAGATCCCCCACACTTAAGATGTACATTGCCCTTAATGTACAAAGATAGATATATTGAAAAAGATAGATTGATAATCATAAGATAGGGAGAGAAGTGAAACTTCCTGAATGATGAATGAACTCCTTGAATTGGGGTTTTAGAGAATAATCAGCTAAAGCAATGATGAGGGTGAAGGAGGATACTCCGGTGGTGGTAGAGGTTGGGTTCCACAAATGCTGCGCCAAAAGAATATTATATCTCAAGTTGGCTATGGCCGTGGTCGAGCAGGGCATGGCAGTCGTGGAGAACCTTTCTCAGTGGAGTTTCAAGTTCCTGATAATAGTGAGCTTTGGAGCTCTTTATAACTGTGATAGAATTAGGAACTCTTTTAGGAAATATATAAAGAAGAATAAGTACTCGTAATGAATTAGTCAAAATTAAAAATTGTAAAATAATAATTATAAAACCTAATAAAAATAAGGTGAAAGAAAAATAAAAAGTAGTCTTAAATGAAAATAAAAGAAACAACATAAAATAATAAATAAAAGTTTTTAAACATCTTCATCGCCAGATGGTTCGTGAGGTGGGGGTGGCGATGAGATGTGGAAGTGCTGACAAATCTGCTATAGAGTAGCATCAATGTTATCGAAGCGCCGAAAACACTGCTGCTCGAATCGAGTAAGGAACTCAGAGATGTCAGTGTATGAAGCCGCTGCATGAACTGGACGATGAGGAGGTGGTGGCTGAGACGATGGGTTTGGGTCCTCGTGACGTGGAGGGATATCATCAATAATGTCCTCGGGGTCTTCCTCCTCGGTGGACTGACCGAGGCGGTACTGAGGAGGGTGGGTTCCTTGGCACTTCTCGATCATCCTCATATGTAACATGCTCGAGATGCCTTGTAGAGACATCTGACCGATGAGAGTGAGGGAAGATGATTGGGCCGCTGTGTTGAGGAGCCCGAAGTGTCGATCCAACCGAATCACATAGGAGCCAATGGAGATGGCCCCCCTCCGATGCTGCTCTGTCTAGTGGCGAATGGCAAGGGCAATGAAGTAAGCAAGGTCGAAGATGTGCCCGTTCGCCATACTCCATAGACAGTAGGCATCATGAGTGGTGACGATGCTGGTGCTCTCTCACCGGCCTGTCAAAGTGTGTACCAAGATGGCGTATAGGTACCTCAAAGAGGGAGAGGGAACCGATGCCTAGGAGCGACCGGGATCGTAGGAAGCTGAACTGGGGGCCCAAGCATCCCAACACTTCGAAGGGGAGTAGTGGATGTGGCAATGGAGGGTGTTGAGCTAGATGTCTTCCATGAACTCTTCTGTATAGAGGCCCAAAGCGATACCGAACTTAGGCACACTTAACTGGTGAACTAAACCACCAAGACGGCACTGGACTATTCCAAGGTCATCGAAGTTGGTCATGACATCTTAATCATGGAAGGTCGAGAAAACTTCAAATGTAAGCTCAAGGTACATCGACTCGATGATCTCAAAGAAGAGTTCCCATGGATCGGTTGTTAGGAGGGCTCGGACATCGTCAGCCAACTGAACTTGTTCAAGTGCAGTCCAGTCAATGTAGCGGCCCACACCTAAAGGTCGAGCCCGAAGAATCTGAAAAAGTTCCTCCTGATTTCCTAGTGGAAACTAGAGGAAGAGGTGTCAGTTTTTCGAGATGGGACCCGAGGATGACACTACTCCTTTCTGCTTCTTTGAGGCGGGAATAGCAGTCTTCTTACTACGTGATGATGACATTGTACCTGCGTTGAAAAATCGAAACTCAACCAATACATCCCAAAAATAGAATAGAAGCACAAAACTAAATATGGAGATTTCATGAGACTTACGTAGTGGATGAAGTACACAAAACTACTAAATGTATCAAGTTTTAGTATTATTGGAATAATGTAACAGGAATATGAATGAATGTATATGGGAAGCATAAATTTCATTAAACTAGGAAAAATGAAAAAGTCGAGCATAATGGAGTAACTAAAATGACAAAATTCTTATAAACAAGCAAAAGTATTCTATTGTTCTAACTATGAGAATTCATTTAAAATAGGCAAATAGAGCAGAGAAATCATGAAATAAACAAAATATTCAAAGGAGATAGAGAGAAAAGAGTAAACAAACATAAAAAAGGAACTTGGGACGTCGAAATTGGTGGTGTAGGCAGCGCACGGGCGTGGGGGTGGGGCATGTGGAGTTGCAGCGGCTACGGTTACGAATTTTTGGGGAGGGAGATGATGAATAGTGAGGGATTTTTATAGATTTTGGGGCACACGGCTGTGGGACACACCCGTGTGCCTTAATTTTTTGCCCGTGTGTTTCACGAATAAAGATAACAAAACATAAGAAAACCCAAAACTCCTGAAGGAACTTGAAGGGAGATCTCCAGTATTGATGATGAATCCGGCTCTTGAGATGGATCAATCGGCTTTCCTTGAGTAATTCCTTGCTTCTTACTTTGCATTCCCCTCCCTAAATGCCTCCTCAAGTGTTTAAATAGGCTTTGGAATGCCTAAGAGCCCTCAAAATTGGCCTTTTCCGAATTGGACTAAACTTGGGTTCAGTAGGGACACATCCGTGTGACATGCCCGTGTGCGATTACTGAAGGCTATTGTCAGGGATGTTCAATGGGCATAGACGTGTGATCCACCCGTGTAAGTTGTGCTTCGATCCTGCCAAATTGACATGACCGTGTGACACACCCGTTTGAGGAAGTCTAGGTCGTGTTGTTTTCGCATGTGGGTCCATTTTTCTGTTTTCGGCCCGTTTCTCACTCTTTTTACTCTCCTATACTCTCTTAAGTATAAAACATGAAATTGAAGGATTAGGAGCATCAAATTCACCAAATCTAAGGAGAAACCATCCATAAATGCGTTAGGCATAGGGTAAAAATATGTATAAATTATGGTTTATTAGTCTGCAACACAGTTCTCAGATGCTTCGCATGCTCTGTCCCATCTTTGGAATAAATCAAAATGTCATCAAGGAACACAACGATGAACTTATCCAAGTATGGTTGAAAGATCCTATTCATTAGGTCCATGAATATGGCCGGTACACTCGTTAACCCAAACAACATAACAAGAAATTCGTAGTGGCCACACCTCATTTTGAAAGCTGTCTTAGGCACGTCCGATTCCTTAACTCTCAACGGATAGTAGCCGGACCTCAAGTCTATCTTAGAGAACATGGTGGATCCTCTCAACTGGTCAAACAAATCATCGATCCTTGGCAAAGGATACTTATTCTTGATAGTTATCTTGTTCAGTTGGTGATAATCTATACATAGCCTCATCGAACCATCTTTCTTCTTTACAAACAATACGGAGGCACCCCAAGGTGAAAATCTTGGCCTTGCAAAACCTTTATCCATCAACTCTTGCAATTGTGCTTTTAAATCTTTTAGCTCGGTTGGTGCCATCTTGTACGGAGCAATAGAAATGGGAGCTGTTCCTAGCACCAATTTGATACCAAAATCTATCTCTCTTTCAGAAGGTAATCTGGGTAATTCTTCCGGGAACACGTCGGGATATTCACATACTATTGGCACAGATTCAATCTTCAACTCTATTTCTTTAGTGTTCAATTCAAAAGCAAGGTAGGCTTTGTACCTTTTTCTCATATATTTTTGAGCAACCATTGTCGTGATTACAACCAACGGCGTACCCAATTCTCTTGAATCAACCCGTAGAATCTCACCATCTGGGCATTTCAGTTCAATATATTTGCTACCACAGTTTACAATTACATCGTGTAGGGCTAACCAATCCATACCAAGTATTACATCAAACTCATCAAATGGTAACAACATAAGGTTAGCCAGAAAGCATTGATCCTGAATCGTCAAAGGATAGTTCTTACAGACCTTATCAACCAGGACTGACCTGCCTAATGGGTTCGACACTCTGATAATAAATTCCGTAGGTTCAATGGGTATGTTCAAACTAGACACCAATCTCATGCAAATGTATGAATGCGTCGACCCTGGATCAATTAAGGCAATAACGTATGTATTAAAAAGAGAAAAAGTACCCGTAATAACGTCAAGAGTAGAGGCTTCCTCTTGAGTGCGTATTGCATACACTCTTGCTGGGGCTCGAGCCTCTAATTTTGTAGCATCTTTAGCCGCAGCTCGGTTGCCACTAGCACTTCCAGGATATCTAGAAGGTCTACCTCATGCAATGGGAGCACTCGACTTTGGAGTCACTTCCACTTCTTTTTCATTCCGCTCTGGGCAGTCCCTGAGGAAGTGGTCAAGAGAACTGCATTTGAAACATGCACCACTCTTCATTTGGTACTCTCCAGAATGAAATTTGTTGCAGCTTTTACACTTTGGCTTTTGGTCATCTACACTCCCCAAACTAGTCACCATTGGGGAAGAAGACTTCTGATTACATCGTTTGGAGCCTCTCGCTCTACTCGAATATCCTACCGATGAAGTGGACCACTCATGCTGGCTCATTGACTTCTTTGTGGGAAACAAGAGCACCTTACCACTCTTGCCTGAAACTCAAGCCTCTCTCTTTGCTTGTTTTCTTTCATTATTGAGTTCCTCGGCCTTCTTGGCCCAATCAGCTAATGTGACGAACTCCCGTATTTCTAGAATCCCAATCAATAGCTTAATTTCCTTATTCGAACCTTTCTCGAAGCGTTTAGACATTTCTGACTCGGTTTGAGCCCATTTAGTTGCATACTGACTTAGCCTTACAAACTCTCTTTCGTATTCTGCTATAGTCTTATTTCCTTGCTTGAGTTTCAGGAACTCCTTTCGCTTCGAGTCTAAGAACCTTTGACTGATGTATTTCTACTTAAACTTTGCTTGGAAAAATTCCCAAGTGGCATTTTCCTTTGACACCACGGAAGATACAGTCTTCCACCAGTGGTATGCAGTATCCTTTAGAAGAGACACAGCATACTTTAAGTACTCCTCAGGTGTGCAAGACAATTCATCTAATACCCGTATAGTATTCTCGAGCTAGAACTCAGCTTTCTCAGCATCATCGTCGATCTTAGCTCTAAATACCTCAGCCCCATGCTTTCTGAGCTTATCTACAAGGGCCTTACCAATTCTTACCGGTGCCATACCTCGTGACAATTCCTCATTAGGTTGGTTAGGGGGAGGGGGAGGTCGTAGTATGTTCGGGCGATTCCTTAAATAATCTCTAAATCATTCATCCATCATATCAAAGAAGGCGACTTTGGCCTCTTCCTGGCCTTCAGACATAAGCCTTCTACTACTACTAGATACAGCTCATTGTACGGAAGCTGGAGCATGGCTCTCGGCTCCCTCAGACTCATCTTGTGATTGATTGGAAGACATTTACTATATTAAAAAATAATTTAAATAGTTAGGAGATGTCACACTATCAATATTCGAATAATGGCATGTATAGCGAAACTCAATACTTTCTATGGTAGTCCTAGAACCGATTAAATTGTAGCTTTGATACCACTAAATGTAACACCCCTTACCTTTACCCAATACCAGGATAGTGTTCGAGGCGTTACCATGTTTATACATTCACAAACACACTAAATCAGGTCATCGAATTTCACCCAAAATTAAAACTTTTCAAAAACATGCATATCATCCCTTATACAGTCCTTTGAGACCTAAACCATATATCAAGACAGTTTGAGACAAAACTGAGAACGTTCGATAAACTTTGGGCAACTTGTTAAATTTCCTTGCTTTAGTGAGTTACACACCCCTGTGGGTAGGGCAGTGTGGTCACACACCCGTGTGCCTTGGGACACGCCAATGGCCTCAGCCCGTGTAACTTTCTGTTTGTGACGTTAGCAAGCAGTTAGGGGCACACGGCCAAGACACAGGCCAGTGTGTCCAGCCCGTGCTCGACACTGACTTAAAATTTTAGGTGCAGGTGACACACGGCCATACCACTCGCCCCTGGGGGTGATCAGTGTGTCACAAACGACCTAGTCACATGTCCGTGTGTCTACCCTTGTGGACCTTTTTAAGCTATTTTCTAATCCTTTGGTCAACCTCTATCAACAAATCACACTTATAGGTTACCTTAATACATAATCAGGCCAGATTATATACTTACAAATATCCTTGGTAAACCTCATTGCATGTAAATCTCATGTTATTGGTTTTATACATGCTAGGTTATGTCCTTTGTATTAAGGATTTTCCATGCCTCATTAACACCTTTAAGATTGGCTAATTATTACAACTCATTGCCAATTATGGGTAAGCCACTCCATGTAAACATAAACATGCATAGATTTGTAGGTCATAGCTTACTTCAAAATAAGCCAATTTCCATGGCCAAATACAAGAAGATATGTAAACTTTTACAAGCTTTCATATGGGCAATTCAAATGACATAGATCACAAAATGAACCAAAGCCCTATACATGCCATTGAACAAAATAAGGGTATCTATATACCAAAACTGGTCTAGTTGATAGTGTGTTGGTTTTCTAACCGTCTTCCAATATTTATGAGTCCTTGAGCTTTGCAAGACAGGGAAAAGAGAGAGGGGTAAGCACTTACATGCTTAGTAAGCCCGAATAACTGGAAAGTAAACTTACTAGGTAATTAGTATACAACCATATTTAGCAAAAATATCAACAAGAATGAAATGGTTTCCCTATCACATGCACTCAATCAACAAGTTAGTTATAATAATAATGTACCATGTAATTTGTCTTAGATGAGCTCATCATTCATCCTTTCATTTATACATATATCTCATGTTAATCCCATTGAGTTTGTAGGAAATTTTGATAGGTTACCCATTATCCGTCAGGTCATAAGAGTGATCGTCTCATGTACGCACTCCCGCGAACCTCACATCTTATGGCGGGATTACCAGTCCAGCTAAATCCCTCGTATTTAAACTCATAAGGAGATGTCAAGATTACCAGTCCAGCCTAAATCCCTTATAGTGACAAACACTTTTAATGAGCTCGGATCTGAAATACCAGTCCACTAATTCAGACCCTAATCGGATTACTCGTTCGGGCTAAATCCATAATGCACACATATTCTTTAGGAGGCTCAGTCACTCAAGGGACACCCGTCCAGGCTAGATCCTTTTCCATATTTGAGATCAACGGATTACCCGTCTAGGTTAAATCCTTTTCTACAGCACATGCAGGATCTCAAGTCACATGTAAATCATGGTTTATCCATCGAATTTTCTTATTGATCTCAACCGAGTCATTTATCAACATATTATTATTAAGAATGTATTGCATAGATTTTCATGCCATCATCGAATACAATTACCATACATTCATAAAACATACAATTAGGTATATTATGAGTTTACTTTAAGTTATCCAAACTTCCCTAGTATTTGTCTCGGAATCGTGTTTCAGTTATTCTGAAACTTTTCGTTTTCCTCGATCGACCTTCGAAATTTTTTCCTTAGGGCCTATAACAGTAAAATTAAATCATTAACAACTCACATTATACTTTATGAGTCTAAATTTCACCCCGGTCCAAATGATCGTTTTGCCCCTAAACTTTTACATTTTTACGATTTAGTCCCTAGGCTCGTATAATGAAATGCATGCTATTTCTACCTTACCCAAGCCTAGCCAAACATTTTTCCCTCTTATGGCAGCCCACATATTTCCATTATTTCACATTTCTACCTCATACTTTATACCTTTTGCAAAAAGGTCCTTTTAGGGGTTTTTCATGAAAATCTCCTAGGAAAAGATATTGAACACACATCCAACTTTCATATTCCTCCATAAAACATCAAAATAAAAGTAACTCATGCATGGTTAAATTTTTAAACATGAATCCTAGCATGAGATATGGGTAGAAATAGAGAGAGTAAGCTACCGGGATTTCAAAAATACGAAGAACATTAAAAACAGGGCTTGGGAGCACTTACTATTGAGCTTGAAAAGCTTGAAAACCTAGCTATGGAGAACCCAAAATTTTAGGTAGCAACATGAAAGAAATGAGCTGATTTTTGGCTTATTTTTCCCATTTTATTTCATTAAAATGCCAAATGACCAAAATGCCCTTAAGCCATTTCTTTAAAATTTCATCCATACAAGCCCATTTTTGTCCAAAAACTTTGAAATTTGGAAAATTCTCCTCAAGACCTTCTAATTAATATTCTAAATTAATTTCATACAAATTGCTTCTAAAACCCTAGTTTGGAAATTTATTCAATTTAGTCCCTAATTTCCAATTGGACACTTTACTCAAAGAATTTCTTCATAAAAATTGAACACAAGCATAGTCTCATTTTCTAGACCTCATAATAATCATGAAATAAATATTTGATGTCAAATTTGTGGTCCTGAAACCACTGTTTCAACTAGGCCCTATTTGGGGAGGTTATAGGTTCTGTTGCAATACTATTAAACCCATTAGTGGTAAAATTTTTAGGGACTGAGGAAATTGAAGATACCTGAAATGGGAGTGAATTTATAGCTTCTACTTCATGCATTCCAGTGACTCATTTTCCTGATGCTGCTTGATTGGTTGGCCTTTGATAATTGTTACTGACAATCTTGTCGATGATTTCATAAGCCTTATTGTAATACTTAGAAAGGAGAGCACCATTAGTAGAAGCTTACACTACCATCCTCGTGTAAGCATTTAGACCATTATAGAACGTCTCAAGTTGGATGCAATGAGGGATTCTGTGATGAGGGCACTTCCGTAATAATCTTTTGTACCTTTCCCATGCCTCACATAAGGACTCATCATCCATTTGTTGGGAAGTAGTGATCTCGTTCCTCAACTTAGCATTCTTGCTAGGTGGAAAATACTTCATAAAGATTCTTTCTGCTAACTCTTGCCGTGTGGAAATTGAATTTGGTGGCAATGAGTTCAGCCAGGCTCGAGCTCTATCCCTTAGCGAATATGGGAATAGCTTCAATCGTAGTGCATCTTCAAGTACTCTAGCTAACTTGAAAGAATCACTAACCTCCATAAACAGTCTTAAGTGCAAGTGAGGATCTTCGATAAGCATTCCACTGAATTGGCCCACTGTCTAAAGCATCTGGAACATGACTGGCTTCAGCTCGAACTGTTGTGCTTTGATTTTGGGTCTCCTAATACCAGGATTAAGATCATGAAACACTGGCACAACATACTTTCTTAGAGCTCTATCCCTATCATTAGCAATAAGGATAGGATTTTGAGAAGGGTTTGCTCCATTTCCTTGATTCAGATTTTTGAAGTTCATCTTTTTGGTCATTCTCTAACTTGCTTGTCTTCTTCACTGTCGAAAAGTTCTTTCAATCTTAGGGTTTATGGGGAGTAAATCGATGATTCGGTCAATACTCATAAACAGTTGAAATAAACATAGAAAAATTAATTAAGTTAAAGTTGAACAGCAAAATAAACCAAAATGAAAAATTAACAAATTCACAAATAATGACTTTTTAAAACAATCCCTGGCAATGATGCCAAAAACTTGGAATGACGAAAATGTGCAAGTGTACACAATCGCAACAAGTAATAAAGTGATAAGTAAATGTTGAGTTATCATACCTACAGGGATTGTGAAAAGAATTATTTATGAATTCAATTTAAAACATTTTGGTGAAGAAAAATATTTTGATTTGAGGAGGTGATAGAAAACTAAGATTTTTAACTAAGTAAAATAAATAAAAATAAAATAAAAGTTCCAATGCACGATTTCAAAAGATGATTTTAATCAAGATGACATAATTGTGTTAGATTAATTACATTTCTTAAACACATGTTCATGTTTTTACAAATAAATTCACGACAACTCAGTAATTTGCTAACTTATGAACATACTTGCCTACCAAAATCCATTTATCTCTTGACTATATCTCTACTTCAATTCAACCGATTAAACAAATTTTAATAAACAAATGTGTTAATGCACATACATACTTATGAAATTAAAATAATATCCTGTAAATATTTGTATGCCAATTTAAACAATTAAGTGAATCCGATAAGCACATAAAAGATTACGTGAGGTAACAATTTATTTCTACCTTGAAACAGTTTAATCACAATAATCTTGCAAGTTATGCAAGGTTAATGTATCGTTAGATACCGTTGCTAATTTAACCCTCAGCTACCTTAGATGATTAAACATGCACTGATTAAGTATCGTGTCAATTAATTACAATTTCAATCCATTTAAATAATTAAATCATTAGTTACCCTACAATTGTAATGCAAGAATAACTTAGCCATGATTTTACTTAATCAAACATCTTACCGTGATTTATAACAACACAAACACAATTTTAGTAACTTAAGTAGACGAAATGCAATCAACCTAACATGAATTAAATTTAAGTCATATTAATTAAATTAAACATATCAACATCACAAATATTCATAAACATGTTCATAACAACAAAAATAAAATTAAAAGGATAGGGAACAAGAATCAAATCCAGTGTTTTCTCCGTGGCTTGACTAATTTGCTCCACTCTTCCTTCTCCACTTGTTCCTGTTGAACTGAGGCTTACATGAACACTTGAATGCTGCTCCAAATGGTGTTTATTTACTCTTTTTAAAGAGGTAAAATTGGCGAGGGAATAGGGGAAGAAAATGAAGAAAAATGGAAGGGACTAAAGAGAAAAAATGAGAGAAAACTGAAGAGATGGGAAAGGTTGAGATCAGTTTGAAGTGAGCAGCCAAGGGGGGAATTTATAGGTTTAGAAGGCTGCAAACAATATTCAAAATCAGCAGCCAAAGACTCCCCCCATGGCCAGCCACATATGTGGCATGTTTGAAGATTTCAAATATGCTATTTTAAGGTAGGGGCAGATCTAGAAAGGCATAAGTAGTGGAGGGGTTTGAATGCAATTTGAAGGAGTCTTCAAGGGCCATTTTTCAAGCCAAATAATCAGCCAAGCAAGATGATTGGGACAGCATGTGGGATGGTTTTGGGCTGCCCAATGCTCGGTTGGATCGGTTTTCTCGGTTCATCTCAACTGTGCCCCTTTTCATAATTAATTAACAATAATTTATTTAACCCAAATTAAATTGGATTAAAATTAAAATTAATTATATTATGAATTAATACACATAATTTGGACCGTCTTAGGCTAAAAAATTAATTCACCTTGATGCTTCAAAATTGCTTCTCGATTTTGTGCTTCTAGTAGTATCTACCGAGCCATTTTTCGCCTTTTGTGCAAATCTGTCAAAAATAATCAAAATTAATCACAATTTGATATAAAATTAATTAAAATTCAACATGTTCATAATTTTAGTTCAATTTAATTTTTGTATAATTATTATTTATTTTTTGACACGAATTTTACCGAAACAGCATGAATTTGAGTTAAAAAGAGCATGAAAAAGTGTGTATATTTTCGTGTTTCCACACCCCAGACTTAATTAATTTCTCGTCCCAAGTAATGCTCAAATTTGAAAAGAATTTCTCAGAAACACCTTTGAAAAATTCCTTCAGAACAAAATTCTTCCAAAATTTATGATTTTAGTATACTTATGCTCAATAACAAGAATTTTGAGATTTACGCTACTTAAGTATACATGTCATTCAAATTTATCTCAATAATTCTTATGATAAAAAAAATAGACTAAATGATTCAAAAAATAAAGGCATGTTAAATCCCTACCAATTTGATTTTATTCCCTTATTCAAGATTAAGCTACAATCATTAAGTTTAACTTATGCCTTCATATGTTAAACATAGCAATTTCTCTACACTAATGTAGGTAGCATAGCAAATTGAATCAATAGGTCTTTAAAAAACTTGTAACGTGACTAGGCTAGGGGTAGGTAAAAATAGATAAATTTAGGCTAAAAACTTTAGACTCAGCTTGAATCGAACCTTCGAAATAATTACCTTAAATACACCAACTTATTTTTCTTTCACATGTTTTATACATCTATTTCTTTCGAGTACATATGCTTCCTTTTTTTTCCTCTTTTTTATTTTTTTTCATGAGCATTTTGCTATATGTACTAAAATTTTTTTTGAGCATTTGATACTTCTTTTCAACTCCAACAAACTTGTTCCAAAGAATATTTTGAATAGTTCCAAGTCTAGTGTTTGGACAATTTAAAGATAATTAAGAGAAAAGTGATGGCTAAATATTGCAAAGGTTCAAATAAAATTAGGTCATATAGTCTCAAAGTTGGGTTTCAAAGGATAAAAATTCATCAAGATTGGCTTGAAAAGCTCAAACGGTTGACACGTGATTTTGTGTGAAAAGTTTTATAAATTTCTAATTAATCGTTCTTGAAGCTAACTATTATCACGATGTAGGCAAGTGTACCTATCGAACAGTAGTATAGTTTTAGCAAGACCGAATTGTCGAACCCAAAGGAACTAAAAGTACTAGTAATAACTGTCTTTTTATTATCTAGCCTAAGAATAATGGGGTTTGGCTTAACTAATTAACTAAACTAAGAAATCACAGAAAATAGAATTGGGGGATTACTTTTGGAAAATGATTGAATTAAGACAATACGTAAGGAAAATTCCACCTAGACTTCACTTGTTATTTGACTCTGAATTGGACAATTTATTCATTTGACTTGATCCGTATAAATCCCTAAGTTATATTATTATCCCTCTCGAGACTAACAACGTCTAACCCTAGGTTGAATAATTGAAATCTCTTTCTAATTAACTTCCTAAGGTTGCATTAACTCGATCTATGGATCCCCTTATTAAGTTTCACCCTAATCCGGCAAAATCTTGTCACCCTATCTCTAGGCGCACAATCAACTCCGCTTAATTATGACAATTGTACTCTTAGACAGAGTCTATTCCTCCTCTGAATAAGAGCTTAACTTGGATCAATATCCTGGAATATCAAAACAAGAATTAAGAACACATAATTAAGAACAAGTCAAATATTTATCATACAATTCAGAAAATAATAACAAGATTCGTCCTAGGTTTCATTCCCCTTAAATAGTTAGGGGATTTAGTTCATAACTAAAAAGGAAATCATCTCAGAAGAATAATGAATACAAAACATAAAGAAAACCCAAAACTCCTGAAAGGAAATTGAGGGGAGATCTTCAATCTTGATGATGAATCTAGCTTCTAAGATGGATCAATCGGCTTCCTTCGAGTAATTCCTTCCTTCCTCTCTGTGCCTCCCTTTTCCTCCTCCTTTAGGGTGTATTTATAGGCTTTGGAATGCCTAAATGCCCTCAAAATTAGCCTTTTTCGAATTGAACTCAAGTTGGGCTCTGTAGGGACACACCCGTGTGTGATTTACTTCAGGCCGTGCTCGAGCCTGTTAGAATGGCACGGGCATTTGTTCTACACGTGCGAGTCGTGCTTCAATTCTGCCAAATTGACATGGCTGTGTGGTCTGCCCGTGTGAGGAAGTCCAGGCGTGTTGATTTCTTACGTTGGCCTATTTTCTCCGGTTTTTGGCCCGTTTCTTGTTCCTTTCACTTTCCTATGCTCACCTAAGTATAAAACATGAAATTAAGGCATTAGGAGCATCAAATTCACCAATTTTAAGGAGAAATCATCCATAAAATGTGCTAAGCATAGGATAGAAATATGTATAAATTACAGTTTATCAAATACACCCACACTTAAGCATTTGCTTGTCCTCAAGCAAAATCCTGAACTCATAATCAAAATAAATTCTTCTCAACTCTTAATTTCTATCGATAATATCTCAAAATAATCCATAGGTAATCATACATTGAAAATTGAACTGAAAGAACACCAAAGTTTCAAACCTTCCAAGTTGAGTATTTTATAATGAAAACATAGGTGTCTCCCATCGTCTAAGTAATTACCTTTGATTCAAAATGTCACAGAGTTTCATATCCTTACTAAAGATTCACTCAAATCACTCGAGGTGTTTAAGGACAATAAATGAAGCACTCAATAGTCAATAATGAAAATTCATTACCATAGGCTTACATGAAAATCAAATCTCCACCACTATAAATTGAGAAGAAACATCAATCAAAAGGTCTTTAGAGGGTTGTAACATGGCTTTCCTTAAAGGATGTGGTCACAAGCTAAAAGAAAAGGTTAGAATCGAGATTGAATTGAAAAATCACTTAACTAGAAAAAGATTTAATCATCACTTGCATACAACGGAGCTTCTTCTCAGAATATGGAATTTAAATACTTAAGCTCGAAAACAAAAGATTACTACTACTAATATGTATACATATAATATATATTTTTTATATTAAGAATAAGCCAAATAACATAGACTAACTATTAAGAACAAGACATAGCTGAGCAACTATTTCAATTCAAATCTCAACAAAAGTAGGGATCAAATTAATTTAGGGGATTTCAACAATAATGAGTTATGGGTTAATATTAAGGGTAAACCAATGAATGGGTTGTTAGGCTCAAGGGGTTTCACTAAGGGTTAATTATAAAGGTAGGCTTTTGTGGATTGAAGTGTCTTTCTCATTTTGACATATCAAATCAAATGGTGTGGTCTTGACATGCATAATCAAGCAAGTTCTAGAATAACAATTCAATACTGATGCACTCATAATGAAAGTGAGCATGAAAGAAATAATAGATGCTCTAAAGGCTCAAGATCTCACAAATATTATGGCTTTTTTATGTTTAAACTTGTGAATTCCAACTCAAGATAATACTGAAACTTAAGGAAACAACCTAAAAGTTTTTAATTCTTCAAAAATCAACTTATCATGCTTGATTACCTGATGTCTTAAAGTTTAAACAATCAATGCATAAATTCCTATGTTTTAATTCAAGATATATCAATAAAAGTCATAAATCAATCAAAATTTATCCTAAACATGATATGAGACCTTTTCAAGAGAACAAGGCAATCATTCAGGGATTTTTCTGATAGTGAAATGAATACCCCCCACACTTAAGATGTACATTGCCCTCAATATACAAAGATAGATCTATAGAAGAGAATATAAATATAAGATAGAGAGAGAAGTGAAACTTCTTGAGTGATGAATGATTTCCTTGAACTGGAGGTTTGGAGAATAATCGGCTTGAGGGTGGAGGAGGATACTCCGGAGGTGCTAGAGGTTCATTAGTCCATAAGTCCTACGCCAAAAGAATATTATATCTGGTGGCCGCTATGGTTGTGGTCAAGCAGGACATGGCAGTCGTGGAGAACTTTTCCTAATGGAGTTTCAAGTTTCTAAGTAATGGTGAGCTTTGTAGCTCTTTGTAACTATGATAAAATCAGGAACTTTTTAGGGGATATTAGGAAGAATAATTACTCATAATGAAATAGCCGAAGAATAGAAATTGTAAAAACTTAGGATGCAATAGTATTAAAAGGAAATAAAAAATAATTTCAAAATACAGAGATAAAAATAAAATAAAATAAAATAAATAATAGGTGTTTATAGAGAAATTGGGGAACACGGCCATGGGGCACGCCTGTGTGATCTAAGCTCAGCTCGTGCATTTTGTATTTTTCGAAATTAGGCGCATTAGTGTACACGGCCATGTTGCACGGCCGTGTCGATCTCCGTTCACTTATCCCACACCCCCACGCCCGTGTAGGAAGACGTATGCCTATGTTAAATTGACAGGTTTAACAACAGTTTCAAAACATGGGCGTGTTGCACGCCTGTGTTATTTTGGCAGTTTCGCCCACGGCCATGTTACACGGCCGTGGCTACTCATCGCATCCCGTGTTGGGGAAATTTTTTTTGCCCTATTTTCACAGGACCGTATTGCATGGCCGTGTTGCATCTCGTGGTATGTGCACGGCCTACGACACGCCCGTGTGCCTGGCCGTGTGGTTCTGAAAAGCCTGTGCTCAATGATTTGGTTAGTATGTTAGATTTTAAAAACTAAAATTTAAAGAAAGTAATATTGTTAGTGCTCGGGTTGCCTCCCGAGAAGCACTTATTTAAAGTCTAAGCTAGAATTTACCATGTGAGTATACTTAAGGAGATTCGTGGAGCCGTAGCTCCTCCCTGTCATCTTTAAATTTCTCACTGTTGTAAGGTTTGAGGCGATGCCTATTTACTTTGAAAGTACCTTGCGATGGGTGACTTATTTCTACGGTGCCGTATGGGAAAACTGTTTTGACTATGAACGGACCTGACCATCATGATTTAAGCTTTCCAGGGAACAATTTGAGTCTCGAGTTATATAACAGTACAAGATCTCCAACTTTAAATTGTTTGTTTTGTTAACCGAGCATCGTGGCATCATTTCATTGCTTCCTTATATAGTCTTGAATTTTCATATGCATAGGATTGCCATTCGTCTAACACCTTTAACTGCATCAACCTATTTTCACCTGCAAGTTTGGGATCAAAGTTTAGAAATTTTATAGCCCAGAATGCTTTGTGTTCTAACTCAAATGGTAGATGACAACTTTTTCCATAAACGAGTTTGTATGGTGATGTTCTTATGGGGGTTTTAAAGCAGTTCTATAAGCCCATAATGCGTCATCTACTTTCATTGCCCATTCTTTCCTGTTTAATCCTACCGTCTTTTCTAGGATACGTTTAAGTTCTCAATTTACCACTTCGACTTGGCCACTAGTTTGAGGGTGGTAAGGGGTAGCTATTCGGTGGTAAACTCTATATTTCTTGAGGGTCTTTTCAAATTGGGCGTTACAGAAGTGAGTCCCCCTATCACTGATGATTAATCTAGGTGTTCCAAATTAAAAGAATTTTTTTAAGGAAACGTACCACTACTCTAGCATCATTTGTAGGCAGGGCTTGGGCTTCATCCCATTTAGACATATAATTGATAGCTACTAAGATGTATTTATTTCCAAATGAACTAGGGAATGGATCCATGAAGTCGATACCCAAACATCAAATATTTCACATGAAAATATATATGTCTAAGGCATTTCATCATGGTTAGAGATATTACCTGTCCGTTGGCATTTGTCACAAGAAATAACATACCTGTTGGCATCTTGGAATAAGGTGGGCCAATAAAAACCTGATTCAAGTATTTTATGTGCAGTCTTATTTCCACCGTAATATCCTCCAGCTGGTCCGAGTGGCAATGTTCCATGATTTTTAATGCTTCTGTTCTTGTAATGCATCACCGAATGACTTGATCTGCACATATACGGAAAAGAAAAGGATCTTACCAAAGTAGTTTTTCACATCAGTAAAGAATTTTTTTCTTTTCCTGATGTGTCAACCCTTTTGGGATAATGTTAGGGGCTAAAAAATTCACGATGTCTGCAAACCAAGGTACCTCTGAGTCAGAAATAGCAAAAAATTGTTCTTCAGGGAATGAATCATTTATTTCCACTTCATCTAGCTCTTTAGTATTTGAATTTTCAAGCTTGGATAAATGATCAGCTGCGAGATTTTCTGCTCCTTTCTTATCTTGAATTTCCAAGTCGAATTCCTACAATAGAAAAATCTATTGAATGAGACGAGGTTTTGCATCAGTCTTAGTTAACAGATAGTGAAGGGCAGAATGGTCAGTAAAAATGACAACTTTAGACAATATTAGATATGGCCTAAATTTATCGAATGAAAAAACCACAGCTAACAATTCTTTCTCCGTGGTAGTATAGTTCTCCTGTTCGGCTGTCAAAGTTTTGCTAGCATAATAAATAGGTTGAAAGTGCTTGTCCCTTCGCTGTCCCAAAACTGCACTTACTGCAAAGTCACTTGCATCACACATTAGTTCAAAAGGTAAATTCCAATCAGGTGCTATTATAATTGGAACATTAATCACTTTATCCTATAGAGCATTAAACGCTTCTAAGCATTCCTGATCAAAATTAAAGAGCATATCGTTTTCTAGTAATTTGGTCAAAGGCTTAGCAATTTTAGAAAAATCTTTAATAAATCTTCCATAAAACTCAGCATGTCCTAGGAAACTTCTAATAGCCTTAACCGAACTAGGAGGAGGTAATTTTTCAATGATTTCGACTTTAGATTTATCAACCTCAACCCCTTTACTAGAAATTTTATGTCCTAGCACAATACCTTCCTAAACCATAAAGTGACATTTTTCCTAGTGAAGTACAAGGTTCGTTTTCTCACATCTTATTAGAACTCGTTTTAAATTTTTAAGGAAAAGATGGAAAGAGTTACCGAATACTAAGAAATCATCCATAAATACCTCCATGATATATTCTACAAGTTTGTCAAAGATGGCCATCATGCAGAGTTGGAACGTAGCAGGAGCATTACATAATCCAAATGGTATTCTTCGGTAAGCAAATGTACCGTATAGACATGTGAATGTCATTTTTTCCTGATCTTCATGAGCTATTGGGATTTGCAAATAGCCAGATAGTCCGTCTAAGAAGCAGTAGTACATGTGCCCTGATAGTCTTTCCAGCATTTGGTCAATGAATGGTAAAGGGAAGTGATCTTTCCTCGTGGCATCATTTAGCTTCTTATAGTCAATGCAAACTCTCCAACCTGTGACTGTCCTAGTTGGAATCAGTTCATTCTTCTCATTGGCTACCACAGTCATGCCACCTTTCTTTGGAACAACCTACACTAGACTTACCCAAGAACTGTCAGAAATAGGATAAATCATTCCAACATCTAGAAGTTTAATTACCTCGGCTTTAACAACTTCCTTCATGTTGGGGTTCAGTCGTCTTTGAGCTTGCACACATGGTTTACATTCATCTTCCATTAATTTTCCAAGCTATGGCCTTTCAATTTCTTTTTCTCCTTGGGTTGCAAGTTTAATGCAATAATAACTAGAAATGTAGAATTATTTCCAAGGAATGCATATTCCAAGTGGTTTGCTAATTATTTGAGTTCCAGTTTGGGAGGTTCTTCAATAGAGGGTTTTTGATTAAAATCATCGTTCCCTTTAATGTCCTCATATTCTGCTTGTCTTTGAAAAGATTCATTGAAGTTCAATTTATCTTTTATTTTACCTGTCTCAGAATCGTCGTCATCTATCTCCTCTCCTTGGGCATGGCACAATTCCAACGTGTCCTTATGTATGATTTCCTAAAAAGAATCATGAGCAGCATGATCAATAGAGTCAATAAAATAACATGAGTCATCCTGTTCCCTAGAAAATCTCATGGCATCGTAAATTTTAAAAATAGTTTCTTCGTCACCTACTCTAAGTACCATTTTGCCCTCACCTACATCAATAACAGCCCTAGCAGTGGCTAAAAATGGACGCCCTAAGATTAAAGGCACTTCAACATCTTCATCTATATCAAGCACAACGAAGTCAACAGGGAATATAAATTTATCTACTTTTATAAGAATGTCTTCTATAATACCCCTAGGATATTTAACAAATCTATCAGCTAGTTGAATGCTCATCCTAATGGGTTTAGGTTCCCAAGACCAAGTTGTTTAAACATTTTATATGGCATCAAATTAATACTAGCACCTAAATCAGCTAGTGCCTTATCAACGTTAAAACTACCAATTAAGCAGGGTATAGTAAAACTTCCTAGATCTTTTAGTTTGGTTGACAGTTTGTTTTGGAGTATAGCCGAGCATTCCTCGTTAAGTTCCATTGTAGATAAGTATTCAAACTTCCTTTTGTTTGTTAGGAGCTCCTTTAACAATTTTGCGTATGTAGGCATCTGCAATATAGCTTCAACAAAAGGTAAGTTAATATGTAGTTGTTTAAAAAGTTCAAGGAATTTACCAAATTTTGCATCCATGCGGTCTTTCTTCAACATTTCTGGGTATGAAATTGGTGGTTTATATTCCTTCGGCATTGGATTGTCATTACTTTCGGGTTTTACCTCTTCTCATTTGCTTCTGTCAGCTTCTTGTTGTGGCTTCTTCTCCAATTCAGCTAACACTTTCTCACTCCTTAGTGTAACTGCTTTCACATGTGCTTCTAGATTGGGTTCGATGTTACTAGGTAGATTTCCTGGTGCTCTTTCAGAAATCATCTTAGCTAGCTGTCGAATTTGAGTTTGAAGCCCTTGGGTCGATGCTTGTTGATTTTTGAGTGCTGTCTCAGTATTCTGAAAATGAGTTTCTAACACTGAGATAAATTTAGATAGCATCTCTTCAAGGTTCAATTTCTTTTCCTGTTGATAGGGTGGGTTTTGAAAAGCCGGAGGATTCTATGGCCTTTGATTCCCTTGACCACCCCAGGAGAAATTTGGGTGGTTCCTCCAACCTGCATTATAAGTATTGCTATAAGGGTTATTCTGAGATCGAGGATTATTACCCATGTAATTTAATTGTTCGTTTTCCATGCTGTGGCCATAGGATTGATATTCCAAATTGATTGATCCCCCTCTACTGACTTCACAGTGCATTACTAGATGAACCTGCGAAGAACCAAGTAAACTATCAATCTTTTTGTTTAGAAGTTCTACCTAGTTTGACAGCATAGTAATCGAATCGATGTTATAAACGCATGCTGTTTTAGTTGGCTTAGTCCTCATGACTTGCCACTGATAGTTATTCAGTGACATCTTTTCAATAAATTCGTAAGCCTCTTCAGGTGTTTTGTTATTGATGGTTCCTCCGGCTGCTGTATCAATCATCTGTCTTGTCAAGGGGTTCACACCATTGTAGAATGTTTAAACTTGCAACCATAGAGGTAATCTATGGTAAGGACACCTTCGCATTAGGTCCTTGTATCTTTCCCATGCATCGTAAAGAGTTTCTAAGTCCATCTGTACAAACGAAGAGATATCATTACGTAAATTGGCCGTTTTAGCCGGTGAAAAATATTTTAATAAAAATTTTTCAGGCATTTGTTCCCAAGTAGTAATTGACCCTCGTGGTAACAAGTTCAACCACTGTTTAGCTTTGTTCCTCAATAAAAAAGGAAATAACCTAAGACGAATGGCATTGTCAGAAACGCCATTAATTTTAAATGTATCGCAGAATTCCAGGAAATTTGCCAAGTGAGTGTTTGGATCCTCATCCTGCAAACCATCAAATTGAACAAATTGATGCATCATTTGAATAGTGTTAGGTTTTAGTTCAAAATTATTCGCAGCTACAGTAGGTCTAACTATGCTTGATTCAGTTCCTGTTAAAGAAGGTTTAGCATAATCATACATAGTGTGCAGAGCAGGATTTTGATTAACAGCAATTGCAGGAGGTAACGAATTTTCTTGGTTTTCAGCTATCTCCTTGTTGGGGTTTGAATATCGTCCTCTTGCTCGTTATTTGTGTATCTTAAGCTTCGCTTTATTTCTCTTCGGTTTCTACGAGCTCTGCAATCGATTTCTTCTTAAAAAAAGTAGTCGTCCTAATGAGTTTCTTCTAGTCATAAACTATAAAAACCTGCCAAGAGAAAGAGAAAGTAAATTAATAAATAATAATAAAAATAAAATAAAATTATCTTGCAAGAAAAATAAATGGCTAAAGTAATAAAAATTGAGTGTTCCTAAATCTTAGTTCCCCGGCAACGGCGCCAAAAACTTGATATGTGATTTTGTGTGATAAGCTTTATAAATTTATAATTAATCGTTCATGAAACTAACTATTATCACGATGTAGGCAAGTGTACCTATCGAACAGTAGTATAGTTTTAGCAAGACCGGATTGTCGAACCCAAAGGAACTAAAAGTACTAGTAATGACTGTCTTTTTATTATCTAGCCTAAGAATAATGAGGTTTGTTTTAATAACTAATTAACTAAACTAAGAAATCACAGAAAATAGAATTGGGGGATTACTTTTGAAAAACGATTGAATTAAGACAATACCTAAGGAAAATCCACCTAGACTTCACTTGTTATTTGACTCTGAATCGGATGATTTATTCATTTGACTGGATCTGTAGAAATCCCTAAGTTATATTATTATCCCTCTCGAGACTAACAACATCTAACCCTAGGTTGAATAATTGAAACCTCTTTCTAATTAACTTCCTAGGGTTGCATTAACTCGATCTATGAATCCCCTTATTAGGTTTCACCCTAATCCGGAAAAATCTTGTCACCCTATCTCTAAGCGAGCAATCAACTCTGCTTAATTATGACAACTGTACTCTTAGACAAGGTCTATTCCTCCTCTGAATAAGAGCTTAGCTTGAATCAATATCCTGGAATATCAAAACAAGAATTAAGAACACATAATTAAGAACAAGTCAAATATTTATCATACAATTTAGAAAATAATAACAAGATTCGTCCTAAGTTTCATTCCCCTTAGATATTTAGGGGATTTAGTTCATAACTAAAAAGGAAAACATCTCAGAAGAATAATGAATACAAAACATAAAGAAAACCTAAAACTCCTGAAGGGAAATTGAGGGGAGATCTTCAGTCTTGATGATGAATCCGGCTTCTGAGAAGGATCAATCGGCTTCCTTCGAGGAATTCCTTCCTTCCTCTTTCTGCCTCCCTTTTCCTCCTCCTTTAGGGTGTATTTATAGGCTTTGGAATGCCTAAAAGCCCTCAAAATTAGCCTTTTCCGAATTGGACTCAAGTTGGGCTCGGCAGGGACACGCCCGTGTGCGATTTGCTTCAGGCTGTGCTTGAGCCTGTTAGAATGGCACGGGCGTGTGTTCTACCCATGTGAGTCGTGCTTTGATTCTACCCAATTGACATGGCAGTGTGGTTTGCCCGTATGAGGAAGTCCAGGCCGTGTTAATTTTGTACGTTGGCCCATTTTCTCCGTTTTTGGCCCTTTCTCGTTCCTTTCACTCTCCTATGCTCACCTAAGTATAAAATATGAAATTAAGGTATTAGGAGCATCGAATTCTCCAACTTTAAGGAGAAATCATCCATAAAAGTGCTAAGCATGGGATAGAAATATGTATAAATTACGGTTTATCAACGGTCCAAAAAAAAGTTGCCTAAATCCTTTTCAACATTCCATACTTCATAGGATTTCGCCTCAAGAAACTACTAAGTCAATTCTAGAGACTTAAACTTTCATGCATGCCTAACTTTCTTAAGGAACTAAAAATTTTATGGTATGATTGGCATGCTTTATTAAAAATACTTTTATGTCATATTTCAGTTAACTTAACAATTATTGAAATAATTGAACTTTATTCATACTGAAGTTTAGCATACTTAACAAAATTTCAAATTTTTAAGCAAAATATAACCTAATCATAACTGAAAGAAAAATTAATTCTGAGAGGAAATAATTTTAATTTTTCTGTTCCCCCTACTTAAGATGAACAATGTCCTCATTGTTAAAAGTTAATAGATACTACACACCAGGAGGGATTCTAGAGAAGAGGATGTGAGTCAATTTAACTACTTAAGTACCAAGCTCTCTCTAGATCCAATCCTAGACATGTATATATCTATTGCCACACTTTGTACTTTGCAACTTGTTCATTTTTATTTATGATTTCCAACTCTTGTTTTATTATGCGAAAATAAAAAAATCCTAATAAAACCTAATCTTATTAAATAACCTAAGAACAGAAATAAAATAAAGTCAAGATACTCTCTTTTTATTTATTTGTAGATCCCTCTAAATTCAACTCATCTTTTGCTCCATCATCTTTGTTTTTGCATGAATCACTTCTTTTCCTCTTCAATAGTGGACTCATGGCTCAAATATGAAATTTGGAAACACAGGCAAAAAAATAAAACTGGTCATTGTATATTTTTCGTAAGAGCACTTTTCATTGAGTCATCCTATATTTTTGAATATCTCCAATAAGCTTGTTGCTACCACTGTTTATGTTGCATGATTTCCATCACTTTTGACAGCTCATCTCAAAGATCTGGGTGAGGCAATTGAGTCTTGAACATTGAAGTTGTGACGTCAGGTTCGGTTAATGGTTCCATTGGTTCTGCCTTATTAGGGATTTTAGCTGACTGCATTGGTCCAATTTCTATGGGATCTTCTTCTTCTTCTTCAGGATCCTCAGTCTCTTCATCTCGTTGCTGTAGAACAGAGACTCCAGTTATTCGGTAGAGGTTCCAATCTGTGATTGTACCCTAGCTATAACATGTCTTCTTTACGTTTGCAAAAAATTTAGCTTTCAAGCACAAAATAGTTATCGTAAAAGGAAAGTAAGCTGGGCTAGAATGTCTAGCAGCAATATTCTGCATTTCCCTTAGGATGATTTTTTCCTACATCAGTGGTCTTTCTAGTTAAAATCAAGTATAATAAGACCATTTACTCTAATGAAATTGTAGTCCCATGTGAAATGGGCATAAGGCTGAATCAAATGAAATAGAACCATACCTTCGCTAGTGGTATCAAATATTCTCTGTGAATTCCTTGCTTTGACATAGTCCACTTAGAACCTAGAGCTGTAAGTTCCTCGAGAATTTCTTACAGATTTTTAGACTCAATATTGCTCATCAAGGAAGAATATTCATCGTATTCAAAATCAGGTAATTCAAAGAATTCATTAATAGCGTTTGAGGTTATTGGTACCTTGATTCTGTGAACAGAAACTTCCATCAATTTGCTTGAGGTAAAATTCGCATAAAATTCACAAACTAACTCCTTATCTACACTAGGTCTTTTCTCACAAAATAATTCCCAATTGAGAGCTTCAGTAATTTGTCGAATGCGCGCCATGAAATCAGTATAGTTGCTTTCTTTTAATGTAAAGCCTTTTTCTGGGTGCATCTGTTGATTCTTGAAAATGCTTTCAGATCTCGCTTTGGCTTCTTCACAGTGGAATTTATTTTGTGATTCCTCAATTTGGACAGAGGCAAGAGTTCTCTTACGAGGCATTATTAACTTGAACATAAGATGGAAAAAAATATTTTCTCAAAAATTTAATTAGTATAAAATATTAATAATTCAATATATTGGAAAATTAAATAATTAAATAAAATAAAATTTTAGGAGAAAAATTTGTCTTACCACCTTTTTATAAAAATTAAGAACTCAAAGAAAATAAATATAGAGCAAAAGGGGTTGGTTTAGGGATGGTTGTAGGGTGTCTTGATGGTGTGGTGTGATAGGCAAGGATGTCAGTGAGAGTAGCAATGAGCAGTGTGAGCAGATATGTAAGCAGCAGGAGGCACTGCCGGACGGATCCTTGCGTGAGCAGCAGGGCATGTGTATGCTGCCCAGATGCGAGGAAATGGGTAGTAAGTAGGTGCGTCAAGCAGGCCTGACGAGCTGCTGGAGCTGGACATGCGGCAAGTGCGGCAGCAAGTAGTAGGCTGCTGGCGCGCACGGTGTGCGTGGAGGCTGCCGGGTGTGTACGTGGGCTATTGCTAGGCATGAGGGTCACATGCAGAGCTGGGTGGTGATGTGGCTAGAGGGTTTGGCATTAGGTGATTTGGTACTTGGTGGGTTATGGATACTAGGATTGATGGAGGGATGAGTAAAAAAAGGGCAAAAGTGGGTGAAATTTATAGTGAAAGGAGTAGGAGTTTAATTAGAATTCTTAGAACAAATTAATAATTAAGATATTCCAAGTTCTACTTCTATATAGAGTTAACAACAATTAATAATTAATATAATACATATTAAATTATTATTTGCTACTAACTTATTAAAGATAAATATTGAATAAAATATGATCACATTTAAACTAACCCTAATTCTATGTAAAGTTGATAATAATTAATAGATATTATAATAGATATAATTATATATTAATGATTATCACCTTATTTATTAAATTAAATTAAAAACATTTATTCTAGATGACTTTTGAAAATAATTTAAAAAAAGACATCTAATTTTTAGTATTTACAAAAAGAGAAACCAAATTTTGAAAATAGTTCAATTCAGTACATAGACTTAAAGAAAATTTAAAATTCAGTTGCAATTTAAAACTTGGATCACAATTGACCCTTTTATTTGAAAACTAAAAATTTATTTTGACATATAGGGAATAATTTCTTGGAAGATTATGTTAAAATCAACTCCCAGGAAAGATTGGAGGGGTCACAAGTAGTCCCGCTAAAGTTCCAATCTCCTAGACAGAATTATTTAAACATGCTAATCCCGAAAATATACCCTAAATTATTTATTTAAAAAGAAAAACAAGAAAAAAATAAATATCTGATAAAGTGAATGAGATTTGATCCCGTTCAATTTTATCTCCCCAGTAATGTTTTAAGCGCTGAGCTATAACACCTCTTACCCATATTCAATGCCGGAATAGGGTTACAGAGCATTACCGAACTTACAACACATTTAAACATTCAATTCACATATAATTTCATGTTTCAAGCAAGCATTAATCAAAATCAATCATAATGTCCCTATAACGAGCCTACGAGGCCCTAAACATACATTGGAAATGGTTCGGGACTAAACCGATAGCTTGAGAAATTTTTTACGAAACTTATAAAATTTTCATCAAAACAGGGGACACATGCCCGTGTGGCCCTACCATGTGTCTCACACGGCCACCAGACATGCCCGTGTCACAGGCTGTGTGGACATTCGAAATGTGAGCACATGGCCATGTCCCAGCCCGTGTCCAACCCCGTGTAACTATCTGGCTTGGGTCACGCGGCCAACACACATGCCCGTGTGGCTAGCCCGTGTGCCTTAAAAATGACCATACACGCCCGTGTGTTAGGCCGTGTGCTAGGCTATACCAAACTTGTAAGATATACTGATTTATGCCACACGGCCAAGTCACACGCCCGTGTGTGAGGCCGTGTGGAGCATACTAATTTGATTTAAATTTCAACTCCAGGGGACACATGGTGTAACATAACCGTGTGTTACACACGGCTGAGACACATGCCCGTGTGGACAAAAATAGGCTATTTATCAAGCCATTTTTCCACCCTATCTTAAATGTACCTACACCACATCTTTTAATACCAATACAAGGCATAAATATTCTTTCAAGCCAACCAAATTCATGTCTAAAATCATGCTATTTCATTATCATCAACCACAAAGCTTAATAACAACAACTGACCATTTTGAATATATGCCAAAATCACAGCCAAAGCCATCTAAATAATCCATTACATATACAATACTTTTGCCTACACATAACATGCTAACACGTCTTCAATATCAATCTATTACTACCTTCAATACTAAATCCCAATAAGCCATTCACAAAACAATTATAAACCACACATCAAAGGCAATTTGCACATATATATACATCCAAGATAACCAAAATGAGCCAATTCTCATGGCTATGCACAAGACCAAATATTTAACATTTACAAGACATTTCCAATAACCAAATCCATTAACAACACATACACCAAAATTCCTATACATGCTATATACTCGAAACTTAAGTTTAAAAGTACCAATTTGATAATTGGATAGTGTGATGCGATCTCCGACGATCACCGAGTTCGAGTTAGCTTTGAAAACTATAAAATATATAGAAATACACAAAGTAAGCTTTATAGCTTAGTAAGCTCGTATGACATAAATTCAATATAATCATAAACACATAATTCAACCATTGATCATAAGTATAAGAATTCACATCAACTAACAAACCTTTCAATAACTCATTCACAAAACTATATACCTTCTTCACCATTTCTTCGATCCAAAGCTAATATGGTTTATGCACATACCTGTACCATCTGGTACGAATCTCATACACATTCTCGTCTTTCATTTACCCGTTGAACCATTCAGGATAGAAGTTAGATACTCAAGGGTCTCACACGATAAGTACCTATACCATGGCCCGAAGCCAAATCAAGGTAACTTATCTCCGAAGTACTGATATCATGGCTTGAAGCCAAATCAGTCGTTATGCATGGCCCGAAGCCAAATCGGTATAACTTGCACCCGAAGTGCTATATCATGGCCCGAAGCCAACTCAATGTATCTCTAATTACATGTCATTAACATCTTAAACTATTCGTAAGGTTCGACCAGGATTTTGAATGTCAAATTGTCATCAAATCACTATCGTTCATATCCCCCTAATAAACCATGATTTATACATATTTTTACCCATGCTTGGCATATTTATGAATGAATTTTCCTTGGTTTTAGTGAATTTGATGCTCCTAATCCTTTAATTTCATGTTTTACACTCAAGAGAGCTTAGAATAGAAAAAAGAGCAAAAAATAGGCCAAAAATGGACAAATTGGGCATAAAATAGTGTTTCACACGGCCTAGGCACTTCCACACTGGTAAACCACAAACCCGTGTAAGGCACACGGGCAGACCACACTCCCATGTGTCATAGCTGTGTCTACTAGAAACCAACTCAGAATTACACATGGTTTGAGCACTTGCACACGGGCGTGGCACATGTTGGAATTGTGTCCTGTCCAGCGAAAGGAGGTAAATGATGATGATTTTGAGATAGGTAAGATAAAAGCGGAACTGAATTCCAAAGAACTTTCATTGAAACAGAAGAACTACGAGGGTATTGAGGTAAAGAATGAAGTAAAATTAAAACCCTCTCTTGAAGAACCGCCTAAATTGGAATTAAAGCAATTACCAGATCATTTGCAATACGCATTTCTTGGAGATAGTTCCACATTACCAGTAATTATTGCTTTAGATTTACAGCCAATCGAAAAGGATGAGTTACTCAAAGTTTTAAAAAAGCATAAAAGAGCCATAGCTTGGAAGATTTCCGACATAAGAGGGATTAACCCTTCTTTTTGCACACATAAAATCCTAATGGAAGATGAAGTAACACCCCTAACCCATATCCATCGCTGGACTAAGGTTACGAGGCATTACCGGACATATTGGAACACTTTGAAATCACTTTACAATCAAAAGTCAAACATTTTCATATTATACTCAAACATAAGCATAAAGTCCATTACTTAGGTCAATGAGACCATAAACATGCATTAAGAAGAGGTCGAGACTAAACCGAACACACTCGTAAATTTCAGAACTTAAAAAATTTTTAAATTCTGCAGAGGCCGCACGCCCGTGGGTCTAGGCCATGTGCCTCACACGGGCATCAGACACACCCATGTGAGCCAGCCGTGCCAAATCAGGGTAACCATATTGACTTTTACCCACGGCCAATAGGTATGCCCATGTGCTATGGCTGTGTGATACTTAACTAGCTACTGACTTTAGCCCACGGCCATATGACACCCCCGTGTCAAGGGTGTTTCATTTTTAAGAGAATATTTCTTTTCTTACATAGCCACAAGGCACGCCCGTGTCCCCTGACTGTGTGGCACAAAGCAGGCTTGGTGTAAGCCAATTTGCCACCCCTTTTTGGGTCATTCCTACAAGCAAGGAAACAAGCATATATGTACCATTTCTTTTGTCCAACTAAAACATACCATAATAGCATATTAACATCACATTCCATAAACCATTCTCAACTTTGAATTCAAACACAACTAGCCAACTCACATGGCTAAATATATACATCACAAAACATACTTTCACAACTGCTAGCCTATACATGCCATACTTCAAATATGTACATTTTTAAAGGTACCAAAATGAGGTTCGACAATGTGACGACAATCCTTGACAATCCCTGAGCTTGGTAGCTTCGACATCTACAAAAACAATTCAAACACACACACAAAGTAAGCTTTCAAAAAGCTTAGTAAGCTCGTACTCAAATCATCAATAATATATGAACATAAAATAACAACATATGAGTATTTTCACAATTTTGATCCATAAGAACATATCGTCTCAATGACATTCACATACATAACTTCATCTACCACTTAGGTATCGTACATACCTGAATCTTTCCGTACTTGTTCACTTTCGTACTTACCTCTTGTTGAATGTTATAAGATTTTCCATAAGTTATTCATATTTTATACATCAGCACACTTAGTGCTATAAGGTTAGCCGAAGCTAAATATTTCCACACACTTAGTGCCGTCTCAAATAACCGAGACTAAGTCAGTATCATACACTTAGTGCCTCAAGTAGCCGAAGCTAATTAAATCGCACACTTAGTGCCAAAGCTAGTTTAAATCGCACATTTAGTGCCAAAACATCCATTTCATCAACATATTATCCAATTCAATTATATACAACCCATGTATAATAAAGGCATCCAAACTTACTTAACATCATATTTTAAGTACGAACTTACGTCGTACTCAAAGGTGTCGAATCGATCGTTTATTTTATAATCTTCGACTTCCCTCAATCTAAATCTGAATTCCTCTTTTCTTGATCTATAAGTATTCAAAATTAATCCTTTTATTCACCAAATAATTCAATTCAATCCATAAACACATATTTAGGGCAATTTGCAAACTAGCCTTCACATTTTCACATTTCAACACTTTAGTCCCTATTTCAAAAAATCACAAAATACACATAATTTGCATATACACAAGCTTAGCCAAATTCTCTTAGTACTCATACTAGAACATACATTTCATTTATTTCACATTTTAGTCCCTCAAAATAACATTTTCACAAATTAGCCCAATTTGCTCAAATCCAACTAAAATCCAAAGACAAGACATGTAAACTCAACATCAAGCTTTCATATTTCACCATTTAACAACACAAAGCTCATGAATTCATCCACGACACATTTCAAAATTATCATCAACTTCTCAAATTTAAGCATGGGCTTTATAAAACACAAAGCAATGATCTCAAAAATGTAAAAATCATAGAAATCCAACCAAAACTCATACCTCAATCAAAGCTTTCAATGGCCAAATGAAATGAAGCTTATAGCCCTTTTTCCCTAAAAAGATGAACAAAATGGCCACACTTTGATTTGTTTTGATTAATATTAACATAATAATCAATTTCCCATTTTGCCCCTTCCATTAAACCATTAAAATTCACCTAACACATGCCTTTTATGACCATTCAAACTTCCAATAGTTAAATAACCACATAAGGACCTTTACTTTAGAAAGCCAACTCAAGTAAGCACTTTAACATCTAGCACACAGCTTTTACAATTTATGCGATTTGGTCCTTTTTGCAAATGAAAAACACAAACAGTTAAATTTTTACACGAGACTTTCACACATGTCAATTCACTTATCAACGACACGGAAATTAATATTAAAATATTTTATTTTATTATTTTATTATTTTATTTTCTAACTAGGATTTGTGGTCCCAAAACCACTATTCCGATTAAGGTCAAAATCAGACTATTACAATTATCCCCCCTTAGGGATTTTCGTCCCCGAAAATCTTACCGTTAAACAGATATGGATATTGCTTTTTCATAGCATCTTCAGGCTCCCATGTGGCCTCTTCAATACCGTGCCAATGCCACATCACTTTAACTAATGGAATCTTCTTATTATGTAACTCTTTAACCTCTCGCGCTAAGATTCGGATAGACTTTTCTTCGTAAGTCATATCAGACTGAATTTTGATCTTAGACGGAGGAATTACATGCGAAGGATCTGATCTGTATCGTCGAAGCATCGATACGTGAAATACATTATGAATCTTTTCTAGCTCTGGTGGCAACAACAATCTATATGCAACCAGCCCAATACGCTCGATGATTTCATACGACCCGATAAATCTTGGACTCAATTTGCCTTTTCTACCAAATTGAAGCACTTTCTTCCACGGAGACACTTTCAAAAACTTTTTCTCACTGATATCAAACTCAATATCTTTTCTTTTCAAATCTGCATATGATTTCTGATGATCAGAAGCTACTTTCAAACTATCTCAGACCACTTTCACTTTCTGTTCAGTTTCTTTTATCAAATCAACCCCGTGAATCTTATTTTTGCTAAGGTCTGACCAATACAAAGGTGTACGACATTTACGACCGTATAAAGCTTCGCATGGTTCCATTTTGATGCTAGACTTAAAACTGTTATTATAAGCGAATTCAATCAAAGGTAAATATTGTTCCCACACACCTTCAAATTCTAGAATGCAACATCTCAACATATCCTCAAGTATCTAAATAATCCGTTCAGATTGACCATCTATTTGCAGATGATAAGCAGTGCTAAAATGCAATTTAGTACCCAGAGCATCTTGCAACTTCTTCCAAAATCGTAACGTGAATCTCGGATCTCTATTTGACACTATAGACAATGGCACACCATGCAATCTCACTATATTAGAAATGTATAATTTAGCTAATCTATCAAGCGAATAATCAGATCAAACTGGAATAAAATGAGCTGATTTTGTCAAACGATTAACTACAACCCAAATGGCATCTTTCTTTCTCGGAGATAAAGGTAAGCCCGACACAAAGTCCATGGTCACTCGATCCCATTTCCACTCCGGAATCATAATCGGTTGTAGTAACCCAGACGGCACTTGATGTTCAGCTTTAACTTGCTGACAAGTCAAACATTTAGAAACAAATTTAGAGATATCTCTTTTCATTCCAGACCACTAATAATTTTGTTTCAAATCATTATACATTTTCGTACTGCCTGGATGCATCGATAACCGACTACTATGGGCTTCACTCAAATCACTTGAATTAACTCTAGATTTCTCGGAACATAAATCTGATCTCGAAATCTTAAGCAATTATCTTTATCAACTCTGAATTTTGAATCAGTCCTTACATTACATTGAGCTCGTTTAGCTAAATTCTCATTTTCCATATTCTAAGCTTCAATAATCTGCTGTAAAAACAAAGGTCTTGCTTTCAATTCAGCTAAACTTGAACCATCATCAGGCAGAACTAAATGAGCATTCTTTGCACACAAAGTAAATAATGATTTTTGACTCAAAGCATCTGCAACAACATTTGCTTTTCCCGGGTGATAATCAATCACAAGTTCGTAGTCTTTCAACAATTCTAACCATCTTCTTTGTCGCAAATTCAAATCTTTCTAAGTCATCAAATACTTCAAACTCTTATGATCAGAAAACACATGACATTTCTCACCAAACAGATAGTGACGCCAAATCTTCAAAGCAAACACTATAGCAGCTAACTCTAGGTCGTGAGTCAGATAATTCTTCTCATGTGGCTTCAACTGTCTCTAAGCATAAGCAATAACTTTTCCTTCTTGCATTAATACACAACTGAGTCCATTCAATGAAGCATCACTGTAAACAACAAATTCTTTACCTGATTTAGGTTGTACCAAAATTAGAGCTTCAGTCAACACGGCTTTCAACTGATCCAAGCTGTTTTGACATTTTTCAGACCACTCAAACTTCACATCTTTTTGGGGCAATTTTGTCAACGGAGTCAAAATCATCGAGAAACCTTTTACGAATATTCTATAGTATCCAGCAAGTCCCAAAAAACTACAGACTTTAAAAACATTTCTCAGAGTCTTCCAATCCAAAATAGTTGAAATCTTACTCAGATCAACTCGGATACCGAAAGTTGATACAATATGACCCAGAAAACCCACTTCTCGTAACCAAAACTTGCATTTACTGAACTTTGCATATAACTATTTATCTCACAAAATCTGTAACACTATTCTCAGATGCTCGGCATGTTCAGATTTGACATGTGAATAAATCAATACGTCATCAATGAAGATTACAACAAATTGATCTAAATACAGTTTGAAAATTCTATTCATCAAATCCATAAAGATAGCAGGTGCATTAGTCAATCCAAAAGGCATAACTAAAAATTCATAATGGCCGTACCTTGTTCTGAAAGCAGTCTTTGGAATATCTAAATCTTTCACTCGTAGCTGATAGTAGCCCAATCTCAAATCTATTTTTGAAAACACAGTAGCTCCTATCAACTGATCAAAGAAATCATCAATTCGGGGCAAAGGATACTTATTCTTGACAGTCACTTTATTCAACTGATGATAATCTATAAACATTCTCATCGTACCGTCTTTCTTTTTCACAAATAAAACTGGAGCACCCCAAGGTGAGAAACTCGGTCTAGCAAATCCTCTATCGGTCAATTCTTGCAACTGAGACTTTAATTATTTTAACTCGATCAGAGCCATTCTATACGGAGCTATCGAAATCGGAGTAGTACCAGGTATCAATTCTGTGCCAAATTCTACCTCTCTAACTGGAGGTAATCCCAGAAGTTCATTAGGAAACACATCAGAAAACTCACAGATAACAAGTACAGATTCAACTTTCTTTTCTGACACTTTTGAATCAATCACATAAGCAAAGTAGGCTTCACAACCCTTTCTCACAATACTCAAAGCTTTCATCAAAGATATTACAGCAGGCAATCCATTCAAATCACTAGATTCAATTCTGACTATTTCATCCTTCTTGCATCTCAAATCAATAGTTTTCCATTTACAGTTCACCACAACATCATGCAAAGTTAACCAATCCATTCCCAGAATGATGTCAAACTCATCAAAAGGTAATAGAATCAAATCAGCTGAAACAAAATTGTTTCGAAACATTAACGGACAATTCCTGCAACTTTATCAACCAAAACACATCTGCCTAGGGGGTTCGAAACTGTAATTACAAATTCAGTAGACTCTACAGATAAACTTTTACTGTTAACTAAGTTCATACATGTATACAAATGCGTTGATCTAGGATCTATCAAAGTAATCACATAAGTATCATAGAGAGTAAATGTACCCGTAATCACATCTAGCGATGAAACTTCCTCACGAGCTCGAATAGCATACACTCTAGCAGGTGCACGAGCCTCAGATCTAATAGCTATGTCTTTCGTTCCTCTTTGACTACCGCTTACATTTCCCATATTTCTAGGAGGTCTACCACGAGAAACATTACCACTCTATCTCGGATTCTAAACATTATCTTTTCCAGCTAAATCTGGGCAATCTTTAATAAAATGGTTTCTCAAACCAAAACTATAACAAGCTCGATTATTACTTTTTCCCTAGCATTCACCAAAGTGTCGTCTTCCACATTGCTCACATTCAGGCCTTTCATTCTTTGCATTATCAACACTAGCAACAGACGTGGCTGAAGATTTGTAATTTGTTTGTGATCTAACACGATCTCTGTTCAGATATCCTGCACTAGCCTTTGAACGGCTGTCATCATCTCTAAACTTTTTGAATCCAGACTGAAATGATTTTCCCGATGATCTCTTTCATACATCTCTAGCTTCAAACTCAGCCTTTCTTTTCTCTTTCCCAAGATCTTCCGCTTTACATGCTCGTTCAACAAGCACCACGAATTCTTTGATTTCTAGAATACCAACTAGTAGACGAATATACTCATTCAAACCGTTTTCAAATCTTTTATACATTATTGCTTCTGAAGATACACATTCACAGAGATATTGACTCAACCTTACAAATTCCAGCTCGTATTCTGTAACAGACATACGACCTTGTTTAAGTTCAAGAAACTCTTTGCGTTTCTGATCAATGAATCTTTGGCTGATATATTTCTTCCAGAATTCAGCTTGGAAGAAGTCCCACGTAACTCATTCACTCAGAACTACAGATGTCAAAGTTTTCCACCAATGATACACCGTATCTCTCAAGAGAGAAACAACACATTTTATACATTCTTCGGAATTCAAAGACAACTCATCAAACACTCTTATTGTGTTCTCTAACTAGAATTCAGCTTTTTCAGCATCATCACTTGTTGTAGCTCAGAATTCTTCAGCTCTATATTTTCTAATCTTGTCAACTGGTGGTCTACTCAACTATACTGGATTCACTTGTGACATATCCGAAGTTTGAGGAGGATTAACCAGGGGTGAAGGTTGTTGTACAGCCGGATTGGTCTAATGTACTGAGTGAACCAATCGTTCATCATCTGATAAAAGGCTTACTTAGCCTCACCATCACGGCTACTCGTAGCCGGTCGAGAATCAGCTTGCACCGTCCCTTGCGCGGGAACGGGTGCGTTGCTTTCAACATCGTTAGCTCCAGCTCTATCGGGATCCATTGCTATACAAAAGCACATTTCAATGTTAGGATTCATCACACAATTATAGTTTGGATATATGGCATGTATAGCTAGACTCACGTACGCTATGGTAATCCTAGAACCAACTAAACCATAGCTCTCATACAAACCAAATGTAACACCCCTAACCAGTATCATCGTCAGACTAATGTTACGAGGCATTACCAGACATATTGGAACACATTGAAATCACTTTACAATCAAAAGTTGTAACACCCCTCTCCCGTATCCCTCACCGGAACAGGGTTCGAGGTGTTACCCGACTGAAACTCAGTTAATCACACAAAAACCATGCTGAAAAATTTCAATCAATTTAAAACTTTTCTTTTCACATGCAATCTATCCCATATATGAGCTTACGATGTCCAAAACATTAAAACCCTATACATGCCATAGACTCAAAATACTAGGATTTACTTACGCCGATAACGTGAGCCCGACAGTGTGATAATATCTCCGGCGAACTCCAACCCGAGCAGGTAACTGAAGTCAACAATCTATAAAACAGAGAAATGTAACAACGAAGTAAGCTTTCATAAGCTTAGTAAGTCTTAAGCAATACAAAAAAATAAACGCAATTATACTTCGATTATTTAATTTCTTAAGAGGCCAAATTCTAGGGATATTGCCATCTGATAGCTTATGCATAACATTTCACTCACATTCATTCCAAACTTATCATTCGATTATAAAAACACATTGCATATTTACCAACATGTTATATTTGCCATTAGGACATATAAGCATGATACAATACACTATTATTTCATCTTTAACATTCAGCTAAACCCTTATCTTACAAGGAACACTGAATTCACATAACACATCATTTCACCGGCATTACGCCTGTTAGGCACGAAGGCCCGAATACACATCACCGGCACGAAGCCTGCTAGGCACGAAGGCCCGAATATAATACCAGCACTAGGCTTGCAGGATTTATCCTGGATATAATACCAGCACGAAGCCTGCGGCATTTAACCCGGATATTTTACCAGCACGAAGCCTACAGGTCTTTAAGCCCGGATATAATACCCGGATATAATACCAGCACGAAGCCTGCGGGATTTAACCCGGATATAATACCAGCACGAAGCCTGTGGGATTTAACCCGGATATACATCGAATATCATGCATATTTAATCATATTTTAACACCTCTCATTCAACATATCACATTAGTAGTCATTTGCTACATTCGGATATAAGCTCCTTATGAACACCATCATTTACATTTCGGTTCAAAAGTCATACGTAAATATCACATATACATTTCACCATTCAAACTTAACCCATAGTGACCATTCGACTCTAAGTCATATACATAAATTATTTATCGCACAACTTAATTCAGGTAGAACCAAAAGGTCACAATTCATCTAATATGTACATATTGCTCACTGATTCGTACACAACCTTTCAAATTAGCAATTATAAGATGGTTCCGCACATAGCCCATCCTTATCGATAATTTACGATGGTTTTACCCTTACTCACATATAGGCATTTTTACCTATGCTTCTCAATTCACATTTGTGATTCAATTCCAATCGATTTAACATGCGTAAGTACATATCGCATACCTGACCAACTTAATGTATTTGAACGAATTCGACTGTCGATTTAACACAAGGTCTCATAGTTGAACATAAACATGAAACCATTTCTTATACGTTCGATTCACATCAATCATCAAATTCATTTAATTTACATGTACTTAATTAGGTTGTTCGTACCTGAATAATTTACTATACGAAACGAATCCACATACCGTATTAGCCCATAGTCTTATAGCACCACACTTTTAATAGTTTATCGGCAATTTGCCTGCTAGGTAATAACCTGATTTCATCACCGGCCATAAGCCTGCTAGACCTTTAAGTCCGATGTCATTTCACTGGCATTACGTCTATTAGGTTTGAAACCCGAATATATATTATAATGCATAACTTATATCATCGATCACTAACAGTTACCTCATCGAAGTTCACATTTAATCACTTTAGTACGAAGCCACCTTCGGCTACCACGACGGACTAAATATAATAATTGTATACACATCATGGTTTCCTTTAGATATTCAATAATCACAATCGTGATATCTCCACCAGCACATATACGGCATAGTTTATTCATTATAACACTCATTTAGTGCATCAAATTTCCAAATCCACTTCAACTTAGGCATAATAGCCATAATCGGCTTATAGCCTTAAATCATTACATATTCGGCACATTAACTAAATAAAATTTACATTCCCTTTACCATATTAATTTAACTCTTAGGCATATAAAAAGGAATCAAGCTTAAACACTTAAGAACTTACCTTGAATTTTGCCGAACGATTACAATGGCTATTCGATTACTTTCTCTTTTCCGCTTATCCGAATTTGCCCCTCTATATGCTCTTGAGCTTAAATTCAACAATTTTAAACTTAGTCATTATTCGATTATTCAAGCATCACTTTCAGAATATATAATATATATATTCAAATTTCACACATACAGATCATAGTAAGCTTATAAGAAATCAATAAGCAACTCATTAACAAATTTTTGTCAATGTTTACCACATAATCATAATTTCACTGCAAGCTGTCTTCCTGAGCAACAGTCACTAAATCATTTATAACTGGAGCTAAAAACTCCAAATCAATTTCCATTAATTTTCCCTGAAAATATACTCATATATCTTCTATCCATAAAATTTTCAGAATTTTTAGTTTGGCCAATCAATACCAGATTTTTCTTAAAGTTTCCCTTGTCTCGCTGTTTGACTAATCTGACCACTCTTCACTACGAATCAAATTTCTCATTGTAAAGAATTCAAAATATGTTCTCATTTATTTCATTTGAAACTAGACTCATTAAGGAGTCTAAGAATATAGATTTAATCTTATGACCATTTTTTTACAATTTATAATGATTTTATAAAAACAGAACAGAGGATCTAGAAGTCATTCTGACCCTGTCACACATCACTTCAAATATCTCATTATCGGCAATTCCTTTGCTTAACGGTTTCTTTTATAAGAAACTAGACTCATTAAGCTTAAATCCATAATTTATTCAGCTTCTAACTCATCTCCCACAATTTATGGTGATTTTCCATAGTCACGTTACTGCTGCTGTCCCAAGCAGATTTATTACCAAATCACTCCTTCACACACACCTTGCATGCATGTTATTTAAACATGTATATCACCAATCAATCATCACATATATATGATTTTACTTAAGCATAATCTCCATTTCATCATTTTAAATTCATGATCAAATGCTCACAACACAGCCAAAAACCAAAATATGCTTCATGAGTTAAGGTAGAATCAAGAAGAACCCATGAACATCAAAATAGAAGCAAAGTACCATGAACTTACCTTGGATTTTTCTTCCCCAAGTGACCGAATATTCAAGAGATCTCCCCCCCTCTTGCTCTCCTATTTTCGGCTATGAAGAACCAAGAATGAACAAAACTTTGTTCTTTCGATCCTTTTTTTGTTATTCTTATTCCCCAACATTTTATAACACATAAATGATATATTAATTTGTGTCATAACTAAGCCATAACTTCAATAAAAAATTTTACACAAAAGCTTATCATGTCCACCATCCATTATAGCTATTACAATGCTAAAATGCATATTTTATCTAATACCCATCACCTTGGCCGGCCACTACATGTAAAAATGGGGGGTTTGACATGCAAATCCTTCTATTTTGCACTACAAATTATTTGGCCACTACAATTTAGCCTATAGCATTTTCAGAAATTTTCACATAGGTCCTATTTCATAATTTTACTCTCAAATGACAAAATCAAAGCATGAAATTTTCACACATGCACTTTCACATATAATAAACATAGAATATAACATTTAATTATTTTTGTGACTTGATTTTGTGATCCCGAAACCACTTTCCGACTAGGGCCAAATTAGGGCTGTCACAACTCTCCCCCCTTAGGAATTTTCATCCCTGAAAATCTTACCAGAAGAAATAGTTTCCACTTTAAAAACGTTTTTGCAAAATTCTCGGAATCACAATTTTCCATTCTTCACATGTATCTTTTTTTACCAAAAATCCAGAACTTTGGTCTACACCAACAGATCACATCATAGATACTTTAGTCACTTTATCAAATAAAACCTTGCACATGCAAACCCCATCTTACCGATCTTTTCTCGTCAGATGATAAATCATAATCCAATAAGATTTCTCTCTTAGAAAATAATAAAAATTTTGATTCAATTTGGATAGAAATTCTATCTCACAACCACTTCTATAATACCACTGATTTCTTTTATTCCATATACTTGCATAATCTATTACAACTCAGATAAACAAACATTTTGCAATCGGAGTTTATATAAAGATCCTTTACGTAACCTTTAACCAATCTGTATACTTATGCCATACCAGAACAATAATAATGCTGATAAAGGGGTGAGGTCGTTAAGCCTCTAAAGGAACTTTCATATTTGTATACACAAATATCTTTATCACTCATTGTCATAATATTACGTACATTGATTCAAACATTTCAAATTTCCAACTCGTTACAGATACATTTTCACATATCTCAGTAATACACGCAACTTTATTTCATATGAATATTAGCAAAACATAAGTGACTTTATCACAATTCAAACTTTCATTTCTCTTACTCAAATTACCAATAATGTCTTATCAAGTTTCCACATTTAGTATTGATCACTTGTCAATATTTATCAAATTGGAAAACGTCTTACGGTTTTGAGTACATCACTCACTTGATGCTATAGTCCAACTATGGTCTTATACTAGCTCTGCTCTGCCTGTGCTGATGCCTATTCCCGATAGGTCTTACACTAGCACTCATTGGGCTGTACAGATGCCTATCCTAGATAGGTCTTACACTTAGCACAAGTGGAGCCGATGCCACATCCCCGACGGGTCTTACATTAGCTCATCTGTCTCATGTATTGCCATGGTCCAACCATGGTCTTTTCCGTCGATTCACTAATAAACGATTGTACTCATTCCCTGCGTTCCACCCAATTTGATCTTTCCTTACCATTTACTTTATACAATCTTATACATATCTTTACACTATGCACACATATCATAAACTTCTTTTCATACCTTTCAATTTCATCATATCACAAATATATCACAATCAGTTCAATAGTATTTTCGGATCAATAAATAATAGCTCGGTTGGAACACATCATTACCTGAGCAAAATAATTTATAAGAGCCGGGAGAATCACACTATCACGCTTTACTTACGACATGTATAGCTAGACTCTTATACTTGCTATGTTAGTTCGAGAACCGACTAAACCATGACTCTGATACCACTAAATGTAACACCCCTCACCCATATCCCTCACCGGAATAGGGTTCAAGGTGTTACCCAACTTAAACTCAGTCAATCACACAAAAACTGTGCTGAAAAATTTCAATCAATTTAAAACTTTTCTTTTCACATGCAATCTATCCCATATATGAGCTTACGAGGTCCAAAACATTAAAACCCTATACATGCCATAGACTCGAAATACTAGGATTTACTTACACCGATAACGTGAGCCCGACAGTGTGATAATATCTCCGGCGAACTCCAACCCGAGCAGGTAACTGAAGTCAACAATCTATAAAACAGAGAAATGTAACAACGGAGTAAGCTTTCATAAGCTTAGTAAGTCTTAAGCAATACAAACAAATAAATGCAATTATACTTCGATTATTTAATTTCTTAAGAGGCCAAATTCTAGGGATATTGCCATGTGGCTGAATATACATAAGCACATAATGCACGTTCAGCATTCTTATCACACTTAATCTGAATTCATATAACATATTTTTATCAAATACCTTCACATACTTTCACACCCTGACCAGGTGTATCATGATCATATGTATAGTTTTAACATTTATTCACGTACGTATCACATTACTCCCTTATGATTCACTTCAAATCAAACTCACATATGAGTACATACTGCGTACCTGGCCCACTTTACGTATTAAATGTATTCATTTGACAATCTAGCACGAGGTACCTTAGTCATAGGCTTTTCTTAAATCACCGGCATTTCGCCTGCTAGGCTCGAGGCCCGATATCATTTCATCGAACTTTATAGCCTGCTAGGCTCGAAAGCCCGAATAGTATCTTACCGACATTATAGTCTGCTAAGCTCAAAGGCCCGACTAATCAAATCAACAAGTTCCATATAACATATTCATATCAATTGAGTACTAACATCATTCGAACGTATATATAATTATACATCTCAAACACTTTTCTTTCATCTCATTTTCACACTTAACATTTGATAGCTTATGCATAACATTTCACTCACATTCATTTCAAACTTATCATTCAATTATAAAAGCACATTGCATATTTACCAACATGTTATACTTGCCATTAGGCCATATAAGCATGATACAATACACTATCATTTCATCTTTAACATTCAGCTAAACCCTTATCTTACAAGGAACACCGAATTCACATAACACATCATTTCACCGGCATTACGTCTGCTAGGCACGAAGGCCCGAATACACATCACCAGCATGAAGCCTGTTAGGCACGAAGGCCCGAATATAATACCAGCACTAGGCTTGCGGGATTTATCCCGGATATAATACCAGCACGAAGCCTGCAGGATTTAACCCGGATATTTTACCAGCACGAAGCCTACGAGTCTTTAAGCCCGGATATGATACCAGCACGAAGCCTGCGGGATTTAACCCGGATATATATCGAATATCATGCATATATAATCATATTTTAACACCTCTCATTCAACATGTCACATTAGTAGTCATTTGCTACATTCGGATATAAGCTCCTTATGAACACCATCATTTACATTTCGGTTCAAAAGTCATACGTAAATATCACATATACATTTCACCATTCAAACTTAACCCATAGTGACCATTCGACTCTAAGTCATATACATAAATTATTTATCGCACAACTTAATTCAGGTAGAACCAAAAGGTCACAATTCATCTAATATGTACATATTGCTCACTGATTCGTACACAACCTTTCAAATTAGCAATTATAAGATGGTTCCGCACATAGCCCATCCTTATCGATAATTTACGATGGTTTTACCCTTACTCACATATAGGCATTTTTACCTATGCTTCTCAATTCACATTTGTGATTCAATTCCAATCGATTTAACATGCATAAGTACATATCGCATACCTGACCAACTTAATGTATTTGAACGAATTCGACTGTCGATTTAACACAAGGTCTCATAGTTGAACATAAACATGAAACCATTTCTTATACGTTCGATTCACATCAATCATCAAATTCATTTAATTTACATGTACTTAATTAGGTTGTTCGTACCTGAATAATTTACTATATGGAACGAATCCACATATCGTATTAGCCTATAGTCTTATAGCACCACACTTTTAATAGTTTATCAGCAATTTGCCTGCTAGGTAATAACCTGATTTCATCACCGGCCATAAGCCTTCTAGACCTTTAAGTCTGATGTCATTTCACTGGCATTACGTCTATTAGGTTTGAAACCCGAATATATATTATAATGCATAACTTATATCATCGATCACTAAAGTTACCTCATCGAAGTTCACATTTAATGACTTTAGTACCAAGCCACCTTCGGCTACCACAACGGACTAAATATAATAATTGTATACACATCATGGTTTCCTTTAGATATTCAATAATCACAATCGTGATATCTCCACCAGCACATATACGGCATAGTTTATTCATTGTAACACTCATTTAGTGCATCAAATTTCCAAATCCAATTCAACTTAGGCATAATGGCCATAATCGACTTATAGCCTTAAATCATTACATATTCGGCATATTAACTAAATAAAATTTACATTCCCTTTACCATATTAATTTAACTCTTAGGCATATAAAAAGGAATCAAGCTTAAACACTTAAGAACTTACCATGAATGTTTCCGAACGATTACAATGGCTATTCGATTACTTTCTCTTTTCCGCTTATCCGAATTTGCCCCTCTATATGCTCTTGAGCTTAAAGTCAACAATTTTAAACTTAGTCATTATTCGATTATTCAAGCATCACTTTTAGAATATATAATATATATATTCAAATTTCACACATACAGATCATAGTAAGCTTATAAGAAATCAATAAGCAACTCATTAACAAATTTTTGTCAATGTTTACCACATAATCATAATTTCACTGCAAGCTGTCTTCCTGAGCAACAGTCACTAAATCATTTATAACTGGAGCTAAAAAACTCCAAATCAATTTCCATTAATTTTCCCTGAAAATATACTCATATATCTTCTATCCATAAAATTTTCAGAATTTTTAGTTTGGCCAATCAATACCAGATTTTTCTTAAAGTTTCCCTTGTTTCGCTGTTTGACTAATCTGACCACTCTTCACTACGAATCAAATTTCTCATTCTAAAGAATTCAAAATATGTTCTCGTTTATTTCATTTGAAACTAGACTCATTAAGGAGTCCGAGAATATAAATTTGATCTTATGACCATTTTTTTACAATTTATAATGATTTTATAAAAACAGAACAGAGGATCTAGAAGTCATTCTGACCTTGTCACACATCACTTCAAATATCTGATTATCGGCAGTTCCTTTGCTTACACGGTTTCTTTTATAAGAAACTAGACTCATTAAGCTTTAATTCTATAATTTATTCAGCTTCAAACTCATCTCCCACAATTTATGGTGATTTTCCAAAGTCACGTTATTGCTGCTGTCCCAAGCAGATTTATTACCAAATCTCTCCTTCACACAAACCTTGCATGCATGTTATTTAAACATGTATATCACCAATCAATCATCACATATCTATGATTTTACTTAAGCATAATCTCCATTTCATGATTTTAAATTCATGATCAAATGCTCACAACACAACCAAAAACCAAAATATGCTTCATGAGTTAAGGTAGAATCAAGAAGAACCCATGAATATCAAAATAGAAGCAAAGTACCATGAACTTACCTTGGATTTTTCTTCCCCAAGTGACCGAATATTCAAGAGATCTCCCCCCTCTTGCTCTCCTATTTTCGGCTATGAAGAACCAAGAATGAACAAAACTTTGTTCTTTCCATCCTTTTTTTGTTATTCTTATTCCCCAACATTTTATGACACATAAATGATATATTAATTTGTGCCATAACTGAGCCATAACTTCAATAAAAATTTTTACACAAGAGCTTATCATGCCCACCATCCATTATAGCTATTATAATGCCAAAATGCATATTTTATCTAATACCCATCACCTTGTCCGGCCACTACATGTAAAAATGGGGGGTTTGACATGCAAATACTCCTATTTTGCACTACAAATTATTTGGCCACTACAATTTAGCCTATAGCATTTTCAAAAATTTTCACATAGGTCCTATTTCATAATTTTACTCTCAAATGACAAAATCAAAGCATGAAATTTTCACACATGAACTTTCACATATAATAAACATAGAATATCACATTTAATTATTTTTGTGACTCGGTTTTGTGATCTCGAAACCACTTTCCGAATAGGACCAAATTAGGGCTGTCACAAAAGTCAAACATTGTCATATTATACTCAAACATAAGCATAAAGTCCCTTACTTAGGTCAATGAGACCATAAACATGCATTAAAAAGAGGTCGGGACTAAACCGAACACACTCGTAAATTTCAGAACTTAGGAAATTTTTCACTTCTGCAGCGGTCACATGCCTGTGTGTCCAGGCTGTGTGCTTCACACGGGCATCAGACACACCCATGTGAACCAGCCGTGCCAAATCATGGTGACCATACTAACTTTTACCCACGGCCAACAGGCACGCCCATGTGCTATGGCTATGTGATACTTAACTAGCTACTGACTTTAGCCCACGGCCATATGACACCCCCGTGTCAAGGCCGTGTGATTTTTAAGAGAATATTGCTTTTCTTACACAGCCACAAGGCACACCCATGTCCCCTGACCGTGTGGCACAAAGCAGGCTTGGGTTAAGCCAATTTGCCACCCCTTTTTGGGTCATTCCTACAAGCAAGGAAACAAGCATATATGTACCATTTCTTTTGTCCAACTAAAACATACCATAATAGCATATTAACATCACATTCCATAAACCATTCTCAACTTTGAATTCAAACACAACTAGCCAACTCACATGGCTAAATATATACATCACAAAACATACTTTCACAACTACTAGCCTATACATGCCATACTTCAAATATGTACATTTTCAAAGGTACCAAAATGAGGTTCGATAGTGTGACGACAATCCTTGAGCTTGGTAGCTTCGATATCTACAAAAACAATTCAAACACACACACAAAGTAAGCTTTCAAAATGCTTAGTAAGCTCGTACTCAAATCATCAATAATATATGAACATAAAATAACAACATATGAGTATTTGCACAATTTTGATCCATAAGAACATATCATCTCAATGACATTCACATACATAACTTCATCTACCACTTAGGTATCATACATACCTGAATCTTTCCGTACTTGTTCACTTTTGTACTTACCTCTTGTTGAATGCTATAAGATTTTCCATAAGTTATTCGTATTTTATACATCAGCACACTTAGTGCTATAAGGTTAGCCGAAGCTAAATATTTCCTCACACTTAATGCTGTCTCAAATAACTGAGACTAAGTCGGTATCGCACACTTAGTGCCAAAGCTAGTTTAAATCGCACACTTACTGCCAAAACATCCATTTCATCAACATATTATCCAATTCAATTATATACAACCCATGTATAATAAAGGCATCAAAACTTACTTAACATCGTATTTTAAGTACGAGCCTACCTCGTACTCGAAGGTGTCGACTCGAACGTTTATTCTATAATCTTCGACTTCCCTCTATCTAAATCCGAATTCCTCTGTTCTTGATCTATAAGTATTCAAAATTAACCCTTTTATTCACCAAATAATTCAATTAATCCATAAACACATATTTAGGGAAATTTGCAAACTAGCCTTCACATTTTTACATTTTGACACTTTAGTCCCTATTTCACAAAATCACAAAAATACACATAATTTGCATATACACAAGCTTAGCCAAATTCTCTTTGTACTCATACTAGAACACACGTTTCATTTATTTCACATTTTAGTCCCTCAAAATAACATTTTCACAAATTAGCCCAATTTGCTCAAATCCAACTAAAATCCAAAGACAAGACATGTAAACTCAACATCAAGCTTTCATATTTCACCATTTAACAACACAAAGCTCATGAATTCATCCACGGTACATTTCAAAATCATCATCAATTTCTCAAATTTAAGCATGGGCTTTATAAAACACAAAACAACGATCTTAAAAATGTAAAAATTATCAAAAGCCAACCAAACTCATGCCTCAATCAAAGCTTTCAATGGCCGAATGAAATAAAGCTTAAAGCCCTTTTTCCCTTCTATTTTCGGTAGAAAAAAATGCACAAAATGGCCACACTTTGATTTGTTTTGATTAATATTAACATATTAATCAATTTCCCATTTTGCCCTTTCTATTAAACCATTAAAATTCACCTAACACATGCCTTTTATGACCATTCAAACTTCCAATAGTTAAATAACCACATAAGGACCTTTACTTAAGAAATCCAACTCAAGTAAGAACTTTAACATGTAGCACAAAGCTTTTACAATTTATGCGATTTGGTCCTTTTTGCAAATTAAACACACCAACAGTTAAATTTTTACACGAGACTTTCACACATGTCAATTCACTTATCAACGTCACAGAAATTAATATTACAATATTTTATTTATTATTATTATTTTATTTTCTAACTTAAATTTGTGGTCCCGAAACTACTATTCCGATTAAGGTCAAAACCAGATTGTTATAGATGAATTCAAACCCTATGTGCAAGCACAAAGACGGTTGAATCCTAACACGAAAAAAGTTGTAAAAGCTGAGGTAATTAAACTTCTAGATGCTAGAATTATTTATTCTATCTCTGACAGTTCCTGGGTGAGTCCTGTGTAGATGGTTCCTAAGAAAGGAGGCATGACTGTCGTGGCTAATGAGAAGAACAAATTAATTCCAACACGAACAGTCACATGATGGAGAGTCTGCATTGACTATAGGAAATTGAACGATGCCACAAGAAAAGATCACTTTCCCTTACCATTCATTGATCAGATGTTGGAAAGATTATCTGGATATATATTATTGCTTCCTAAATGGACTCTCCGGTTATTTCCAAATCCCAATAGCTCTTGAGGATCGAGAAAAAATGACATTCACATGTCCATACGGTATGTTTGCTTATCGACGAATGCCTTTTGGACTATGTAATGCTCCTGCTACTTTTCAACGATGTATGTTGGCTAGTTTTGATGAACTCGTGGAAGACATTATGGAGGTATTCATGAATGACTTGTCGGTATTCGGGAACTCTTTCCATCTCTGCCTTAAAAATTTAAAACGAGTTCTAACTAGATGTGAGGAAACCAATCTTGTATTGAATTGGGAAAAATGTCACTTCATGGTTCGTGAAGGGATTGTGTTAGGCTACAAAAGTTCTAACAAGAGAATCGAGGTTGATAAAGAAAAGGTTGAAACTATTGAGAAATTACCCCCTCCTACTACAGTTAAGGTTATTCGTAGTTTTTTAGGACATATTGGATTTTATAGATGATTTATTAAAGACTTTTCTAAAATAGATAAGCCTTTAACAAATTTGCTAGAAAAAGATGTACCCTTCAGTTTCAGTCAGGATTGTTTAGAAGCGTTCAATACTCTTAAGGATAAATTAATTAACGCTCCAATTGTTGTTGCCCTTGATTGGAATTTACCTTTTGAACTAATGTGTGATGCGAGTGATTTTGCAGTAGAAGCGATTCTTGGACAGCGGAAAGACAAGAACTTTCAACCGATTTACTATGCTAGCAAAACATTGACAGCTGCACAAGGAAATTATACGACGTCTGAGAAAGAATTATTGGCTATGGTTTTTGCATTCGATAAATTTATACCCTATTTAATATTATCTAAAGTTGTCATTTACATTGACCATTCAGCTCTTCGATACCTCCTTACTAAAACAGATACAAAACCTCAACTAATAAAATGGATTTTAATGTTGCAGGAATTCGATTTAGAAATTCAAGATAAGAAAGGAGTAGAAAATCTTGCAGCAGATCTTCTATCCAGATTAGAGAACCCATATCTCAGTGAATTGAATGAATAGGAAATAAATGACTCATTCCCTAAAAAACAATTTTTTGCTATCTCTGACTCTGAGGAACCTTGGTTTGTAGACATTTCGAATTATTTAGCCGTTAACATTATACCAAAAGGGTTGACACATCTGCAAAAGAAGTGATTCTTTACTGATGTGAAAAACTATTTTTGAGAAGAACCTTTTCTTTTTCTATATGTGCAGATCAAGTAATTCGAAGATGCATTACAAAGACAGAAGCGATTAAAACTTTGGAGCATTGCCACTCAGGATCGACTGGGGGACATTACAGTGGAACTAAGACCGCACATAAAACACTCGAATCAGGTTTTTATTGGCCTACACTATTCAAAAACGCCAATAGGTATGTTGCTACTTGCGATAAATGCCAACGAACAGGTAATATCACTAAACGTGATGAAATGCCCTAAACGTACATGCTCTCATGTGAAATATTTGATATATGGGGTATTGATTTCATGGGTCCATTCCCCAGCTCATTTGGGAATAAATATATATTAGTAGCCATTGATTATATGTCTAAATGGGTGGAAGCCCAAGCCTTACCTACTAATGATGCTAGAGTAGTGGTAAATTTCCTTAAGAAACTTTTCTCTCGATTTGGAACACCTAAAGTAATAATTAGTGATAGGGGCACTCATTTTTGTAATACTCAATTTGACAAAACCATTAAGAAATATGGAGTTCACTACAAAACCGCTACCCCTTACCATCCTCAAACTAGTGGACAAGTCGAACTCGCTAATCGAGAACTTAAATACATTCTAGAAAAGACTGTAGAGTCAAAAAAGAAAGACTGGGGAAAGAAAATAGATGATGCTTTATGTAACACCCCGAATTTGGGCCTAGAAGTATTGGGCCTCGAGTGTGGGTCCGTAAGGAGGTTGTATTTAGGTATTTAATTGTACAATGAAATGACACAATTAAATGTCTGCTTTAGCGGTTAATGGCCCTGAGAAGTGTTGGAGAAATTTTGGGTTCAAGCCTGGGCTTTAGCAAAAATTTTGGTATTAAGTGAAAAAAATCTGGATGCTTGGATGAAGGCCTTTTAAATTATTGTGTTAAATAAATGACACAAGGAAGCATGTGGTCTAGTGGTTGTGGCGTAATTAAGGTTGTATGGGAGCCTGGGTTCAAGCCTTGGCTCTTGCAATTTATTCTAGTTTTTTTTAAGGGAACCTGGACTTTGGCCTTTAGACCTTATAATTAATTGGGGATAAAATATGACACAAAAAGAGCCTGTGGTGAAGTGGCAAGGCGGCGTCATAGAGTTGGCAAGGAGGTCCAGGGCTCGAAACTCATGGCAATCAAAGAGCATTTATTTTGGTAACAGGGGGCGGCAAGAGTTGGTGTTGAATTTAAACTCTGATGTTGGAGGGATCCCACATTGGAAAGCTAACATAAGAGGGGATGCGAAGCTTGCTTTAAATAGAGAAAACCATGAGCAGAGTAGAGGTACCTTTCTTGGCTGATCCCTTTCGCTTTATGGCGTGCTCGTTTGGGTTGGGCGTCGGCTAAGAGTGCTGGAGCGTGGATTAACTCCAGTCGCCAATCAGGTGTGTATTTCTCACTATTCTAGCTATAGGATGGCTACTTCGGGCCGCGATGGGCCGAAAGGGGTCATGTGGGCCCAATGGGCCTATGGGCCCAATTGGATAAGTTGTTTGATTGTGTACTAAATATTGGACTAGGCTAGGTGCATCTCATATTTGTGGCTAGATTTGGGCTAAAAGGGCCACACAAGCGTGTGGGCCCATTTGGGCCGAGAATAGACTTTAGGCCCATTCGTATTGTTATCCCTGTTTAGAATACTTTAGTTTACCAAATTACTAAAATGTCCTCAATTTGTAAAATTATCGTTTTACCCTCGATTTACAGAATTACCATTTTACCCTCAATTTATAGAATTACCATTTTATCCTCAATTTACAGAATTATCGTTTTACCCTCGATTTATAGAATTACCATTTTACCCTCGATTTATAGAATTATCGTTTTACCATCAATTTATAGAATTATTGTTTTACCCTTGATTTAAAAAATTACTAAAATACCCTTGGTTTACAAAATTACCAAAATACTCTCGATTAGTAAAATTACCAAAATACCCCCAGTTTGTAAAATTACTAAAATACCCTTGGTTTGTAAAATTACCAAAATACCCTTGGCTTGTAAAATATCGAAATACCCCTATAAGGTAGAATTACCGAAATACCCCTATGGGGTAGAATTACCAAAATACCACTGTAGGGTAGAATTACCGAAATACCCCTGTAGGGTAGAATTACCGAAATACCCCTGTAGGGTAGAATTACCGAAGTACCCTTGTAGGGTAGAAATACCAAAATACCCCTGTAGGGTAGAATTATCGAGATACCCTTGTGGGGTAAAATTACCATTTTGCCCCTAGGGTGTTAAATGACTGTTTTGTCCTTGTGGGCAAGTGACTGACTTGGACTGTGTGGTTGACGGATTTGATTGTGAATATATGTTGGTGATATGAATGACTTCACTGTGATTGTTTGATTCAAATATGGGCATGACATTCTGCATACATGACATGTTGCATGGGTTGGGTTTTATAAATGGAAGAAGTGCTAAAAGGGCTATGCCCTAGTTTACCGAAAAAGGTTTTGCCCCAGTTTATCGAAAATTGCTTTGCCCTAGTTTATCAAAAAGGGCTTTGCCCCAGTTATTAAAAGAGGCTAGGCCTCCAGTTATATGATAAAGCAGCTATGCTGCCAGTGGAGAGTTTGGTTGGGTGGGTTGAGTTATTCCCCACATAGAGAGCTTGGTTGGTACGGGTGGAGAGTAGCGTACATTTATTGGTATTTCATGTGATAGTGAAATGGGCCTATGGGCCATATCGTTTACAGTAAAGGCTTCGGTCCAGTGATATGATTTATGAAAAGGCTTTGGCCCAGTAACCGTTAAACGAAAGGCTTCGGCCCAGTATGTGTCGAGAATGAATTGGGCTTTGGCCCAGATTGTACTAATACCGTGTTATTCACTGTTTGTTTGTTATTGGGATTACACACTGAGTTTTCGTAAACTCACCCCATTTCTAACTGTGCAGGTAATCCCTAAGCTTAGATGGTTTGGAGCTGCGAGGGACTCGAAAATGGCCACACTACTGTTTCTGTTTCTTTTAATTGCAATTAGATTTCGTTTTGGGTTTTTAAATTATGTAATAAGGCCGTCGGTGGGTTTTAAGTTTTAATTTGGATTGTGATTTCTTATACTAAACTGCTAGTCTAGGAAAACTCAAGATTTCAAAATGGCATGATTTTTCTAAGGAACACGAGCTTCCAACAACAAAGTTTACAAAATGCTTCCGCGATTTTAAATGAGGTAATATTCCAAAGGCAAACAAATTGGTAAGCGTTTTGATTAGAACTTTAGTTTAATAATAATAAAGGAATTTAGATTCAGTAATGGATTTTCACCGAAAAGATCAAATTTGAAAAATGGTTTGATGTGACACACCAGATTCGGCCATAACGTCTAGGCCGTGTTTGGGGTGTTACACTTTATGAGCCTATAGAACCACTTTTAAGACACCTATAGGAACATTCCCTTACAGACTTGTTTAAGGGAAGAGTTGTCATTTACCATTTGGATTAGAATATAAAGCATTCTTTGCTATAAAATTTCTAAACTTTGATCCTAAACTCGCAGGTGAAAGGAGATTGATGCAGCTGAACGAGCTAGATGAATGGAGAGCTAATGCCTACGAGAATTCACGAATATACAAGAAAGCAACAAAGCACCACCATGATGCTTGTTTAAAGAAAAACAAACAATTTAAAGTTGGAGATCTTGTCTTGTTATACAACTCAAGGCTCAAATTATTCCCTGGAAAGCTTAAATCACGATGGTCAGGTCCTTTCATCATCCAAAACATTTTTCCATATGGCACAATAGAGGTAAGTCAAATAACTCAGGGTACTTTCAAGGTAAATGGACATCGACTTAAACTTTATATCAGTGAGGATTTCAAAGACAAAGGAGAGGAGCTTTAGCTCCGCGAACCTGAATAAACATACCTACCAGGAAAAGTCAAGCTTAAACTCTAAATAAGCGCTTTTCGGGAGGCAACCCGAGTACTAGCCCAACTAAATAACTTAGTTTGTTTTTGTCCCCTTTACTTTATTCCCAACTGTAGGTATTTTCAGCACACACGGCCTAGCACACGGGCATGCTTTCGGCCATGGGATCCCCACAGGCAGGAGACATGGGTGTGGTCATGGCCGTGCTAAAACATGAAACATATTTTTCCTAAGACTGGATGACACACAGGCTGCGATAGATAGCCATGGCCGTACGACTCGGTCGTGTGAATCATACGGCTAAGGGACACGGGCATGTCCCAAACCGTGGTAAAACTGCACCTTAATTTCCACAAAAATTCAGCAGAGACATGGGTTACGATAGATCACTACGGCTGTGCGAGGCGGCCGTGGGAGAACTTACCAAAAATTGACATGATAAACAAAGTCAGAATAGAACACGAGTGTACGCCATAGTTGTGCTTAAGGGCCGTGCACAATCCTGATTAATTGCCACGGGCGTGTCGGATTGGCCACAGATGTGGAAGAAATGAAGGGAGCACTACATGGCCATACAATGTGGCTATGTGGGTCACACGGCCTAGGGACACGGGCATGTCCTCAGGCCATGTACGACACTGGCTTGAAACATCAAACCATAAACATAAACTAGGTACACGGGCGTGGGAGAAGCGAACGATAGTGCTCACGGCCGTGTGATGCGACTGTGCGCATCACACGGCTTGGGGACACGGGTGTGTCGAAGGGCCCGTGTGGGAGCCTGACTACGATTTCATGAAAAACACGGGCTAGGAACACACCACACGGGCGTGTGCCATGGCCGTGTGGACCAACACGGGGCTTACACGATCGTGGCCTCCATTTTAAACCCCACCTCTAATCCTAATTTCCCCATTCCCTATTTAAACCCTCATTTTTTACTATTCACCTCATTCCCCTCTCCCCCATTTCTCACACCCTCCGACCACCACAAACCACCGCCGGCCACCTCCCCCTCTACACGCACTCCTCCTCCGCCAACCAGCCCACACCGCGTGCACCCCAAGCCCCGTCAAGCACCACTGTCGTTCATCAGACATTTGCCCTTCTTTTCACCTCACTATTTTCATTTCTTTTCCTTTATTTATGCTATTTCTGGATTTAGTCTTGTTTAATTTGTTTCCACTACTAACGATTTGCTCACATAATTAGTATTATCAATAGTTCTTTATCATATTTTAGTATCTTTACTTATTTAGTTATTTCTCTTTATAATACTCTCATGCTTATTAGTTTAGGACAATTCTTAGTCATTTTTTTTATATATTTTTGGTATTATCCACTATAACTTGATTTCTCTTTTAAAATTGGCCATGTTTAGCCTTAAGACTATTTTCGTCTTTTATTCAGTAATAACCATTTGGCCCTTTGATTCACCTCTTGGTTTTGACATACTTGAATAGTTATTCATATTATCTTATGAGCAAGCTATTATTTTGGATTATGAAGATGATTGCTTGATTTAGGGATTATTTTGATGATTAAAACTTGTATTTACAAATATCATGACAAACTTAAAAGGCAAGAAAATTGCGGTTTCTTTCTCAAAGAAACGAAAATGAGCGACATCTTCCTCAGGGGACCCACCATCGAGATACAACACCCATTCCTCCAATTTCCACCGGGACCCCAGGAGGAACTATTCCAGATCCTACGGGTCCGACCCCTAGGTGTGGGCCGTTGCATTGATTGGACCGCACTGGAGCAGATCTATCTAGCTGATTTGGTTCGAGCCCTCATAATCACCGCTCCATGGGATAGATTCTTTAACATCATCGAGTCGACATACCTAGAGCTCACTTTGGAACTATGCTCGATATTTCAGATGCAAATAGTTATGGCGGAGCATGACGACCTAGGAATAGTCCAATTCCACCTTGGCAGTCTAGTATGGCAGCTGAGTGTCCCAGAATTTGGCGATTCCTCGGGACTATATACGAATGAGTTCATAGAGGCCGAAAACTTTCCTTATCTCCACCGCCACATCCACTATGCACCTTCATCATGTTGGAACACCATGATGCCTGCTACAGGTATCTATGACCTTAGCTGTTCCAAGGCATCGGAGCTAGCTCCAGCTTTGCGATATCTCCATGCTATTTTGGCACACACATTAACAGGGAGATGAGAGAGCACTGGTGTAGTGAACACTCACGACGCATATTTCCTGTGGAGCATGAGGCAGGGACACATTTTTGACCTTGCCTACTTTATTGCCCTTGTCTTTCACCATCAAACAGAACGACACTAGAAGGGAGTCATCAGCCTAGGCCCATATGTGGCTCGTCTAGCACGCTACTTCTGGCTCCTAAATATAGTGGCGCAGTCTTCATCGCTCACTCTCATTGGCCAGATGTCCCCACAGGGCATCCAAAGTATGCTCCATATGCAAATGATTGAGCGTCATCGTGGGTTTGACCCTCTTCAGTACTGACTTGTACGAGCTATCGATGAGGATGATGCTGAGGATATTCCTGACAATATACCTGTATTTCAGGAGGACCCACCATCATAGCCACCACCGAGCCATCAACCAGTTCATGCGGCTGCTTCAATATCTGAAGTTTCTGACCATTTTCATCACTTTGAGTAGTATTGCACTCAACGATTCGACAGCATCAAGGCGAGGCTACAACAAATCTGCCAACATTTTCACATATCGCTTCCAGCACCACCATCGCACGATCCAACTGTCAACGAGGACTATTAAGTCCATCAAATTTTTAAATTGCTTTTCTTTTTATTTTATTTTTATTTTGGCATTTCTTTTGCACTTTCATTATCAATTACTTACAAGACTTTTATTAGTATAATTTGAATTTTATTTTATCTAGTTATTTCATTATTACTAACCCTAATAACCATATACATATAAATCCCTTAAATATTATCGATGGTATCGCAATTTCAAAAGGTTTAGTCGATGGGTACTACTAAGGCATACACATACAATCATCCATGACTGGCATGTCCTACTCGACCATGACCATAGCCACCACGACACCGACCACCACAATAACCTTTTCGCTGGGCACTGTGATTGTGGAACCCAACCTCTACCACCACTTTCACCTCTATTTACATGTCACATACACATCACTTTCAATGCTTCTAAACCTGTTCCCGCTCTTTCAAGGATTACATCCAAATTCAAGGAAATTTCGATTCTCTCCCTCTCTTCCAATCTTATACTTATATTGCTATTATCTATCTCTGTACATTGAGGACAATGTACACCTTAAGTGTGGCGAGGTTATTTATGTGATTATCAGAAAATCCCTGAATTTTTATCTTATTCTTAAATAATTCTCTCATTTCATTATTAGAGTAAATTCTGATTGATCTATGATTTTTATTGATATGTTTTGAATTAAACCATCGATAATTATGCATTAATTATTTGAACTTTAAGACATTAGAGAATCAAGCATGATGAGTTGACTTTTGATAAATAAAATTGCTAGGTTGTTTCCCTGAATTGAGGTATTATCTTGAAGTTTTGAATTTACAGGATTGACATCAAATACCCATAATTTCCGTGAGATTTTGAGCCTTTTAGAGCATATATCTTTCTTCCTCACTAATTCTATTGGTTATGAGTTTTTCAACATCAATTTTTTATTCTAGAACTTGCATTGATTATACATGTCGAGACCACACCTTTGACTTGATACGCGAAAATGATAAAGGCACTTAGGTTTTAACCAATTTACCCCATAAAGAACCTACCCACATAATTGACCCCCAGTGAACCCCTTTGAGCCTTAACTATTATTTCTTGAATTGTTCCCTTAATATTAACCTATAACTTAACCCTTTTTGATTCGTTAAGAATTTCTACCTTTTATTGACAACGCTTTTTATCGAGATTTACTTTGATTAGTTACCTAATTATTTTCGTTCATTCCAGTTGCTAAATTATTTCTTATTATGTATTTTCCATTATTTTACTTGTTTTTAAACAAAAAAAACGTACATACATACATACATACATACATACATATTGGTAGTAATTCTTTATTTTTGAGCTAAAGTATTTAATTCCATATTCTGAGAAGAAGCTCATGTTTATTCAATTGATGTTAGTTATCTTTCCAGTTAGGTAATTTATCAATTTAGTCTCGATTCTAATTGTCTTTTTCAGCCTGTATCTACACTTTTAACCCAAAGTTCCGTTACAACCCTTCAAAGACCTTTTGATTTGTGTATCATCTCATTTATAGTGGTGGAGATTTTATTTTCATGCAAGGCTATGGTAATAACTTTTCATGTTTGACTAATGAGTGCTTAATCATTGAACCTTAAACATATTGAGTGATTTGAGTGAACCTTTAGTGAAGATGTCAATCGATGTCAAATCGAAATTAAAGATAATTACTTAGATAAAGGGGGATGCCTATAAATTTATGATTAAAATGCTCAACTTTGACTCTTTGAAACTTTAATGTTCTTTTAGTTAAAATTTTTTAAAGTATTATTACATGTGAACTATTTAGAACATTATTGATGAGAATTATAAGTTGAGAAAATTTTATTTTAATTGTGAGTTGAGGATTTTGCTTGAGGATAAGCAAATGCTTAAGTGTGGGGATATTTGATAAACCATAATTTATACATATTTTTACCCCATGCTTGGCATATTTATGAATGCTTTTTCCTTGGTTTTAGTGAATTTGATGCTCCTAATCCTTTAATTTCATGTTTTACACTCAGGAGACGTTAGAATAGCAAAAAGAGCAAGAAACGGGCCAAAAACGGACAAATTGGGCTTAAAATAGTGTTTCACACGACCTAGGCACTTCCACACAGGTAAACCATAAGCCCGTGTAAGGCACACGGGCAGACCACACACCCGTGTGTCATGGATTGTCAACTAGAAACCAACTTAGAATTACACACAGTTTGAGAACTTGCACACAGGCGTGGCACACGGTCGTGTCCCTGTCAAGCCCAAGTCTAGTTTTACTCGGAAAAGGCCACTTTTGAGGGTTTGGAAGCATTCTAAAGCCTATATAAACACCCTAGAAAAGGATGAGGGGGGACACACAGAGTTGGAGGTAGAAAATACTTGAGAACAGCCATCGAAATCACCTTGGAGCCAGGATCTACATCAAGACTGAAGATTTTCTTCCAATTTCCTAGAAGTTCTTTGGGTTTCTTTATGTTTTGTTGTTTTCCAAACTTTGAGATGTTTTCTACTAATATTATGGACTAAACTCCCTAAATACCTAAGGGATATGAAGCCTAAAACGAATCTTATTACTCTTTGATTTATATGATAAATATTTGTTCTTATTCTTAATTATAAGTTTTAATCCTTGATTTAATATTCTAGGATATTAATTCAGGTTCTTGATGTGCTTATTCAGTGGAGCAAAAGTACCTGTTTAAGAGTAGATCATTCATAATTAAGCGGAGTTGCATGCAATCCTAGAGATAGGACGACATAACTCTGCCGGATTAGAGACAAATCTAATAAGGGAATCCATAGATCGAGCTAATGTGACAATAGGGGTTTTAATTAGAAAGAGATTTCGATTAATCAACCTAGAGTCAGTTATTTTTAGTCTCAAAAGGGATAATAACATAAATCAGGGATTTCTGCAGAATAAGTCAAGTGAATATATCGTCTAAGTCAAAGGAAATAAGTGAAGTCTATGTGGATTCTTTCTTGGGTATTGTCTCCTCCATTGGTTTTTCTAAATTATTTTCCAACTTTCATATCTGTCGTAATCTTAGTTAAATTAGAAAATTAGTGTAGTTTAAAAACATCATTTAATTCTTAGGCTAGATAATAAAAAGATATTAATTACTAGTACTTTTAGTCCTCGTGGATGTGATATTTCCGATCTCACCATAACTATACTACTGTTCGATAGGTGCGCTTGCCTTAAGTCGAATTTTTAGTTAGTTTCATGACCATCGCCGCTCAGTCTCGTATTTGCAATTTATATAATATCAAAGCATATAAAATACATTTTTTAAAATTTATCACATACGAACTTACCTCGAATGTGAAAATGATGAATTAAGTCGATTAGTCAATAACTTTAGTTTTCCCCCGATCTAGATCCAAATTCCACTTTTCTTGATCTACATGAGCATGAGAAGCTTGGCCGAATGTAAACCTAACAATGGCTTATTCTCCTTTAAAATTTCGGTCAAAGAAAACTTTGACGATGATGACTTTAATATTTGTTTTATTAAAATTAACCTTAATTGCTTAATTACCTATTTAACCTTATTAGTAATTCAAAATTTCAATTATGTCATGCCATTATCATCCACTATCATAATAATGGTCTAATTACCACTTGACCTCCACTTGACCTTAACTTTAAGGTTCTACAGCTATTAGAGATACCTTTAGCTAATAGAACTCCACTTTTACTCTTTAAGTGATTTAGTCCTTTTTATCAAATTGACCAACTAAACGATAAAATTTCTTAACGAAATTTCCACATAATCATATAATCATGATGTAGACATTAAAATAATAATTTTGACTTCAAAATTGTGGTCACAAAAAAACTATTCCGATTTGACTAAAAATCTTACCAGTGAATAGGTTAGGGTACTGTTTTCTCATAGCTTCCTCGAGTTCCCACGTAGCCTCTTCAACACCGTGCTATTGCCAAAGAACTTTCACGACAGCTATGTTTTTATTTCTCAATTGTTTAACCTCACGTGCTAGAATTCTGATCGGTTCTTCGTTGTACGTCATATTAGGTTAAATTTCAATCTTTGTCAGAGAAATCACATGTGATGGATTAGATCTACATCGGCGCAACATCAATATATGAAACACATTATGAATTTTCTTTAGCTCAATAGGTAACACTAGCCAATATGCCATTGGCCCTTTTCGTTCAATAATCTCATATGGCCTGATGAATCACGGACTCGATTTGCCTTTGCAACCAAAACAAAGTATTTTCTTCCATAGAGATACGTTCAAGAACATTTTGTCACCGATCTAGAATTCAATGTCTTTTCGTTTCAAATCCGCGTACAATTTCTGACGATCTGAAGCTACTTTCAAACTATTGCAAATTACTTTTACTTTTTCTTCTGTTTCTTTACCCAAATCAACCCCGTGAATATATTTCTCACTAAGTTCGGTCCAGTATAATTGAGTTCGGCATTTACGACATACAAAGCTTCGTACAGTGCCATTTTTATACTCGATTGAAAACTGTTATTATATGCAAATCCAACTAGCGGCAAATATTTCTTCCAGTTTCCTTCAAACTCTAAAACACAGCATCGAAGCATATCTTTGAGAACCTGAATTACTCTCTCAGATTGACTGTCGGTTTGTGGATGAAAAGCTGTACTAAAATTCAACTTTGTACCTAAAACTTCTTGCAATTTCTTCCAAAATCGTGATGTAAACCTCAGATCTCTATCTGAAATAATCGAAACTAGCACTCCGTGTAATCTATCAATCTTAGAAATGTATAACTCTGCCAATTTATCAAGCGAAAAGTCAGTATGTATTGGGATGAAATATGCAGATTTCGTCAGTCGATCAACGACAACCAAAATTGCATCTTTCTCCTTCGGAGACAAGGGTAATCCCAATACCAAATCCATAGTTACTCTATCACATTTACCTGAAGGCACTTGATGTTTGGCTTTCACTTGCTGACAAATCAAACACTTCGATACAAACTTAGAAATGTTTCATTTCATCCCGACCACCAATATGACTTCTTCAAATCAATCATTGTATGTTTTGGTACTTCTAGGATGAATGGATAAACAACCACTACGTGCCTTGTGTAAAATTTTCTAAATTAACTCTGTATTTTTTGATATGCAAATTCTATCTCGGAACATCAAACAATCATCGGATCTGATTTGGTACTCTAAATCATTAGTTGACTCGCATTGCACTCTTTTAGCTTGCAATTCACTATCACATTTCTGAGCTTTGCAAATTTTTTGAAGAAACATTAGTTTAGCTTTTAACTCAGCTAAAATCGAACCATCATTATATTCATTGATCTCAAGGCAAGCAATGATTTTCTACTCAAAGCATCCACGACTGCATTCGCTTTCCCTAGATGATAATCGATTACTAACTCATAATCTTTTAGTAGCTTAAGCCATCTCTATTGTTACAAATTCAAATATTTCTGAGTCATAAAATGCTTTAAGCTTTTATAGTCAGTAAAGATGTGACATTTTTCACAGCAAAAATGATGACGCTAAATTTTGAATGCGAAAACTATAGTGGCTAACTCTAAATCATGCGTCGGATAGTTCTTTTCATGTGGCTTCACTATCTAGAAGCATAGGCTATCACTTTTCCCTCTTGCATCAACACGCAACCCAAACAGTTCAATGATGTGTCGCTATAAATCACAATTTCTTTACCTCACTTAGTTTGAACCAACACTGGTGCCTAAGTTAACAATGCCTTCAATTGATTGAAACTTTTTTGACATTTCTCAGACCATTTAAACTTTACATCTTTTTGTTACAGTCTGGTCATCGGTATCACAATCTTTGAAAACCCTTTAACAAAAACATCGGTAGTAACCAGCCAATCCCAAAAAGCTTTTAACCTCAGATACATTTCTAGGTGGTTTCCAGTCAATAACTACAGAAATCTTGCTCGGATCAACTCGAATGCCTTCCGCTGAAACAATATGTCCCAAAAGTCTGACTTCTCGGAGCCAAAACTTACACTTACTGAATTTATCATACAGTTGCTTATCTCTTAAGGTTTACAACACAATTCTCAAGTGCTCGACATGCTCAAACTCATTTCGTGAATAGATCAGAATGTCATTAATGAACACAACAACAAATCTGTTTAAATACAATCTAAAGATCTGATTCATCAAATCCATAAAGATGGTAAGAGCATTAGCTAGTCCAAAAGGCATAACAAGGAATTCATAATGTCCATACCTCGTTCTGAATGTAGTTTTCGACACATCACAATCTTTAACTCGTAGTTGATAATAGCCAGATCTCAAATCAATCTTTGAAAAACACTGTTGCACCTTTCAACTTATCAAACAAATCTTCTATTCTCAGCAATGGATACTTATTCTTTATTGTAACCTTGTTGAGCTGACGATAGTCAATACACATTCTCATTGACCCTTCTTTCCTCTTTACAAACAACACAAGTGCACTCCAGGGTAAAAAACTCAGTTATGCAAAACCTTTATCTGATAACTCTTGCAACTGAGCTTTCAATTCTTTCAATTCAGTCGGAACCATTCTGTACAGAGCTATAGATATTAGAGATGTTCCTAGTACTAAATCAATAGCAAACTCAACCTCTCTGACTGGTGACAACCCAAGTAATTCTTCTGGAAATACATCTCAATATTCACAAACTACAGGAATCAATTCAATCTTCTTTTCAGACACTTTGGTATCTAAAACATATGCTAGGTATGCATCGCAACCTTTTCTCACATATCTCTGAGCCGAGATTGATGAAATTACTATTGGCAATCCATCCGACTTATCAGATTCAATCCGAAAAATTTCATTATTCTGACATTTCAATTCTATAATCTTTCGTATACAGTTCACAATAGCATCATGCAGAGTCAAACAATCCATGCCCAGAATCACATTGAACTCATCAAATGGTAAAAGCATCAAGTCAATCGAAAAACAGTAACCCCAAGTGATTAATGGACAATTCTTGCATACTTTATCAACTAGAACATACTTGCCTAAGGGGTCCGATACTTTAATTACAAATTTTGTAGACTCAACAGGCAATTTCTTACTAGACACTAAATTCTCACAAACATATGAATGTCTCGATCCAAGATCAAATAAAGAAATCACATTAGTGTCATAAAGAGAAAATGTACCAGTGATAACATCTGGCGATGATGCTTTTTCGTGAGCGCGAATAGCATAAGCTCTGGCTGGTGCTCTAGCTTCGGACCTCATAACTGAATCCCTAGTCACACCTCTACCATTGGACATATTTCCCACATTCTGGTGGTCTTCCTCTCTCAGTCGTGTTGCTCGGTCTTTCATTCTGAAATTTGTCTTTATCAGATAATTTTGGGCAATTTCGAATAAAGTGATCTGGTAAGCCACATTTAAAACAAGCTTTAACACTCTTATTCCAGCACTTTCCAAAATGTCTTCTCCCACATTATTGACACTCGGGTTTGTTGTTTTTCACATTGCCAACACTCGAAACAGAAGTAGCTTGAGCTTTAGAATTCACATGTTGGTTTCCACGATCTCTATTCTGATATCCCACTAATGCATTTGATCAACTATACAAATCTCGAGATTTCTTCGATGAAGAATGATAAGGTTTATTCATCGGTCTTTTTCTCAAATCTTTAGTCTCTGAACCAACTTTCCTTTTTCCTCGGCTAAAATCTTTGGCTTTACAAGCCCGATCAACCAATAAAACAAATTCTTTCAAATCTAGAATCCCGACCAGAAGTGTAATATCTTCATTCAACCCGTCAACAAACCGCTTGCACATAATCTCTTTAGTAGAAATATACTCCCGAGCATATTTACTCAACCGTACCAATTCTCTCTCATACTCAATTACAATCATACGACCTATTTTCAATTCTAAAAACTCTTTGTTCTTTTGATCCAGAAACCTTTGGCTTATATATTTCTTCTTGAACTCGGTCTGAAAGAATTCCCAGGTAACCCATTCTCTAGGTATAACAGATACTAGAGTATTCTACCACTGGTATGCAGTGTCCCTCAGAAGTGATATAGCACATTTTAAACACTCAGTCGGTGTACAAGAAAGCTCATCAAACACTCAAATCGTATTTTCAAGCCAAAACTCTGCTCTCTCAGGATCATCATCAACATTAGCTCTGAATTCTTCAGCCCCATGTTTACGAATCTTGTCAATTGGAGGCTTATTCAATCTTAAAAGCTCGACACTTTGAGGACCTATGGGAATCAGTTGGGGATTAAGAGGGGGTGGAGGTTGTTGAGAAGCCATATTTTTTTCAAATGTACTATGTGAACCATTCGTTCATCATTTGGAAAAATGCTTCTTTAGCCTCTCCTTCCTGGCTACCCGACATGGGTCTAGAATTAGACAGTGTTGTCCTTTGAGCGGGAGCAAGTGTATTACTTTCAATCTTATCAGCTATAGCTCGATTGAGATCCATTTACTATATGAAAACACATTTTAAAATTTTAAGAGTCATTACACTATCACAGCTTATATATGGCATGTATAGCTAGACTCTCACATGCGCTACATTAGTCTTAGAATTGACTAAATCGTAGCTCTGATACCAATAAATACAACACTCTTCACCTGTATTCAATGTCGAAATAGGGTTATAGAGCATTACCGAACTTACAACACATTTAAACTTTCAATTCACATATAATTTTATGTTTCATGCAAGAATTAATCAAACTCAATCATAAAGTCCCTATAATGAGCCTACGAGGCCCTAAACATATATTGGAAATGCCTCGAGACTAAACCGATAGCTCGAAATTTTTTTTACAAAACTTATAAAATTTTCCTCAAAACAGGGGACACACGGCCACCAGACACGCCCGTGTTACAGGCCGTGTGGACATTCAAAATGGAAGCACATGGTCGTGTCCCAGCCCGTGTTTGACCCTGTGTAACTCTCTAACTTGAATCACATGGCCAACACACGTGCCCGTGTGGATAGCCCATGTGCCCTAAAACTGACTATACATGCCTGTGTGTCAGGCTGTGTGCTAGGTCATGCCAAACCTGTAAGATATACTGACTTATGCCACATGGCCAAGTCACATGCTCATGTGTGAGGCCGTGTGGAGCATACAGACTTGATTTAAATTTCAACTCCAGGGGACACATGGCCATGTAACATAATTGTGTGTCACACACGGCTGCCGTGTGGACAAAAATAGGCTATTTATCAAACCATTTTGCCACCCTATCTTGAATGTACCTACACCACATCTTTTTGTACCAACACAAGGCATAAATATTCTTTGAAGCCAACCAAATTCAAGTCCAAAATCATGCTATTTCATTATCATCAACCACAAAGCTTAATAAAAACAATTAACCATTTTGAATATATGCCAAAATCAAGTTTTGTTTAAAAGCCCTGAACTTGGTGCATTCTTCAGATACGTCATTCAAATCCTCCAACATCAAGTTTTGTTTAAAAGCCCTGAACTTGGTGCATTCTTGGATCCCATGCCCACTTCTCTTATGGAATTTACCCTTTTATCTAGATGATAGAGTAACAGACTTTCTGCTCCAGAGGGACCATCGAAGTTTACAACACCCATCTTAATGAACCTCTCGATTGCCTTTTTAAAGGCAGTGCAATTCTCAATCGAATGTCTTGTGATTCTCGTATGGTATTCGCATTGAGTGCTCGAATCATACCATTTGGGGTATGGGGTCTGTAACAGTTTTAAATGAAAATGGGCTACTACGTGTGCGTCAAATAATCTTTGATATAGCTCCTTATACGACATCGGGATTGGCGTAGATGTGAGTTTTTCAGAACTCGATCTCGAATTGGATTCCTGATGGCTAGTAACTCTTGGCTAGCTTATGGTAATCGTTTTCACCTATTTTTCCTTTTTCTTCATTTCCTTCGAAGTATTACTTCGGGAGCTCCACTCTCATCTTTTGGAAGCTGGTGCTGTTTCAGAAGCTCTACACATGTCTTCTTCACTTCTTCAATGGCAACAAGATTGGCTGAATTGCCCCTCGAATTGGGACCTGTGCCTACTGAGTAATTTACTGGTGCCACCATACTGGTCTGATGCTGTTGGAGATTGATAGTAACAAGTACCTTGTCTGATCGAGTTTGAACGATTATTGGAGTAAAACTTGGGGAATAAACGATATCCTCAATATCATCCTCAGTATTGACCACTGGCTTTTCTTTTCAAGCCCTTCGACTAGTAATTGCCCCAGCTGGCCAATTACATGTAACACCCCTATCCCGTAACCGTGCCAGAATAGGTAAGGGGCATTACCGGACTTGTAACTCATGTCAGAACAGTAAAATTTTGAACTTTTCTTGAAATAAAGATCGTTCATTTAAATACGTACTAAGCACAACCAGAGGTAAAATTTAAACTTCACTAAGTAAACATTCAAAAGATGCCATTTTCGCATGGCTTATATACATTAACCAAAAATATTCTTCCGCCACTAGTCTATTCTATACATGCCATAAAATAATTTTAAACATAACAGTAACAAGCAGTGGATAGTGATAGTGTGACTAGTTGCTGACGATCCCCGAGCCTGTAGCTTCGCAATGAGATCTATAAAATAGAGGAAACAGAGTAAACGGAGTAAGCATTACAATGCTTAGTAAGTTTTAAGCAGTGTCAACAGATAGAAATCAAATCATAACATAGTTATTCGTATATTTTATTTCACTCTTCCTTCGGGCATACCATCCCTTTACCGAATATGCACATCTCATCATATACAATAGGCAGATAAACTTTCACATAAAAGTGAGCTCATGTGACATAAATATATTGTATGATTTCACATAACCTCTCACACTGATCCGATGTCACATAATCATAGGAATAGTCTCATAGATTGCTCTCCTATGCATCACATAACTACCTTATGATTTAGTTCAAATCAAGCTCACATATAAACTTGGAGTACATACCTGTTTAACCTTTCGCATTGAATATATTTATAAGCAATTCTTATTACGAAGTCTTATAGCTTTAACCTCTACTCGGATTATCGGCGAGACCTTTAGCTCAGACGAAATCTCCACACGAAGTTATCGGGTCTTACCCGGACAAAATCTCCACACGTAGTCATCGGGTCTTACCCGGAATATATTTCCAAGTTTCATGTACATTTAATCACATGTTACAACATTCACATTGACTGTTATATTTGTAATTCATTTGCCTCATCAAATATCTAATAATACACACCTTTCACATTGGTCGTTCAGCCACAATATACGCACATCGCCTACATATTTCACACTAGCCATTCGGCTTTACCACATATACATATCTCATATATATATTTCACATTGACCATTCGGCTTTACCACATATGCATATCTCATACATATTTCACATTAGCCATTCGGCTTTACCACATATACATATCTCATACATATTTCACATTAGCCATTCGGCTTTACCACATATATGCATGTTCATATTCACCACATTGGCCATTCGGCCTTGTCACACATATGCATGCTCACATTCATCACATTGGCCATTCAGCCTTATCACATATATGCATGTTCACATTCATCACATTGGCCATTTGGCCTTATCTCATATATACACATTCACATTCATCACATAAAATCCTAAATCAAAATATAAATTTTCATGTATTCACATCACAATTATCCAAATATACTTCACATACCAAATATACTATCATGTATACACTTTGTCTTGGCCGAATCTACATCAATCATTTTCCAATGAATAATTCAATTTCACGTCATACTATCATTTCATATTCGAATACTCATAAATTTTAATATCAAAGATCCGTCTAACACTCATATATCATTTTACAATATCACGATTTAGAATTCACGTATGGGTTTAATCAATAGCTTATGAGCAACTAAAACAAGTTTTATCCATGTTTACAACAAAATCACATATTCACTACGAGCTGTTTTCCTGAGCAATAGTCACTAAATTATTTATAACTGGAGCTACAAAACGCCAAATCACTTGCCGTTAATTTTCCCTGAATATAGACTCGTATATCTTCCATCCATATAATTTCCAGAATTTTAGGTTTGGCCAATCAATACCAGATTTTTCTTAAAGTTTCCCCTGTTTCACTATTTGACTAATCTGACCACTCTTCCCTACGAATCAAATTTTTCATTGTACAGAATTCATAATGTATTCTATTTGATTTCATTTGAAACTAGACTCATTAAGGAGTCTAAGCATATAAATCTTATCTTATAACCATTTTTGTACAAATTATAATGATTTTCCAAAAACAGAACAGGGGATTTCAGAGTCATTCTTACACTGTCCCACACAACTTTAAATATCTCTTTATAAGAAATTTTTTTGCTTCCACGGTCTCTTTTATAAGAAACTAGACTAACTAAGCTTTGATTACATATTTTATTCAGCCTATAATTCCACACCAACAATTTATAGTGATTTTCTAAAATCACGTTACTGCTGCTGTCCAAAGCAAATTATTACAATTTGCTCTTAAATTTCCAAGTCCAAACACTTATGAACTTACCATTTGAGTTTAAGACATATCATGGCCACATCATATCTTATTAAATCAACTCATTATGTCCTATTATGATTGAATTTACTCAACGTTTAATCACTTAAAACTTACCTCGGAAGTGGTCGACGATTAGATGTCCACGGCTATTCGTTTACTTTCTCTTTTCCCGTATCCGACTTTGATCCTCTTTGCTCTTAAGCTTAAGTAAAACAATAGATTGCTTAAGTACTTAACTAATATTATTCACTTAACAATCACATTTGGCAATCACATATCATTTAATCTTTGATTAACCAATTTAACGCATACCAAAATCCAATCATACATCTAACCTTTATCTCAATACCAAACCGAGTTATAAGATCATACATTATACTAAGCATATCATTAAACATACCTATTCAATTTAGCTAATTTCATAGCAGATTAATCACCTTACCCCACATTACTCAATGCCGAATATTAACCCAACATCACAAGCATAATCACCATGAAACTTACCTTAATACACATTTTATCCCATTGCCGAATACATATATATATCATCAAACAAATATTTATTCACACAACAACAATTCAAGCATATCAAAGCATAGTCGAATGTATCATTCTTCTTAAATTCAAAAATAAATACATGGGCTAACTTCAAAATCTATTTAACAACTCAACTTTATAAACACATATTCGGCTAGGAAGAAAGATTGATAATTTAACAGCCTTAGCTTAACATATAATTTGTTGTGACACATCTTTAAGCATTCTTTTATTCCATCAACTCAAAACACATTCCTCACTCTCAATAACTAAACTCATATTCGGCAATGGCCTCCAATATAGTGACCGATTCTTCTCAACTAGCACCTAGTGTACACACATGATCATTTGTTTGATTCAAGCACCTATCCACCAAAAATTCATCCAAATTAACAAGAACAACAACCACATTCTTTGTTATCTACCATGACCGAAACCCATATTCATTCACCAAATATCAAAAATTTATCATCAATTTGACATATAAGGACATAACCAAATGTTTCTTGCAACACAAACTCAAAAATTAACACATGGGTCATGTTATGAGCACCAAAACAAACTCAACTTCACAAAATTTCCAAAAGAATCACATGATATCATACCTTAATTCCCCACACAAGATGGCCGAATGCCTTAGGTGTGCTTTCTTCCATTTCTTGGTTAGTTTCGGCTTGAGAGAGGTAGGAGAAGAAGATGAACATTTTTTTTATTTTCTGTTGTTTTCTTCCTTCAATTCACGGCAATGGAGGGGGGGCATGGATGAGACAACTTTGTTTTCATCACCCTCTCTTTTCATTACTTTATTACTAACCTCTTATTTTATTCTTTCTAACATAACACACTAACACAACATGTTTCCAACATGTTTCACCCCATAGCATGGCCGGCCACTAGCTCTAATTTTGGGTAATTTGACATGCAAACCCATCATTTTCATAGCATGCATTAATAGGCCACTTTACATTTGCCTAGCACATTTCTAAATTTTCTCACATAAATCCTATTTAATAAAATTCACTTACAATTAACAAAATTCAAACATGAAATTTTTACACATGCATATATACATATAATAAGCATCAACTATGACGGTTAATTATTTTTATGACTCGATTTTGTGGTCCCGAAACCACTTTTCGACTAGGGTCAAATTAGGGGTGTCACATTACATTTCTTTGGAGCTCTAAGATTTGATCACGTATATCTTGTTGAATCTTGGTTAACTGCTCTTGCATTTGTATTTGCCTTTGCTCCAATCTCTCCAACCTTTGTTCCATATCCCCGATTAACCCTCTGAAATAATTTTTGCCTACTTAGGGTCTTTTTATGGATTTAAATGCATATGATGCGGTGTGATGCAATGCAAATGCATGAATGCAAAAAGGTATTGATCTCGATTCAATCTCATTTAGAAAACTTTATTTACAAAAAGAATATCTTTACATATAAGAGGAATACAAATACACTTTCGCCCTAATGCCCAAAATTTTAACTCTATCTAATAAAAGAGCTAACTCTCGACCTACATCCGATGATGACTCATGCATCATACTCAATACGTCAGCTCGTACTGCCAAGTCTCGAACGTGTTCAGCTACCTCTCAGATCTAAATTATGGCTTCTCCAATAAGGTAATCTCTATCTCTGACTTATTCTTTAGACTGGCACAGTTCTCCCTCTAAATAATCCTCTCGTTCCTCAAGCTACTCAATAAAAAGCTTACTATCTTGAAATGCTGATTCCAACTCCTCAATTTTTCCTTTTAGCTTCTTTACCTCTACCGTGGAATCACGACTTCGTTGCAGATGAAGGGATCGCCCAAGCTCAGTCACCCTAATTTTTAACCCTTGATTTTCTTTCTCTAAGGTCAAATTTCGTAATTGCACCTCTTGGAACTTCCTCTCCCAATATTCGGCTTTAGACGTTTCCCCTCGGACCTCTTTCTGCAACTGATCTGAAGACCCTCCTATTCCCGCTCTCTTCAAGGATACTTGTGCCCTTTTGTAGTGCTCCATTAAATCATCTCGATCTTCCTCTATCTTTTTCTTTTCCTTCTTTACCTTCTCGACCTCCATCTTTTGCACATCGACGTCTAGGCTCAAGTATATCTTTTCTTCCTCGAGCTTTGTTATCCTCTTCTTGAGCTCCGAGTTCTTTCTCTCAAACTCTTTCTTCATAATTTCTAACTCCGTGGGCGTCACTTGCAAATATTCCTCCATCAGTTGAGCTCATTCTACGCTTGGCTTAGGGATATTATCATTAATCCTTCTACCTCTCCACTTGACGTACTCCGGAGTCATAGCAGGGCTAATAGCTACTCCCTTCAATCGACAAGTTTTGTTCCAAGCACTAGAGATCTCACTGACCTTCCTCTTATAGTCGGCTCCTCTATACGCGAACTCACTCTGAACCAACCCTAAGTTACCGGTATGAACTGTGTCAATCCATGTTGCCTCAACACAAGCAAAGGGGCATAACCAATGGCACCCCAAATTCCCAATAAAGGGACCCAATCAAAACTGTTGCATCGGTAAAGAATCTCACCAGGAATCATCCATGGAGCCCTCCACTCCACATCCTTTGACTGCAGGTTCTGAAGTAGCGCTATCCAATTTTTTCGGGAACATCAATTCTCCTAATTGAAGCTGCTATGTCCTTCAACAGGGAGTAATCCTCAAAGAATACCTGACAAACCACCCTATCTATCAATCGGAAGTGACTGTAGAACCAAGCTAAAAGTAACTGAGCACAACCAACAAACCTGCCTGTACTGGCCCTCCTACATGCATTCAAGGACCTGAATGTCTGCCAAAATCGCAAGAACAGAAGTGACCAGTTTGCTAAGTCGATGGAAGAGATCCATGGTCGCCTCATCCACATATCCTAAGGCCTTGGGGAAAACCATCAATCCGTATAAGCTTAAGGCAAAAATGTCAACCCTCTTCGCCTCGTCTAGATGTGTTTGGATCAGATCTTTCAAAGCTACCCCACGGAATGCACTTACTCTCACCCTTTTCCTTAATTCTAGCCATGATCCACTGCTCGCTCATCCCCGTAATTGTCATCAACTTCTTACCAAAGGTTGGGACACAAGTAGCTCGAGAATAAATCCTATCACACTAAAATCTAGGATACCGAAGTAAGGCTGTGTACTCCTCCACAGTAGGCACTAAATCTACCTCCCCAAAGGTAAAATAACTGTATGCTGGGTTCCAAAACTGAGTGAGAGCTTGAAATAAGTGCTCATCAACCTGAATATCAAACAAATAGGGAAAATCTCTGTAATTACCGTAGAATGATTGCTTGGTCTCATTGCCCCACTGATCCCAAATCGCCTTAAGCTCCTACAAATTATTCTGTGTGACACTGATGCAAGTGTAGCCTGACAGTTCCGACATATATCCCACCGTTATGCTATCCCCTTTTCCTAGCTAAGTTTGCTCCGACCATCTATGGACGTTAGCATTGCCCTCCACTCTATCAAGAAGTCCGTTTTCCATAATAAAATTTCCTAACTTAGAGATCGACCGTGAATCGATACCTTTTAGATGTAATATGACATGCAACAAAACAAAGAAAAACAAATTGTTAGTATCATATGATAAATAACGTATAAGGGTAATAATTTAGAGTACTACTATTCAAGTTGAGCTCTTAGGTTTTTATATGAGGTTTTAGTTCTAAAGTTTAAGGTACCCGAACTAGCAGATTCCTCGATCCCCACCCATTATAGGCTCATTTGAATCGAGTTCAGTTCAGGGGAATACATTTCCCTATGGCTACACTGAGATGAAAATCTCACGAAACCATAGGTACGGATGTATCCCGAAAGTGATCCACTATCCTGCACGGAGGCGAAAACCTCACGAAGGCGTAGTTTCTCACTCCCACTTAAGGGTGTGACCATAACGATCATGCAAATGAAATGCGTACTAGAATATAGCAACACATGCAATAATTCAAACACATGTAATGCAAAGCGGATTAAATTTTAAAATTTTAATTTCCGACATTAAGACAAGAGATAATCAATTACACGGCTTGACTCTCTTATTAATCCCCAGTAGAGTCACCAAGCTATCGAGACCATCTTTAAATCGAGTTTTGGAAAATGGGAATCGACTTTAAGAAAAACGAAAACGGGAGTCGCCACCAATCTTTTTAGGTGTGATTGGATTACCTCTTAAAACATTTTGTTTTAAAATCATTAGTTTTTGTCTACGAAATCAAAAAAAGGGGTTCGGGAGTCGGTTACGAACGAGGAAGTGTTAGTACCCTCGTAACGCCCAAAAATTGGTACCTAATTGACTATCAAATGTCTTTAATGTCAGAAATTTAAAATTTTTAAGATGCAATCCTCTTTAGAATATTTTAATTTTGAAAATTAGGGTTCACTTGTATCAAATGAATCAAAATATTACATCCAATTAGTTAGGAAGCAATATTTTTAAGGCATTCGAAGCTAACCTAGCCCTTTTTGAAAATCCCTATCTCAAAACGACAAAACGCCATATCCAGTAAGTTAGGACACAACTTTTTATTTTTGAAAACTTTTGAATCTCACTTTTAATTAATGCATGAAGAACCATATATATACATTATAACATGTAAGATAGCATATTACAATAATAGGTAGCTAAAACATGCATTTAAATAATATGATAGCAATAATATAAAGGTCCTATACTAGATACATACATAAATATAGCAAATCTTAGTTACATAACAACATACATATTAAGATATACATAGCATATATTGAAAATGAATAAGCAAAATATACGAACATACAAAGTAATAATTAATTTAAAAAAACGATGCATGATATTCAATTAGACATATAAATACATATACAAAACAAATGTGATAATATATAAAAAATAATAATAATGTAGTAACATATATATATATCAAACAAACAACACTTAATAGTATTATGAAACTAACATTTAACATATAAATGATATAAAATATAACAATGTATACAAGATTTAATACGTATTAAAATATAAAATAAGGTGAGTAATTATTTAAAAAATATACATATATAATTAAAATATAATATTTAATAATGCATGATAATAATATAGATAATATATATGTAATGAAAAACTTAAATAAATATAATAAAATATAATATGAAATATATATAATAATAATAATGTAACAAATATTTTACATATAAAAATATAATAAAATAAATAATATAATAAAAATATATAACATATAATAAAATTTATATATATAATGTTACAAATAATATAAATAAAATAATATATATAAAAGTAATGAAACAAAACTTTATATAAAAAAATATTTTGAAATATCATACAATATGTATATATAAATGTAAAATAATACATAATTTTTTGATAAAAAATAAAAAATAAAAAATGATAATAATATACAAGTTTTAAAATAATACTTATAATACATAAAATAATATATGAAAAGTAATAATATAGAAAAATAAAACAATTTTTATATTTATAAAAAGGTTCAGAATAAAATAAACAATATATACGAAAAATAATGAATGAAACAATATTATTAAAATAATTTAATATAAAAAAAGGGTTTAAGATAAATATATATATACAAAATATTGAAATAAATAATAATAATCTAAAAAGAAATAAAGTTAGAATAAAAAAAATAAAATTTAGAAAGGATTAAATTAGAATAGAAATAAAAATACAGATGAAAATTCGAAATTTAAAAAAAAGGTCAAATTAAAACGTGCGCACTTTTCTCTCACTTTTTCCATCTCATTTCCCTTATTATTCAAGTGTCGATTTCTTCTCTTGGAAAAGAGGCTCTCATCAGCCATTTTGGAGCAGCAATTAGGTGTTTATAAGCCACCTTGATAGCTGAAGGCAACGAAGAACGAAGAACGGAGCAACTAGTCAAGCCACGAAGAAACACCGGATTTTCTTCTTGTTCCCTATCTCTTTAATTTTTGTTGTTGTTTTGACAAACATGTTTATGAATATTTATGCTATTGAAATGGTTATTTTAATCAATTTAGCTTAAAATTAAGTTTGTGTTGGGTTGATTATATTCTGCCTACTTGAATTGTTAAAATGATGTTTATGCTGTTGTAGGCCTCGGTAAATTGCTTGGTTAAGTAAAATCATGCCTAAGTTATTTTTGCAATATAATTGTTAAATAACTAACGAATTAATTATTTAAATGGATTGAAATTATAATTAATTGACACAATACTTAATCAGTGCATGTTTATTCTTCTAAGGTAGCTGAAGGTTAAATTAGCAATGTATCTGGCGATATTATTGCCTTGCATAACTTGCAAGATTATTGTGATTAAACTGTTCCAAGGTACGGATGCCTTGTTACCTCACATAGTCTTTTATATGCTTATTATATTTAATTAATCGTTTGAATTAACATAGGGATATGCAAGAGATTAGCTCAATTTAATGAGTATGTATGTGCAATAACATGTTTGCTTATTAGAATCTATTTAGTCGATTGAATTGACATAGGGATATGTCAAGCGATGAATGGATATTTGTATGTGAGTATGTTCAGAAGTTAGCCAATTACCGAGTTGTCGTGAATTTATTCGTAACAATGTAAACATGAGTTTTATTATTCTAAGTTAAAGGAATATAATTAATCCAACACAAGTATGTTACCTTGATTAAATCTTATTTGAAATCGTGCATTAGAACTCCTTTGTATTATTTTAATTATTTGATTAGTTTTTAAATAGTTTTTGACCATCTTTTAAAACCAAATTATTTTTACCTCACCAAAGTGTTTTACAATTAATTTCATAAATAATTTTTTTATAGTCCCTGTGGGTACGGTAACTCGACATTACTTGTCACTTTATTACTTGTTGTGATTGTGTACACTTGCACATTTTTCCGTCATTCCAACGAGCTAAGAATCAATGTGTATGATCAGTTTCCTTTCCCCTAACTGTAGAGCCAATTGTAATCCTAAAATTACTGCCTCGTACTCTGCAGCATTGTTAGATGCTTGGAAGCCAAAAGATAGCCCATATTGCCACTCATTTTTATTAGGATCCACTAGAAGAACACGCGCTACTGACCCTATCTTTGTTGTTGAGCCATCAACATAAACTTTCCAACCAAATTATTTTTACCTCACCAAAGTGTTTTACAATTAATTTCATAAATAATTTTTTTTATAGTTCCTGTGGGTATGGTAACTCGACATTACTTGTCACTTTATTACTTGTTGTGATTATGTGCACTTGCACAAATTTTTCGTCATTCCAACGAGCTAAGAATCAATGTGTATGATCAGTTTCCTTGCCCCTAACTGTAGAGCCAATTGTAATCCTAAAATTAATGCCTCGTACTCTGCAGCATTGTTAGATGCTTGGAAGCCAAAAGATAGCCCATATTGCCACTCATTTTTATTAGGATCCACTAGAAGAACACGCGCTCCTGACCTTATCTTTGTTGTTGAGCCATCAACATAAACTTTCCAACACTTTGACTTTGCAACTGAACTTGTTTGCTCTTGCGATGAGCTAACTACTACATCTTGTGTAATCAATAGAAAATTTTTTTAGAGCCAAATGTATACTTATAATAAAACATTAGAAGACAAAATAAGTATTTATTAATTAAAATTCTAATAATTTGTGTGACATACTACCGTATCGTTTATGTAAGTGATAGTGTTTGAGATTAAAAATTGCGTGTAGGGTGTAATGATTTGTCGAAAGAGCATTCCACCATGAAATCGGCTAGGATCTAAGCCTTGATCACTGTACTTGGGCATATTCTATTCCAAATTCTATCAGTTCAACTCCCCATTTGGTCATTCTACCTAAAGTATCCACTATAGACATAATATCCTTGACAGGATATTTGTCATGACAATCACAGGATGAGCCTAGAAGTAAGGTCGTAACTTGCAAGTTGTTACTATTAAAGTAAAAATGAGCTTTTCCATCTTTGAATATCTTTTCTTGCCATTCTGTAACACCTTGCTAACATAATACACTGGAAATTGACAAACCCCTCTGTTCTAATCAAAATAGCTATCATCGTTACCTCCAAGGTCACCAGATAAAGATAAAGGGTTTCTCCCACACGTGGTGACATCAAAAGTGGTGAGGATATGAGATATGATTTGAGGTTCTAAAAAGCACCTTAGCACTCTTTTGTCCAGTTAAAAGTTCTTAAGGCTTTAAAGAATAGTAAGCACTTATCTGTTATCCTAGAGATGAACTTGTGAGTGAAACCAACCTCCCTGTTAGGCGTTCAATATCCTTGATAGTATTTGAGAGAGGCATATCTAGAATGGCCTGAATCTTCTTAGGGTTCACCTCTGTGCCTATTTTTGAAACCATGAAGCCTAAGAATTTTTCTGCTCTCATAGCAAAAGTGAACATCATGTTTTGAGCTTGAAAAATAGTAAAAGCCTTTGAAAAATTCTGAATATACCCCCTCAAAGTAGAGCTTTTTACCAACATGTCATCAATATAGACCTCAACACTACGACCAATTTGTTCTATGAAAATCTTATTAAATAATCTTTGGTAGGTTGTACCTGCATTCTTCAGCCTGAAAGGCATAACCCGATAGCAAAATAAACTTTCTTCCATGATAAAGGTTGTTTTATCTTGGTATTTTGTAGCCATGGAAATTTGGTTATAAATCGAGAATGCATCCACTAGCTTATCAATCGAGGGTATAAGAAAACTATCATCATGCAAGCTTTGTTTAGTCTGGTGAAATCAATGCATATTCTCAACTTCATATTAGTCTTTTTCACCATCATAACATTCGAAACCCATTCTGGGTACACCACTCCCCTAATGAACCCTACTAAAAGTAGCTTTGCTACCTCCTACCTAATGGCCTCTATGACGTGTGGTAAAATCTTCTCTCTTTTTTTCTGTTTGTTTGGTTTGATCTAGAAAGATATATTTAACCTATGAACAATCACCTTAGGACCTACACCAAGCATGTCTGCAGCTAACCATGCAAAAATGTTTGAATTCTTTCTCAAGCATTGAACCAAGTATTCTTTTTCCTCTTCTACTAATGTTGAAAAAATCTTTATGAGCTTATCTGTGTTATCATAGAACAACTACAAAGTTTCTGTGACCTCTGTTGCTTCTGGCTTATGAATTCTCTCATCACCTCTAACGTCCAAACTATCCAAATCTAAAACTTGACCAACCACTTCTTTCTATTGTGAACTCTACCCCTGGGACACCTGTTCGTGCGTTTGCTTAACTGATAACATATGACAATGTCTAGTTGTTTGCTGGTCAGACTTCATAAAACATATTCTTATTTTTATAGGAAACTTAATCTTCATGCAAAAATGTTACGATCATCATTTTAGCCATTCTCATTATGAGACGCCCAGAAATGGCATTATAAGCTATTGGTGGTCTACCATAAAGAACTAAACTTCCACTATCAACTAAAATTCTCTTTACCTCAAACCTTGGTATAGTTGCTGACATAACCAGTGGATCATTTCTTTCTTCATCACACACTGAATCCTCATTCTCATCATTAAATTCCACTTTCCACTTTTCTTGTTAATACAGCCTTTTCGGTGAACTTACTGACATTACACTTCTAAGATGAGTCTTTCTCTTTTTGTTAGAGGTCATCCACTCTTCATCTGTACCAATTATCACGTGTATTGTGCTACCAAACTTTTTTTTAACCCTTGTCAGCGTCTTACGAACTCTAATCTGATGGTGTAGCATCCTGAGCCACAAAATCTTTTAGGTCATCATTCCTAATTCCCTCCTCAATATCATTTTTCAAAAAAGAACAATCCTCAGTCTAATGTCCTCCATCATTGTGAAAGTTACATCTATCTCTAGATTTCAACCTTAATTGACTAAGTCACATAGGTGGAGGGCTTGACAAAATGCCCAAACTATTAACCTGATTAAAAATGTAGGCACGTGTGGCATTTAAGGGAGTATAAGTCTGAAACTTTCCATGATGAACATATTGTTGGATCATCAGTACACCCCATGGTGTAGCGAAAAAAATATTTCGACAATCGTCAACCAAGGATCCATGTACGAGGAATAAATTGGGTTGAAATAAGGTTGAAATTTTACCTTCTTTATTGAAAACATTGAAACGATGTTGCTGATTCGATCTATTTTGAGCCACAATAAAAGCGTCCCGGTCTCTATGTAGTCTCGTCAAAAACTAACAATCACTTTCTCTTGAGCTTTTCACAGAAAATTAAAGACGATTGCTAGATCTTTATTTTGTTAAGTTGGTAACCTTAACACACTAAGGGTTACCATCCTTTTATTCTCTTTTATATCACATATTGAAAAGGAAAACTAGGATTATTCCCTTATTAATAGAGAAGACAAATGGAAAGTTAGAAAAAAAGAATTATATTCTTTCCAAAAGAATATAGGATTATTCCCTTGTAACAGCCCGATTTTGGGCCTAGTCGGAACAGTGATTTTGGAACAACTATTTTGAGGCCAGAGAAATTATTTTTAATAATATTTTATGTATTATAGCATGATTACATGAGTGCATGAAAATTTTGGTGAAATGATTTTAGTGATTTCATGCCTAATTGCGAAAAAGGACTAAATCGCATAAAGTGCAAAAGTTCTGTTTCATTAGCTAAAGGTGTAAATTGACTATGTATCATATTGTGGAGGTCTTTAAAGGGCAAATAGACCCTTTTGAGAGAGATGGCCGGCCATGGGAGACAAAGAAATAAAAAAGTCAACAATTTGGTGAAATTATGTTATAAAAATTGAATAAAATAAAACAAATAGGAAAAGTTGTCATTTTCTCATCTCTCTCCTTCCTTCTCCACCGATTTCTCTTCAAGAAAACAGTGATGGAAGCTTAAAAATTTCAATAACCTTAAACTCTTGCAAGTAAGTCTTCTTGGTGGTCTTTCTTGATAATTTTTGTGTTTTTAGAACCCCTAAAGCTTAATCTAGCTATTGAATGGACTATTTTGTGAAATGGTTATAGTCTAGGGATTTGTCATGAAAGGATTTATGTTTTTTTCTGAATTTTTATGGAAGAAAATGAGTCTTGGTTGTGTATTAAACAACTTTTGTAAAAGGGTTTTTATGAAAACACCTAATATGGACCATTTTGTAAAGATGGCAAAATGAGTGATAAGTATGAGTAATAATGAGAATTGTGCCTTGCTCCTAGTATAAAAAGGATTCGACTAGGCTTGGGTAGCGAGAAAATTTGATAAAAATCTATTTACGAGCCTAAGGGCAAAATTCTAATTTTTGTAAAGTCTAAGAGCAAAATGGTCATTTTTCCAAAGCATCAATTATGAAATGTATTTGTTAATATGATGATTAAAATAGTGGATTTTATCATTATAGATCAAGAAAACCGAGATTTAAGCTTAAATCGGAAAGTACGAGGTTATGGACTAAAATGGAATAATTGACCGAAATTTGCATTCGAGGTAAGTCCATGTGACTAAATAAGCATGTTTTCCATATTATTGTTAATATACTTGAAATCTATTTGCTATGATTGTATTTAATTATATGTTGATGGAATATGACATTCCATTGAAACCAGTATGTTGTATGTTAATAATGCAACTATATTGTTATGATGTGTGATTAAATTAATATTGCATAAATCATTTTGATTGTGAATATGAGTACGCATGATGAGAAATTAATGTAATAAAGAGTCCCTGTTGAACATTAGGAATAGATTTGGATATTCATGCCATGACATTGAGTGATATGTGTGCTAGTGTAAGACATGTCTGGGACATGCATCGGCCACATTATAAGAGCCAAAGTAAGACATGTCTGGGACATGCATTGGCATTGAGATGAGAGCTAGTGTAAGACATGTCTGGGACATGTATCGGCCTCGAGATATACAAGCTAATGTAAGACTTCTCTGGGACATGGCATCAGCTTGTTGTGTGTTAGTGGAAGATTTGTCTAGGACATGGAATCAAATTTGATGTGCTAGCCAGTGTAAGACCATGTCTGGGACATGGCGTCGGCATCTTATCCCATGTTTGGGGCTATTGAATATCCTGTAGTATTCCAAATGGTTCAACGGGAGATGTATGGTTTATATCGAATGATAGAGCTTATGGCTATGTTGTGAATGGTACAGAAACTTACATGAAATTGATGAGATGTGAATCTAATTCATGTTGTATGATTGATAAGGAATGAATATGAGTAAGTATATGAGCTTGTTGAGTAACACAGGTATGTATGCCAGACTTATGAGAAATGATTTCGGTTTATGATACACAATTGGTGAGGATGTAAATAGGTAAGTCATGCCTATGAGAATGATTTTGTGATGACCATATGATTATAGGTCTATACTTATGATGTATAAACATGTATTTTTACAATGTGGTGAAAATGAATTAATAAGGTGTGATAAACTTAGTATCATTAATTTACACAAAATTAGTTTTGGACAGCAGCAGTAGTCCAACTTTGAAAATCCACCAAAAATTGTGGAAATTGAATTAGAGGCTGAATAAAATATTAACTTAAAGCTTGATGAGTCTAGTTTCACATAGAAGAAACAGTGTAAGCAAAGGAGTTTCATACTATGAAATATCTAAATTGTTGTGAGATAGAGTTAGAATGATTTTGAAATTCTCCATTCTGAATTGAGAAATTCATTGAAAATTGTACAAAAATAGTATGGTTTATAATTTATATGTTTAGAATTATTAATGAGTTTATTTTCAATAGAAATAGATGGGAACATTATCCAATTTCCGTATTATGAGATAATTAATTTTTAGTAAAGAGGGATCAAAACTGTTAGACAGCTAAAAATGGGTAAATTTTAGGAATAAACTGTACTTATTGGCTGGACCAAAAATTCTAAAAATTTTATGGTAAGAAGATATCTGAGTCTAGTTTCAGGGAAATTTAGCGGATATTAATTTGGAGTTTCGTAGCTGTAGATATAAATAAATTAGTAACTATGACTCGAGAAAATAGCATGACCAAAATATAAGTAAAAGTGTAATTATGGTTGTATTACCTTAAGAAGTATGTTGGCATATTGCTTATTATTTTCATATGGAATTACTAAGCATGAAGCTTACTCTCTCATTTCCATTTCTTTTAGCTTGTCAAATTAGCTCGGGGTTGGAGATCATCGAATGCAGCATCACACTTTCAAGTCTCTACCTTTGGAATAATAAAACATATATTAGAAATTTCAAGTAAGTGACATGTATAGGGATCTAGTTTATTGACATGTTTATTATGCTTTGGTCAAATGTATTGGCTTATATTTAGCTATATGTATATGGTCATGAGATGTGGCTCATATTGATTATAGCTTGTAAACCTAGCTATTTATGTCATGTTTAATGTTTATGATGCGATTATGTTTGTTTGTCATGCTTGATTGGTAATATGACATGTGTGTGGGATGTATACTCTATGACCAATTGAGGTGGTTATAGCCATGTAGTAATTGCACGTTATAAAAACAACATGATAGTGGTTGAACATGAGTGCTTGATGGATAAGTTGGTAACCACAGTATAATGGTAACAGTGATCATCAAAATAACAAGTCCTATGAATGTAGATTAGGGATTCTAGACTTGGTATTGCATGAGTAGATGCATAGCTTGTAAGAGGACATGTTAATATTATGAAAAAGTCTTAATAAAGGTTGTTTAATCACTAAAATGATGCCATGATTTGTGGATTTGATGTGCATAAAGCTGTAAGGGATTATGGGTAACATGAAGGCCTGGAAAATAGCCTAAGTGTTGGCCACATGGGCTGAGACACGGCCATATGTCTCAACCGTGTGAGGGACACGACCTAAAGACATAGGCATGTGGCCCGGCCGTGTAGATCGATTTGCATACTGACATCATAAATAGAGAATTACATGGCCTGAGGACAGGGGCGTGTCAAAGATACACGGGCGTGTCCATATGTCCAAATGGGCGTGAGACCCTATTTCATGGGAAAATTTTCTAAGTTTTCCTAGAGCTTCTCAAAGTTCTCGGTTTAGTCCCATATCAATTTCGATGTATGTTTTGAGCTTCATAGACCCAAATAAGGGACGACATGCATGTGTTTGAAAAGTTTTGAATTAAAAGAAATTTTATGGCCCAGTTTTTGCATGTATGTGTATGTTTAAGCCTGGTAATGGCTCGTACCTTGTCCTGGCGTCGGACACGGGTAAGGGGTGTTACATCCCTTATTAATAGAGAAGACAAATGAAAAGTTAGAAAAATGAATTATATTATTTCCAAAAAAAAAATATAGGATTATTACCTTTTTAATAGAAAAGGCAAATGAAAAGTTAGAAAAATGAATTATATTCTTTCCAAAAGAATATTAATTTCTATATCTTTTATATTTTGACAAAAAGTAATTAATATAACTGTTTATATTAATAAATTCGGTAAAATATATACAATTTATATTTTGTATGAATCAAATTCATATGTTAATTATATTCTTTCTAAAAGAATATTAATTTCCACATCTTCTATATGTTGACCGAAATTAATTAATATAATTTTTTATATTTATAGTTTCGGTAAAATATATACAATTAACATTTGTACTAATCAAATTCATATATTAATTTTATCTATGTTATTTATTTGTGTAAAACAAGTTTTTATATATAATGAGTTTAATATTTAGCAATCAAATTAAATTAATTCAACAATTAATTTAATTCATGTGACAACTAAATACAATACCAAATATATTTGGCTTCTATTCGTTTCAACTATAGGGCGTGTAATATCCCATTTTTAAGCTAACCAAAACTGTGGTTTCGGAACCACAAATCTGAAGTCGTAATTATTATTTTATTATTATTTTAATGTTTAAAGTATGATATTATGTTGGTGTGAAAATTTCGTTAAGAAATTTTATCGTTTAATTGGTTAATTTGATAAAAAAGGACTAAATTGCGTAAAGCGTAAAACTTGAGTTTTAATAGCTAAAAGTGTCAAATAGCTATGGAATATTAAAGTGGAAGTCCTTAAGTAGTAAATAGACCAATTATGTTGATAGTGGATGATAATGGCTTGGTATAATAGAAAATTTGAGTTAATGATAAGGTTAATTTAGCAATTTGGTTAATTTAAGTGAAAATAAATAAAACAAATTAAAAGGTTGTCATCTTTAAGGCTTTCAACCAATTTTGAGAAGAAGAAATATCCATGGGAGAAGCTTTACTTTTGGCCTAGGTATATTGACTCAAATAGGTACTTGCTCGGATTTTAATGATTTTTATCATTTTGTGATCGTTGCAACTAGTACTAGCTAGCCCAAGGACCAATTTACAAAACTGTTAAAGATTTTAGAAGTTTCCATTGATGAATATGTATGAGTTTTGATGTTTAATGATAAATTATGAATATTTGATGTTAGTTAATTAAGTTTTGTTAAGTGATTTTTGGTGAAAATGTAAATTAAGGGCTAAATTGAGAAATGTTGACAATGTGTGGTTGAAATGTGAAATAAATGAAAGTTTTGGGCTGTTACAGACCCATATATAATTCAGCCAAGCAGGGGTTTTGTTGAATTATGTAAATTTTTGTGTTTTGTGAAATAATGACTAAATTGTTAAAAGTGTGAAAGTCTAGGGGCTAATGTGCAAATAGGCATAAATGTATGTTTTGGACTTGAATGAATAGATGATTAAATAAGTTAATTTTGAATATATTTAGATCAAGAAAAGTGAAATACGGACTTGGATCGGAGAAAAGATAAAGTTATCGACTAATCGACTCGATTTACTGTTTTCACATCCGAGGTAAATTCGTATGTATTAAGCATTGTAATAATTATGATTTAGTGAATTGATATTGCATAAATTGATTATACGGGACTACAGATATGTTTGATGAAAAATTGGTTATATAAGGCACTTAGTGTGCGATACAGCATAGCTTCGGCTATATATGGCAGTTAGTGTACGATTCGACATAGCTTCGGCTATATATGGCACTTAGTGTGCGACTTGAGATAGCTTCGGCTATGTACGACACTTTATGTGTGAGACATTGAGTATTCAACGGCATTCCGTGTATGTATGAACTTGTTATGGATTGGTACAAATATGTATATGTATATTATGAGCTTAAACTCGAAGAAGTTACAAAGTTTGTATATAAGCTTATGAATAAGCAGTTGAAAGGTTTGTTATTAATCATAAATTACATGGTAATATGTTTAGATTGATGAATGTTGTATTTATGATTAGTTAAGTTTATATCATACTAGCTTACTAAGCTATAAAGCTTACTTTGTGTTATTTTTCTATGTTTTATAGTGAATCAAGGCTAGCTTGGATCCAAGAGTCGTCGGGAACATCATCACACTATCAAACATCTAAGTTGGTATTTTTGGATTATTCATTTTTGGCATATAGCATGTATAGGCTAGATGTGGTCTTTTGGTTGTGATTATAGCTATGAGATTTGGCTTGTAAATTGTATATGTTTTGGTTTGTATATATAGCCATGAGTGATGGCTTATTTTGGTATGTTTGGTATGAATGTGGTTATGGTTTTATAGTTGCTCAAATGGTTAATTGATTTGTGGAGTATAAAATGCTTGATAAATACCTTGATGAGGTATGATTTTAGATGTTTTGTGGTTCTTTATAAAGAAGTTATGTGAGTGTGAATTATGATAAATGAACTATATAGATTGATATTGTTTTGGCATGTATTTGGCTAAGTAAATGGTAGTGATTTGAGATTCGGAATAGATGAAATTATAATGGCATGAATTGTGTATTTGGTTGATGATTTTGGCTACTTAATTGTATAATGATATGGTATCATTTTGGTTCTTTAGGTGAGCATGAATAAGGGTGGCAAATTGGCATTGTAAATACCTATTTTTGTGACACACGGGCATGTGTCTCAGCTGTGTGTGACACACGGTCATGTTACACTATCCCCTGGTGTTGAAATTGAATTAAAGTCAGTATGCTCCACAAGGTCTCACACATGGGTGTGTGACTAGCCATGTGGTACAAGTCAGTATACCCCTAACTGGCACACAGTCTAGCACACGGGCGTGTGACTTAGCCGTGTTGCATAAGTCGGTATACCTTACAGTTTTGGCATGATCTAGCACATGACCTGGCAGACAAGCATGTGTAGCCACTTCGAAGGGCACACGGGCTAGACACATGTGCGTGTGGTTGGCCGTGTGACCCAAGTCAGTATGTATGCCCTATTTCCACACAGCCTGAGACATGGGCATGTCTGCAGCCATGTGAGGCACATGGCCTGTTCACACGGGCGTGTGACCCTTGTATGGTTGAAATTTTTATAAGTTTCCAAAATTATCATATGTTATCGGTTTAGTCCCGAACCACTTCTGAAGCATGTTTAAGGCCTCATAGGCCCTTATAAGGGACAATGTGATTGTGTTGAATGATTTATGTGAATGAATGTTTTATGCTTGATAAATGTATGCTATATGTTATGAATTGATCAGTAATACCTCATACTCCTACTCCAGCGATGGATACGGGTTAAAGGTGTTACAAGGTGTGACCCTGTAGGCTCTTGTAACATTAGTAATAATACTAGAACATTTCTATCTTTACAAGCAATGAATGGCATGTAGCGATGCATCGTTGGCACCCAAGTTAGAAGAAATCATGATTCGGCATAACCGTTCTGTGATAATATTTTCATGTATTATATCATTTTATCCTTAATATCTAGATTTGACACAAGTCATGGAATAGTCACACTTGTATAGTCCAATCTCAGATTTCTTGATTTTTTGAGCAGACTACAATAAACAAATAAGTGTGATATATTAAATCAACTTATTTGAGCATGACCATACATTTCTAGTATCACTCCATCAAGAGGCCTAAGATATTGCTTCCATCATGTGGGAGGGATAAATCTTATCTTGATCAACCATATCCCACTACATGGATTATGGTATATCCAAGATCAATCTTTATAGTACAACCTGTTACGGTAGACATTTTGGTTGTACCAAAATATACGACTCTTGATGTTGGGACAATGATGATCTCAAGTTTGAGGATCATATAAATAGTTACCACTATGAGTAATATTGTGACGATTACATAATAATTCAAGAAACATACTCATAGCGGGTCAGTCCAATATGTTGTTCTCTAACACATACTCATGTATTGATTTTGACATTCTTATGTCAATGACAAGTCTTTGTCATCAATCAACTACACATTAGTCTCAATGCAATGATTGTTGTTCAAGCCCACAATAATACTTAACTAAAGACCTTTTAAGAATAATCATATTTTCTTAGGACTTTATTACAATTCAGTTTATTTATATACACAGAAAAAGAAACTGAAATAATAATGACAATGCCTTATTTTGTTAAACAAGGTAAAAGGAGTATGTGATTACAATCATCTAATGATTGATCTTGGGCAAACTCTAATATGTACCTTCTTCTGTCCTCAGCTTGGAGTCTTTGAAATGCCCTCGACAATTCTTTCTGTGAATAACTCCTTTGTTGTCCCCCTCCTTGTACACGTAGACTTTGAGAAGGAGGACCCTAATGATTGCGGACCCTATGTCGACCACTAAACTATATGTCATTCCTCTGGAAAGTATTGTGAGCCGCTTTATTAATTTCTTCTACTTCAACGAACTTATAGGTCCTCTATATAATAGCCTATTTTCAGTGAAACCGGAACAGTGGTTTCGGGACCACTAATCTGATGTTTGAAATATTTATTTTATTATTATTTTATTGCCTACATCATGATTTTAGTACCGTATAAAAATTTCATTAACAAATTTTACTGTTTACATGATCAATTTGATAAAAAAAACTAAATTGCGTAAAGTGCAAAAGTTGAGTTCTAGTAGCTAAAAGTATTAAGTATTATAGAAATTTAAAGTTTGAGTCCTTACATGATAATTAGACCACTTATGTTGATAGTGGATGTGCATGGCTTGATATAAGTAATTAGTAATGTTTTTAAAGGTTATTTAAGTAATTTGTAAAATAAAAATAAAACTAATAAAATAAAATAAGCCATCGTCTTTATTTTCATCACTTACAACTGAAATTAAGTGAGAATGGAAGCCATGGAAGCTTGAAGTTTCAGCAAACCTAATTACCTTGCATTGTAAGTGATTTTTGTCTTGTTTTTTTTTATGATTTTTATGTTTTCAAGATCGTTGTAGGTTAATCTAGCTAGCTCAGGGGCTAATTTGTGAAACTGTTAAACTATTAGGATTTTTCCATTAATGAATATGCATGAGTTTTGATGAGTTATGGAAGAAAATGGATAGTTGTTGTTATATAAACAACTTTTGTTAAGTGATTTTTGATAAAATTGTCAAATAAGGATTAAATTAAAAAATAGAAAATTTTACATAGTGAATTTGTGAAATAAATGAAATATAGGGCTTACTAGGGACCTAATTGATATTCGACTATAGTGGGTTGTGGTGAAATTTCATAAATGTCCATTTTTATGAGCTAGGGACTAAATTGAAAAGAAATTAAAAGTATAGGGGCAAATGGTAATTTTTCCAAAATATGATTTTGGGTTAAATTGAATAAAATACATATTGAATTGAGTTAAATTTATTCGTATAGATTAAGAAAGACCTTGTACGACTTTAGATCGGGGCAAAGATAAAGTCTCGGATTAGTCGCTTCCATATCTATATTTACTTGTCGAGGTAAGTTCGTGTAGTTGAATTGTGTATATATGCTTTTGAATAAAATATACTTGTGTTGTTAGTTACTTTTTGTATATACCGGTTGCATATCCAACGATGCATGACGACTACTGGGCCCGTTTGAACCTTAGGAATTCATAGGATACAAATGACATGTCATTAAGGTTTACATGATTCTGCTGTTGGTCCTGAACGTCCTACCTATGGCTGAGGTCTAACATGTGTTGCGGATACTCCATAGCTCACAAGCAGCATCGTGTATCTACGTTTTGATCCACAGCTCATGTGAGCATACATGTACAGGATTTGACGGATTATAGTTATATGATTTAGCACACTATGTGTGAGCTATCTCGGGTATCCGATAGTATTCTAAATGGTTCAACGACATTATTCTGATACGAAATGGTAAGAATTCGATATGAACTAGTATAGGGACACATGAGAATTACATTGAAATGTAGATACAAGGTATATTATGAATTGAAATGGATGATACATGTATATGAAACTTAATCAAATGATGTGCTCATCCATGTTTATTTGTTTATGTATATGTTGACATTGCCTATACGATATGAGTTCGCCTATATAATGGTCCGAACCCATATTGTGCAGTCTCGTAGAAGGGTGCAAGCGTCTTACATACAAACCCAAAGTGCCACGTAAACTCAAAGTACGAACTGTGTAGAGTACGAATTAAAATCCAATCAGGTAGCGGATTGGTAATAGTGAGTATCATAACAATGTTAAAACACTAATTTTTTTTACTAGGATCATACCAAACAAGAAACACATAAGAACAATGGTAAAAAGAATAACAAAATCCAAATTTATTGGATTTTGGAGATTTTAAGGGGTGAGGTCCTCTTTTCTTAAATCTAAACGGTGGAGTTGTTAGGAACACGAGAATGTTATGATAAGATTTATATGTCCATCTTGGGACAGGTTTGAAAGAGCAAAAAAAAAAGATTAGGCTGAAACTTTTGGTTGTAAATTTGAGAAGGTGCTTTTTTAAAGTACCCCAATTTTAGAAAGAAGATATTGAAACAAGTTTAACTATGCAAATTACTATCAATTGATTGCCGACTATGTGCAATGGATGGTAGGGTAACTCAGTGCCAAATTCTGGGTTATGCTATTTTTTTGTGTTTAAGGATAGAGAGATGAGTGAGAATGAAAAGGAAAAAGAAAAAAAGAAAGTTTTTATATTGAAAGGTTAAAACGATGCCATTTAAACATTAAGAATATTTATTTCTAAACGACTTTTTATAAGAAAAAAAAGTAAGCTATATTCCAAGCAAAGATGAATCTTGGATTTCCACTTAAACGCTAAGAAATTTCTTTATACAAAGAATTCTTTATCTCAAGCTTAGGAGATTAGACGAATATCTCTAAGTAAATCAAGTTATTTCTTAAAAGATTGAAAGTGTCAAGTTAAAGTTCAACAGAAAAAATTCTCATGTTAATCTTAATTAAAATATTCTTTATCAAGTGAATTATTTTTAAATATTTTAAATATTTTTTAAAAAATTAAAGATGACAAGTGCTTAAAGAGTATTGTTTTTTGATGCATGCATTGTGAGGATGTTAATCCTTTTTCAACATCAAACTTTAAAATATTAAAACATCAAAAAATTTATATAAATTAATGCGAAACATTAATACCTGATAAACAAATTAATAATATGTTATATTTTAAACTATTACAAAACTATTTAAATAATAACTAAAAGAAAATGTTTATTATTCTTAAGAAAAATAAAAGCTATATCAAATAAATTTCAATAACTTATATCTTTTTCAAAACTGTTTATACACTATCTCAGGTGTTGAAACTATTTAATTATATTATCTATCTGACTATTGTGAAAAGTAACTTTTTCTTATCATAAAACTAAAAAGATAGCAACAAAAATAAAACAAAACATCTTTAACACTGTACTCTAGCAAATTCTATAGTCTTAGTAAAAATTTCAAATCCACTTCTGCGATTTTTATTTGGGAAAAATTGTAATTGTGAGTGGATAAGGTCCTTTTACAAATATGCCCATCTTATATTGTCTTTATAATTTGGAAGATAATTTATAATTTTGAATCTTAATATTGTATCTGTTAAAAAGTTTTTGAAGCTAAATTCAACTCATTTGGTCTTTTTCAATCTTTTTTATAGACCTCAAGAGTATACATAATATTTATACTGCATTAGTCACGCAGGAATAGGAAAATCCTAAATATATGGAAATATGTATAATATATTCCTAAATATATGCCTAAAAAATATACAATATCTTTAGATATTCCTAAAAGATAATATCTCATAATAATATCCTAACACCTCCTTCAAGTTGGAGCATGCAGATCATAAATGCCCAACTTGCTGAAAATGTATTCAAGTTGCGGTTTACCAAGCGCTTTTGTAAAAATGTCAGCTAATTGAACAAAGGTTGGAACATAAGAATGTGCAATCAACCTATCATGGATTGCATTCCTAACAAATTGATAATAAACCTCAATTGCAATATGCAACATAGATTGACAATCACAAAAAAATAGCTTTAGGATGATGAACACCTAAGCTTAATAGCAAGGCCTCTAGCCACTTGAGCTCACAAGTGGCAAAAGCCATATACTTATACTCAGCCTCAGCGAAAGACTGAGAAAACATATCTATCACCACAACCCTTTTACTCAAATGGGACAGGAAATCAACAAAAACATATGACCAAATCAAAGGGTAATCTGAGGCACACAGTGGTTCCTTATTGCATCACTTACGCTTCTTAGAACTACCACTTCTTCAACAATCCGTGGATAATCCCTAACAACAACTCATCATCTAATGCATTCAAAAGCTGCGAAGATAGGGCGATGCAAATAGCATAATCCCAATCATCAAAATTTTCGAGCTTTAATCAAATAGGAGTAATAAAATCATCAGGTCAATCTTGAAAACCCTAAAAAACCAAAGAGTTAGGTTCTATTAAACTAAGCCTTATTGGATAATATGTTTTGATATAACAAATTAGAGTATTTTTGAATAAAAGTAAAGTTGAGCAATTTGATAAAATCAAGTTTAAATAGTTTCAATTGAGTCAAACATTTTCAAATATGTTTTAACCATTTTCAAGCAAGTTAGAATTGCTTCAGGACAAAAAAGTATCGATATTTTACAAGATATCGATACCCCTTTGATAATTGATACCAAATTGACATTATGTTTCTTTCAAACCCTAGTAGGTATTTTTGGTATCGAAACTTTACTTAAGGTATTGTTATATTTCCTAAAGTATCGATATCCCTGCTCCAATAGTCACTGAAATCTATATTAATTAAAAAAGTATTAATACCTTTTTAGTAGGTATGGATACTTGTTGCCGCAAGTGTAATGACCTAGTATTTCATCCCCACCGGCTATATTTACTTCCACAACAACCACAACAGTTGGAAATCAATTAGAGGGTATAAATACCATCTTCCAAAGGTCTAGCAGCAAGAAGAGCAATGTGGAAAGCTTAAAGATAAAAAAAAGACCTAGAACTTAATTCTTTCATACATTTTCTTGTAGACACTTGTGAGCTTTCATTGTATTCATTTAGCTCAAGTGTTCTTCTTTGTATTTGTGCTTAATTGGAAAATATCCTGATCTTGTGAGGATTGTTTTCTTTGTTTTCTTATTTGTATCTCTTTTGAGAGAGGGTTTATTTTAAGGTTTGAGTAGAAACCTTAAGGGAGTTGTACTTAAGATTTTGGGGTATAACTCTTAAGAGAGATTGTAAGGTTAAACCTTATCTTCAAATGTTGCCAAATTAGTAAATTTGGGAAAATCCTTAATTGTTGAAAGCTAAGGTAGTAGAGTAGGCAATCGGGGCCAAACCACTATAAATCCTTATGTTCTTTGTTGCACAATTTTTGTTGCTTCCACCACAACTTCTCAAAGGCCGATTCAACCTCCCTATCGTCGATCTCGAGTTGATCTTTCTGAGCTAACAGGTTCAATCTTAGGTGGCTGTGGATAAATAGAATCATTGCCAGGCATTGACAATGATGAAAAAATTTGTCTTAAAAGACGGGCAATTGCCGGTAAGAGGCTAACATTGCCGCTCCGCTAGGCAAAACAAAAGATAATAAGAAAACGATTTGGAGAAGAAAAATTAAATAAAAGGGGAACCTAAGCTCTTGATAAAATGACAATAATAGAGTAATAATCCCTTTCAATCTTTTTCATAAACCTCAAGAGTATACATAATATTTATACTGCAGTAGTCACGCGGGAATAGGAAGGATATATAATATATTCATAAATATATGCCTAAATATATGCCTAAAAGATATACAATATATTTAGATATTCCTAACAAATAATATCCTATAACAATATAATATTCCATAATAATATTCTAACCGAAAGCATTTATTATATGTTTTCACAAACAATAGTACCCAAAAGTATGTTAAATGTTTTTCCTTCTACCTTGTGGAAAGATATATTAGTGGCAAATAAGCTTATGTCAAATGTTTTTCCTTCTACCTTGTGGAAAGATATATTAGTGGCAAATAAGCTTCTTGGAATAATAGTCATTAAAGAAAATCCCCTTTAGTTGAGTATGCTTTGTTTGTCTTGATATCCCTTTGGATGGAGGTTTACTTCCAGTGCAGTGCATTTAGTTTTTTTTTTTTTGTCTCATGTTACAATATCATTACAATATTCAATCTCACAGCCACCGCTGTTTTTACATTAACCGTAAGTAAATATACCGCTTATCCAAAGGACCTTTAATGTTATCTATTTTGAGATCAATTTTATCGTAATATCATATAGAATTTAAATTTTTTATATAAATTAACTTGGTAAATTTTTTTTAGTCAATTGACTTTACAACCGCTAAGTGTCTTTAACTTGACTGTATAATCATGAATCTATTTTTTTTTTCATAAATCGAAAGTATATTTTTAATTAAAAAAGGGTATATTTTTAATTAAATTTTTTTAATTATAAAATTGATTTGAAAATAGAAATTTTAGGTGGCATCACACTTATCATCGGGAATCTAGTAGTAGTGAAATCGTTATTACAAAGGGTATAACAGGAGAGACAGCGAAAGGGCAAGATACACAATAATTGCTCTTTAGATTTTTAAATATCAGCTACAAGAGTAAAGCCGAGGTGAAATTTTTGCAACTATATATACATATTGTTCAATGAAGAAAATTTTGCGCTTTGAAGTCTAAGCATCTTAGCTTTTCGCTTCAAAGACGCAAGCCTCCTAAAACAGTAACTGTTACATTGGAGAGGAAGATAAGCCCATCAAGTTAGCTCGATTCCTTTGTTCGTTTCTAATTTGGAGATATTTTTTCCTGGTGTAGGATATTTGCCCTTAATCTATTTTACCCATAGTCTTGTTTCTTAAAGCATTTTATATTATGTGCCGCACCAACACAAATTTAAACATGCCCGTATTGTTTGATACACTTTTCGATTCCATATCTCTAACAGTAAAAAAAGAAAAAGTATATCACTTTAGCTACATGCATCTCAACATTCCCATAAAAATCTTGTATGGGAATAAACTGAAATTAAAAAGAAAAGAAAAGTTAACCAAGGGAATCACCATAACTAAACCAAGACATTTTGTTATCGCATTAACATTCAACAATGAACGTAAGTTTGAAGTTGCCAAAACTCCCAGTCTAGGAATCTCCGGAATCTTTAGTCTGTTATATCTTGGGGGGACAATATATTTGGAAGCAATTATTCAAAATTCTAATCCTCTGCTAGCACTTCATAACTTAAACCCCACTGGAAGCAAGGAAGAAGTTCCTTCTCCAAATGAACTATATAAATTGCTTATGACTATGAGTTAGTCAAATATAATCCAACAAAAACCTTCAGTAAACAATCCACCTCTTTAACACAATGGAGTTGTCATCTGGGTTCTATGGGAGGAGCAACCCACATATGTTATCGACTTCAGGTGGCAAAGCAATGGGGAAGTTAATTGAGGCCACCCATGAGCCTGCAGGTGTTGAAATTAACATGAAACCTGTTCTTGACATTGTTGAAGACATCTTTGAACGAGCAACCCCTGCTGCTCCGGTAACCATAGTTCAGGTTAAGGCCTTCATTATTACCTTCTATATGCATATATAATATGATTAATTTCATGTTTGAATAGGGAGCAATCATGCAAGTGGATGCTTCGGAATCAGATGAAAGGGCTCTCCATTATTCCAGCCTTGAACAGATGATGGACGTCTTATCAGCCACCATAAATAGAATTTCCTGCGAGGTTAGAGTACTATTCTCATCTTCTCTACTACTTCAAAGAAACCCAGTTTAAAAGGCTATTGTGATATTTTGTAATGATGGCAGATAACCTACCGGTTGTCTATTGGTGAAGATGCACATTCAACAACTCTAGCAGTGGCTCAGATAGTTAAAGGCTACTCGTGGGATGCAAAGATTGTGCTAGCCTTGGCAGCATTTGCGATGACTTATGGTGAATTCTTGCTGGTGGTTCAGCTTTACGCCACTAATCCACTTGCCAAAGACGTTGCACTCCTCAAACAGTTGCCGGAAATTCTTACACGAGCTGACCTTTTGAAACCCAAATTTGACATACTTGCCAACCTCATCAATGCGATGGTGGTGGTAGCCAAGTGCACTGTGGAATTCAAGGGGCTTCCATCTAAGTACATTAGGCCCGAAGACCCGGAATTGTCATCCGCCAATGCTGATATTCCTTCAGCTGTTTATTGGACCATCCGAAGTACAGTGATATGCTCATCACAAATTATGGGTCTCATTAATATGGGCCACGAGTATGTCATTGTATTCTCTAATATTAGAAGTAACGGAGAACAGTGTTTCTTATATCTGATAATTCTCTGATATAACGTTTGATGTTTCCCTCAGGTTCTTATCATCGACAACAGATGCTTGGGAGTTGTCAAGTTTGACGCATAACATCAATAGCATATACAACGATCTTGTGGAGAAACTCAATCGTTGTCGTCAACGCATTAGTAAGTCCATCGTCCTTTCGTGTCGCTGTTGCAAGATTACTTTTTACATCAAAGTATATGGATCACGTCCTAACTAATGCCATCTTGAACCATAAATCGGTATTGACGAAAATCGGTTAATTAAATGCAGATGAGAGAAAGGATATTGAGGCATTTGAAACGTTGGTGCGCCTCTTTGATGCAATCCATATTGATAATATGAAGATCCTCAAAGCTCTGATTTACGCTAAGGATGACCAGCCCCCACTTTGGGATGGAACTACTAAGCAAAGAGTATGCTTTAACCTTCCCATCTTTAGCCTTCTTTTGATTTTCCGAGATACAGTAGCCATGGATAATATTCGAGTAAACTATAATTTGAATCAATTACTGGACTGAAAATAAAAATTAATCCGAACTTAGATTAAAATAAATTTAAACATCACTTAAATATTTAGAATAAATCTAAAAGAGATCCCACAGGTGATAAGAGTTGAACATGAAAATTTTATTTCAAATTTAAATTTTACTATTTTTAAATAATTTTTTATATATATTTTTCATGTTTTTATCTTTGAGATTAACTTTTGAAACTTCCTTCCAATACTGAAATTCAAATTCCCAGCCACCATTAACATGAATTAATTGGACTATTAGAACCATAACCATACGAAGGATAAGGACTACACTTAAATTGTTGTAAACATATGTTTTTGACCACTGGTAACAATACAGGTTAGCATTGAATTGCTGAGGAGGAGGAGTGTGCTATTACTGATTTCAGACCTTGAGATCTCGGAAAGAGAGCTTATTATTCTTGAACAGATCTATAATGAATCACGAGTGCAGCCAACGAGGATCGAGAGTCAGTACGAAGTGATTTGGATCCCAATCGTTGACAGATCCACTACATTTGATGACACAAAGAGGAAGCAATTCGAGTCTCTACAAGCAATGATGCCATGGTACTCGGTCGGTCACCCTTCCATGATTCAACCAGCGGTGATGAGGTACATCAAGGAGGTGTGGGGTTTCAACAAGAAGCCTTTGCTAGTGGTGTTGGACCCTCAAGGAAGAGTTGCGAACCCTAATGCGATGCCTATGATGTTTATTTGGGGAAGCATGGCTTTCCCTTTCAGTAAGCTCAGGGAAGAAGCTCTTTGGAAGGAAGAAACATGGAGGATAGAACTCTTGGCAGATTCCATTGACCCCTCCATAATCAATTGGGCAAGTCCTTAAAACCCTTTTCGAATTTGGTTTAAATAAATAGAAAAATGCTAGTTTTAACCCTTGTAAGCCATTACATTTGCTATTATTGCAGTTAACGGATAGGAAATTCATTTGCTTGTATGGTGGAGAAGATATGAATTGGATCCGGAAATTCACAACAACTGCAAAAGCCGTTGCGAAAACTGCCAATATCGAATTGGAGATGCTTTACGTGGGAAAAAGCAACCCTAGGGAGAGAGTTCGAAGAAACATGACCAACATCGAGTTAGAAAATCTCAGCCATACACTGTCAGACATTTCGCTCATATGGTTCTTCTGGGTGCGACTTGAAAGCATGTGGCACTCCAGAGCTCAACACGGCGTGACAGTACGAAATGACCTAATCATGCAGGAGATTTTGACCATGCTCGGCTTCGATGGAAGCGATCAAGGGTGGGCCGTGATAAGTAGGGGAGCCAATGAAATGGCAAGGGCTAAGGCGGAGACCTTTTTGAAAAGCCTGGAAGAATATACGGCGTGGGAAGCGGCGGCGGCGGAGAAAGGTTTTATTCCGGCACTGAATGATCACTTTCGAAGTCTTCGCACGGAGCATCATTGCAACCGCCTGACGCTTCCGGGGATTAGTGTTGCTGAAATTGGAAGCATCAAGGATACGGTCGTTTGCGTTGACTGCGGCAAGCCGATGGGAGCGCTCCTCATGTTCCGCTGCTGCACCGATTGATGTTTAAGGCGTCGCTGATCGACCGTGCTCATTGGAGTCATTTTGGAGTTGGTGTTAATAATTACAAGCTGCTTTGCTTTATGCTATAGGTAGGCTGCTGAATAAAATGTTGAAGATATCCCATTTATTATTAGTATATGCGAATTGCATTTCGCATGCAGAAGTTCACAATCCCGGGATTAGTTCTTTTTCCTGGCATGATAAAATAAAGTCTGTTACCTATCCTTTCCTTTTTCGGTTTTCTTTTTACCTTATTAGAAATAAATGCTAATTTGCTTTTTAACTTACAAATTGAACTTATATATAATGACTAAGATGAAATTAATATTTTTTATTTCTTATAACTTTTAATATTTTAAATAATTTTGTATAATTATTTAAGAAAATACTCGGCAATGAATCACATGCTCAATTCAACCTCAATTATTTGTTTGTTTTTATTTTTCATATTGTTTTTAATATATATTTTTAGATTTTTTAATTTTTTTTAAAAATATTTGTTGGCATGGTAAAATGTCATGTCAGCATTAGGTACACGTGACAGGAGGATCGCTTTGCTCTTAAATTTAACGTATAGGAATTATTTAATCATTTTTTTAGTTGTTAGCATCTTGGTTGTTGTCCACTTTATGTGATGACATACCTATAACACCCTATACCCGTAACCCACGTCGGGTCGGAGTACGAGGCATTACCTAACTTTATCTCATGCATATTAATAGTCTCAAGTCACTGAGACTTGGTCCAAATTAAAACTTTTTCAATTTCTACTTTAAACTTCTTATTATGGGCCTATGAGCCCCAAATCGACCGTTAAAAACTATTCGGAATCATTCCAGGTCCTTAAACCAATCTTAAGAAATTTGCCTTAAAATAGGGCACATGCCCGTGTGGAAGGGTAACACGCCCGTGTGACCATTTCGACATGGTCGTGCTGGTGGTCCGTGTGGCTCACACGGCCTGAGCACCCTGGGACACGCCCGTGTCCCACACCTGTGTGGAATTAAGTTCTAATTCACACCTATAGGGGTTTTCACATGACCAGACACACGTCTGTGTCAATGTCCCCTGTCCCTCACACGGCCACGACATGCCCGTATCTTAACCTGTGTACCAAAACCTGGGGATTCTGTTTTTGACGTCAGCATTCCTAAATTGTCACATGGCCAAGGCACATGCCCGTGTACTAGGCCTTGTCCTCCACGGTTGAGACACACAGCCATGTCTCTGCCCGTGTGTTTATTATCATGCATACTGACTTGAAATTTTTACGTGCAGGGGTCACACGGCCAAACCATATGCCCATAGGGCTAACCGTGTGTCACACACACCCGTGTGTCTAACCGTGTGGGCAATATAAGGCTATTTACCAAACCTCATTGCCACCCTTGCATACTTATTTTCATGCAAATACCAGCCAATACCAAAACAAGCATAATTTCCAAAATCAAATCAGCCATAATAGACATTTATTCAACCATTTAGATGCAACTTTTATAAACTCAAAATAAATATTAGCCATTATTCATGGCTTAATACTAAATGTGGGATCTATCCCAAGCCAACACATTTGGCCAAATCTCCAAGACTCAAAATAATAAGTTCTAATCCTATACATGCCATATTTAAAAATATAAATCCAACTATACCGAATGTTTCGGCTGATAGTGTGATCGATATCTCTGACTTCCGGTGATCCTTGAGCTAGTTAGACGGCATTGAAAGAAATAGAAAGGAAAAGGAGTAAGCACAAAACTTAGTAAGTTGCATATAAATAAATATACAACAATAAGATTACAATTTACCAACAACTTATGATACCAAAGTGGGCACAAGCATGACTTACTCTTTACTTTATACAAATCACATAGCATATACAATGAGTTCACATCTTATACATATGTATCACTTAGGTACCTGTAATACTCACAATAAGGTTATACTTTTCTCATTAACTTAAATTTATAACTCTCGCCTTTAAACCATTCGGAACACTACCGGATATTCCCTAGGCCTCATCATGGGTAAACTGCCGATGCCATGTCCCAGACATGGTCTTACACTGACACATCTCGTAACTGATGCATGTCCCAACATGTCTTATACTGGCTTATGTCCCGAAGCTGATGCATGTCCCAGACATGTGTTACACTAGCACTCGTCTCAATGCCGATGCCATGTCCCAGACATGGTCTTACACTGGCTCTCATAATGTGGTCGATGCATGTCCCTGACATGTCTTACACTAGCTCACACAAATGACCCAAGTGATACGACATGTGTAAAGCCCCCGTACCCTAGACTGTTGCTAGAGTCGAGCACGAGGTGCTAACGAACTTAATTCATTAATTAAACAGCTCAAACAATTTATTTTTAAAATTTTCAGACAAGCTGGCTAACTGCATCACAGTCACTTAAAAATTCATATCTCGAGTACCGAAACTCGAAACTAAGATCCGTAAATTTTTCCTGAAACTAGACTCATATATCTATCTACTAATTTTTTTATATAATTTTTTGTCAGGCCAATTACTACAGTTTATTAGTTAAATTTTACCCTATTTCAGCATTCGACAGCTTTGACCCCTGTTCACTATGAACTAATTTTATCTTTATACAAAACTCAAAATACTATTCCATTTGTTTCTATTAAAAGTAGACTCAATAAGGAAATTGTACATATAAAGCATGACTTCTAATTATTTTTGTACTATCTTTAGTGAATTTCTAAAATCAGAACAGGGGATTCAAAAATCGTTCTAGTCCTGTTTCACAAAAATTTAAATATCTTATAAAATATAACTCATTTACCTATTTCGTTTCCTTCATATGAAAATAGACTCATCAAGCTTCGATTCCATAACTTATTCATCATTTTATTTCATTTTTACTATTTTTATTGATTTTTCAAATTCACATCATTGCTACAACAATATTCTATTTTATAGCAAATTTTACTTTACTATAGATTTTCATAGACTAAATAGCATTTTAAACATACATGACATCAAATATGATTTAGATTGGCCATTCCAATGGCTAATCATTTACAAACCCTTTTCTTACCAAACCATAACCATATCATAAGATCATTTACACAAAGTGTGTATAGTGCTATACATGTCACACTCAAAATATACAAGCCATTTTACCAATTTAGGTCCTCGGATAGTGTGAACAAGCCTTCGACCTATCCCAATTCTCAAGCCGGCTTGTCAAAACTACAATGAATGAAAAGGAGGGAGTAAGCATAAATGCTTAGTAAGTTCACATGCAAATAATAAGTAACATGATCATGCAATCCAACATAAACATCATTAAGACACACATAACATAAGAATACTTACTATCTTACCACAATTTTGTCTCACCAAGTTCTCAACCAAGAATTAAACTCATACCTGTCCATTTTCACTTCTTCAACACATTCATCATCGAATCACTTTCATTTTTAAGGATTCTCCATATTCTCTTAGGATTCTCCCGTTGAACACATCAGAATATAATTTCAGATACGCGGATAGTGTGCACTTAAGTGCTCTACTCATAACTAACAAGCTCAATAGCTTTTGAAATCTATGTAGCCAAGCTACCATGTAACCCGCCCATAAACGAACTCGGACTCAACTCAACGAGCTTGAGCGTTTGCATCCATAAGTGAACTCGGACTCAACTCAATGAGCTCGGATGTCTAGTTACATCTCACGAACTCGGACTCAACTCAACGAGTTCGAAACTCAACCATCCTAGTGACATGTCACTTGTACCCTAATCTATTCCCAAGGTTCAAACGGGATTCTTCTCAATTACACATTTTTAATCGTCTTCTTCTAAAAATAGAAACAAATAATTGCTAACATCTCATACTTATCAAGTTGTTCACACAATTTGCATATTACCAAATAAGAATTCACAAAGCATAATATTTCACGATAATAAGTATCATATCATATAAATAACATTAAATCACTTAAAATAAAAATTATGTTACCTTATTTACACATGAACTTACCTCGATACAAAATATTAGCAATTGAGCCTATTCCTCGTAAACTTTGTTTTTCCCTCGATCACGACTTGAATCTTTTTCTCTTGATCTATAATACCAAATTAATTTATTTAATACATACATTCATCAAAACAACCCCTAGTACGAACTTTGGAAAAATTACCATTTTGCCCCTAAATTTCACATATTTACACTTTTTCCCCAAGGCTTGTAAATTAAACCTCATCCTATTTTATTATGTTTTATGACATGATGATCATTTTCCCCTTCTATGGCAACATCAAATTCACACTCTAACATGTACTTATGAATATTAGGTATTTTTACCGATTAAGCCCTTTTACTCATTTTCACTTAAAACCGAGTAGCACAAGTTGTCTAACATAATTTAAAACCTCATATTCTATCATAAAACACCAAAATACACAAATTTAACCTATGGGTATTTTTCCAAATATGAACCCTAGGTTGACTTATTGCTAACATAAGCTAAATCGAGCTATCGGGATTCCAAAAACATAAAAATCATTAAAAACGGGGCTTGAAATCACTTACTATGAAGCTTGAAAGTTGAAGAAACCTAGCTATGGAGAGAGGTAAGGTTCGGCCAAGGCTTGATGAAGATGAACACATTTTGGCCTTAATTTCCCTTTTAATTAATTTTAATTACAAAATGACTAAAATACCCTTAATACCTTTCTTTGAAAATTTTCATGTACAAGCCCATTTTTGTCCAAAATTTTAAAAATTGGTCAAATTGCTATTTAAGACCTCCTCATTAATATTCCAAAGAAATTTCATACTAAAAACTTCTAGAATACAAGTTTTACAAATTATTCAATTTAGTCCCTAATCTCAACTTAAGCACTTTATGCATAGAATTTCGTCACGAAATTTTCACACAATCATGCAATCATATCATAAACCTCAAAATAATTATAAAATAATTATTTCTATGTCAGATTTGTGGTCACAAAACCACTATTCCGATTAGGCCCTAATTCAGGATATTACAACATGAATATCCGGTTTACTTCCTAAGGTCCCAACGGGAATTCTACTATCTCAATGATCATTACACATTCTTAATCTCGAAATCAAGAAATTCATGCCATATATATTCAATGACAATTTAAATATGGATAGTAGCAATGTAGTATTATTATTTACATACAACTTATCTTGGATTTCAAAATGTAGCGACTATACGGTTTAGTCGATTTACTTGGCTTTCCCCCGGTCTTAGTTCAGATTTGACAATTCTTGATCTATATTAGAAAAATGCACTCGTTTAGTCACTAATTTCAATTAGGCAATTGAAAATTCACATTTTTGGTAAAATGACCATTTTGCCCCTAGACTTTGGCAAAATGACCATTTTACCCCTATGCCCAAAAATCAATTTTTATCAAATTTCTTCGCCTATTAAGCTTAGCTGAACTCTTTTTACTCTTATAGCAACCTAAAATTCTCACTATTTCACACACTTATCACTGATTTTACAGCTTATACAAAATAGTCCCTTTAGGTGTTTTCAAGCTAACACCTTTCACAAAAGTTGTTTATAAGACAACCAAGACTCATTTTATTCCATAAAAACTCTAAAAACAACACAAATTCTTTCATGTCAAAACCCTAAACTCTTGATCATTTTGCAAGATAGCACCCTTATTTGAAAACTCATGCTTCAAGGGTCTCAAAAGTACAAAAATATTTTAGAAAAGCCATTAGGATCACTTACTTGTGAGTGCTTCAAGTTGATGCAAATTTTTTAAGCTTAAAACCCTAACAATGGCTGATATTTTCAGCTAAAAATAAATGGGAAATAGCGTGATATCATTTCCTTTTTCTATTTTTTATTTTAGTCAAAATTGGTCACCTGATCCCACCAAATATTAAAATATTTTTGACCACACATGTCTTCTATGGCCGGCCACCCTATTTCTAGGGGTCTAATTTCCCTTTAAAGGCCCCAAATTTAGGTTCTCTAGCTATTTAACACTTTTAGCTATCAATTTAGAACTTTTACACTTTTTGCGATTTAGTCTTTTTTCACAATCGGGCTCACAAATGTCAAAATTAACTCACCAAATTTTTCATGTACTAATATAAACATGCTATGACTCCAAAATAATAATAAAATAATTTCTCCAACTTTGGATTTGTGGTCCCGAGACTACTATTCTGACTAGGCCATAAATTGGGCTGTTACAATACTACTCTATCTGACTTCTGCTAGCACTAGTTTTGAGGTATGCTCCACTATTGAGAAACAATTTGCTACTCAATCTAGTATTAAGACCTCAAGTCTAAGGCATATGCTATATTATCAGAAAAAAGGGCAGATGACCATAAAAGAATACTTGTTCAAGATAAAGAATATGTGTGAGGCTTGTCTGCAACAGTGAGATTTGTGTCTGATCAGGAACAAGTAAGTATAATTCTTGCAGGGCTTCCACTTGAACATGACTCAGTTAAAGTAGTGGCTTCAGCTATTCCTGTTTCTCTTGAACTTCTTACTGAAATGTTGATTGATTGTAAGTGAATGCAACTTGAATTTGTAACAGTCCACTAGATGAACTCCTAGTATCCGATTACTATTTATTGAGATATGGTATTTAAAGTAAATTTTGAATTAGTAAAGTATTATTTTTGACTAAGTATAAGACTTCGTGAATGCCCCAACTAACTAATATTGTCTTTGGCGAGCTCGGAGGTTTGGCAATCTCTCCTGTGGAGTATATGCCACCTCTGTGACAGCCCAAAATTGACCCTAGTCGGGAAGTGGTTTCGGGACCACCAAAACCGAGTTATGAAAATAATTAATTGTTATATTCTACGTTTATTATGTGTGTACATGCATATGTGGAAGTTTCATTCCCTAATTTTGCCAATTGCATGAGGAATTATTAAATAGGGATCAACATGAGACATGGTAAAATATGATAGGCTAATTTTAAAGGGCTTATTAGTGCATGTCAACACAAAGGTGGACTTGCATGTCAAATTGCCCAATTTCCTTATAGTGGCCGGCCAAGGTGGGTTGATGATGGGCAATATATTTGTGAAATTGATATTGGGTTGTGGGATTTAATGAATAAAAGAAAAGAATAAAAAGAAAGCAAATGAAAAAAAAAAAGGCTTCATCCTTGTCTTCTTGGCCGAATTGAAAGAAGGAATAGGGGCAAAGAACTTTCGGCCATTTGAATGCTTAATAAGGTTAGTATATTGTGTTAAAGTTGTGAAATTTTAGCTTGTTTTAGGATTAATTATCATGGTTCTTACTTAGACCATGCAAAAATTTTTAACTTTGATGGATGGATGGAGCATTCGGCTATGGCTATTAAAGAAGGAAATTTGATTACTTCCTTTAAGTTTTGATGAAGAATGTGTCGAGGAAAGAAATTGATCTTGCTAAAAATATAAATTCTAAATGCTCATATATGTAATACCCAAATAAAAATGCTTGATGTCTTGAACAAATATTGTTTCGATGGGTGGAATGAGTAATGTCATGTATAGGTTTCGGCTATGGATTTTCATGTTTAATATTTTTATGTTGGTGTTCAAATTGAAAATGGATGTTAGTTGTGCTATAACACTTGCTTAATGATGAAAGGATCATGAGCTTAGGGCTTGAGAGGCATTCGGCTTTGGAGTAAAAATAATAGAAATGGTGTTTAGTCAATGCAAGTGTCCATACTTGTAGAATGTATTGAGTGTTGCAATCGGCCTTAACATAGACATGTGTGTGTTCGGCCACATAAATGAGCACCTAAGTTGATGTGTATGTTCGGCCAAAGGTAAGCATGTTGATGGCTTTATCTTGACTTAGAAGGTTCGGCTAAAGGGAAAATTAGCTAATATGTCGAATTCGATTCGTGAATTCGTACATATGTGACCCTAATGCCTAATGTGTATATGGACTAAGTACCTTGAGGTTCTCTTTTGATGTTCGAGTGAATTGTATTAAATCATTTGATGTGATTAAAAATGCATATGACCATTGTGTATTTGAGCTAAAAGGTGGCCACATGACCCATCAAACTCCTTGTCATATTCGGCCATAAGCTAGCAAAATGAGACTTTAATGAGTCAAATTTGTTTGATTTAGCTCAAGGAGTTAAAGGAGGTGAATCGAGCAAAGGCAAAGAAAAGGTTATCGAGTAGCCGAGTTGGAACCGTCTTACCCAACACGAGGTAAGTCATTAAGCATGTAGTTGGTATTATTTCAAATGGTCATAATGTTTATGTATTGATGCTGAATGGAATGAATAAATATACATATATATATATATATGCATGTACGTATGTGATGATGAAATTGTTGAATGAAAAGAAAAGAGGTAAGATGTATTGAGTTGTTGATCTTGGCACTAAACGTGCGGGTATAACCATTTATGACCATGAGATTGGCGCTAAGTGCGCGGGATTAAATTGTACAGCACTATGTGTGCGATTTACTATGTTGCACTAAGTGTGCGAATTGACCATGCGGCACTAAGTGTGCGAGTTTGACTATGTAGCACTAAGTGTGCGATTTGATTACGTAGCACTAAGTGTGCGAGTTGATTATATAGCACTGAGTGTGCGGACTCAATATACATTCGTGAATCATTATGGACACTATGTGTGCGACACTATTGAGTCGATCGCGGACAGCGGATCGGGTAAGTGTCTTGAGTACATGGCTAATAGGTGCTATGCTTATACTTGGTGTTGAGCTCGGTAAGTTTGAACCTATGTGACAAATATACTTGAAGTCACGTACATAAAATTTATCGTAGGATGGGTGAAAGGCCGTTTAGTCGTTGATTGTAACGAAAATAAATTGATTTATGAAAATGCTTCAATGTCCTATTGATGAGTATATGGAATGTGAATGCATGAATTGATATGAAATTGAATCGATAGGTTGGAGGAACTATGGTATGGTTCGGTATGGATGGAGTAAATTGTCTCGTTCAATTTTGTTTCCTCTTGTGATAATGTTATTGATGGATGGTAGTGCATTGCTTATGACTTACTGAGTTATAAACTCACTCGGTGTTTCCTTGTCACCCATTATAGGTTGCTTGGACTCATCTATTTTTTTTGCGGGGTCAGGCCGTCATCGAAGTCATCACACCGGATAGCAAGTTTTGGTACTTTCTTCTTAGTTGGCTTAGAAGAACATTTTGGCATGTATAAGCTATTACGTTGTGTTTGAACTTTGGCATGTAAACTTTAAGCCATGCGAAAATGGCACGAATGTTCGATTGAGTTGGATCAAGGGTAGGCATGAAATGGACCTAGTTACTTTCGTAACAGATGCTGGCAGCAGCAGTGTCATGAGATTGAAAAATCACTAAAAATAGTAGGAGTGGAATTAATTGATGAATAAATTATGTAATCGAAGCTCGATGAGTCTGTTTTCATGAGGAAGTAACGAAAAGATCATATGGGCAGTATATTAAGAGATAATCAGATTTTTGTGGGACAGGGCCAGAACGGTTTCTGGATTCCCTGCTCCGACTTTGGAAATTCTTTATAAATTAACCAGAGATAATTAGGGGTCGTACCATATATGTACAGATTCCTCTCTGAGTCTAGTTTTCATAGAAACAAACGGCATCAGTATTGAAGCCCCGTGCAGGGAGATATCGAAGTCGTAATGGGCAAAGGTCAGTGTAGTCGACCCCTGCAACTTGGGAGACTTTGACTAATAAACTGTACTAATTGGCCCCACCAAAAATTCTAGAAAAAAATACATAGATGGGCACATGAGTCTAGTTTCTGGGAAAAATTACGAAACTGATTTTTGAGTTACGAAACTCAAGATATGATTTTTGAAACGACTAGTACACAGATTGGGCAGTGTCTGGAAAATAAATTTTATAAGGGGTTAAAGTCAGTTAACACCTCGTGTTCGACTCCGGTGTCGGTTTCGGGTTCGGGGTGTTACATTTGATTGGTATCAGAGCTATGGTTTAGTCGGTTCTAAGACTACCATAGCACGTATGAGTCTAGCTATACATGCCTTAATGTTAATGTTTAAAAGGGTGATGACTTCTGACGGTTGAAATGTTTTTGTTTTGATTAGTAAATGGATCCCGGTGTAGAAAGAACCCTAGCGGATGACGTTGAGAGCGTAGCGGCTGCTCCTGCACAAGGGACGCCGCCTGTTGAACCTCAGTCATCTGCGAATAATCAAGGTGAGGGGGCTAAACAAGCCTTCTTTACCATGATGAATGAGTGGGTCGCGCAATATGCCCGAACCAACCCGGCTGTCCAACAATTCCCAAATTTGAATAATCCACCCCAAGAGCCTGTAATGCCATCAGTCGCTGATCCTGTGAGGCTGAGTAAGCCACCTGTAGACTTGATTAGGAAGCGTGGGGCCGAGGAGTTCAAGGCCATAGTAACTGATGATGCCGAAAGGGCCGAGTTCTGGCTTGATAACACCATTCGGGTGTTCGATGAATTGTCATGCACACCTGACGAATGTCTAAAATGTGCTGTATCTTTGTTGCGAGACTCAGCCTACTATTGGTGGAGGACCTTGATTTCCATAGTCCCGAACGAGCGAGTAACTTGGGACTTCTTTCAAACGGAATTCCGGAAGAAATTTATTAGCCAACGGTTCATTTATCAGAAGCATAAGGAGTTCGTGGAACTCAAGCAAGGCCGTATGACTGTATCTGAATACGAACATGAATTCGTAAGACTCAGTAGGTATGCCCGGGAGTGTGTAGCTGATGAGGTTGCTATGTTCAAAAGATTCGAGGAAGGATTGAATGAAGATTTAAAGCTACTAATGGGTATTTTGGAAATAAAAGAATTCGTAACACTAGTCGAACGAGCCTGCAAGGCGGAAGAACCTGGAAAGGAGAAGAGGAAGGCTGAATTTGAAGCTAGAGATTATCGTAAAAGATCGACGGGTAAAGCTCCGTTCTCAGCTGTAAAGAAGTTCAGGGAGGACATTAATAAGTCGAGGGCGACTGCGGGAATTTCCATCAGGGCAAGACCATCGATGGGCTCCCGAGCTACTTCGGTAGCTAGTGTGGGCAATAATCGTCACGAGAAACCTGAATGTCCCCAATGTGGAAGACGACACTTAGGCGAATGTTGGGGCAAGTCTACTAGCAGGGCCTGTTACGGATGCGGTTCGAAGGACCACTTCATTAGAGATTGCACGGAGCTGGATGAGAAGAATAAGATTCAAGGTGCAAGATCTAGTGGAGTGACATCTAGAGGTAGACCACCGAGAATATTAGGAGGCAGGGGTGGTAGTCAGAGGGGGGCCTCTGATACGGCCGATCGAGCCGAGAACCGTACTCCTGCTAGAGCATATGCCATTCGCGCACGAGAGGAGGCATCCTCCCCCGACGTCATCACTGGTACCTTCACTCTCTTTGATACTAATGTGATTGCATTGATTGACCCTGGTTCTACTCATTCATATGTATGTGAAACCTTAGCAACCAGTAAGACTCTACCTGTTGAGTCTACTGAGCTCGTAATTCGAGTATCAAACCCTTTGGGTCAATGCGTACTTGTTGATAAAGTGTGTAAGAGCCGATTTGATGCTTTTGTCGTTCGACGAGTTTGATGTTATTCTTGGTTTGGATTGGTTAACCGCGCATGATGCGGTTGTGAATTACAAAAGCAAGACTATCGATTTGAGGTGCGCAAATAACGAAATAATCTGAGTTGAGTCTGCGGACTTAAGGGGGTTGCCAGCTGTAATATCAGCAATGTTGGCCCAGAAATATGTAAGGAAAGGGTGCGAAGCATACCTCGCGTATGTACTTGATGACAAGGAGTTAGAAAAGAAACCCGAATCGGTGCCGGTGGTTTGTGAATACCCGGATGTTTTTCCTGAAGAGTTACCGGGTTTGCCACCTGTTCGGGAGGTAGAGTTTGGTATTGAGCTTGTACCTGGAACTACGCCAATTTCGATCGCTCCGTATCGTATGGCACTAACCGAGTTAAAAGAGTTGAAAGCTCAGTTGCAAGAATTGACGGATAGAGGTTTCGCTCGACCGAGTTTCTCACCTTGGGGTGCACCAGTATTGTTCGTGAAAAAGAAGGACGGAACCATGAGGTTGTGCATTGACTATCGTCAACTGAATAAAGTGACGATAAAGAATAAGTATCCGTTACCGCGTATTGATGATCTGTTCGATCAATTAAAGGGAGCATCGGTGTTTTCAAAGATAGATTTGAGATCGGGTTATTATCAGTTGCGGATTCGAGATTCGGACGTACCCAAAACTGCTTTCAGAACGAGGTACGGTCACTACGAGTTCTTAGTGATGCCGTTCGGGCTCACTAATGCCCCTGCGGTGTTTATGGATTTGATGAATCGGATCTTCAGGCCGTATTTGGATTGGTTCGTAGTTGTGTTTATTGATGACATCTTGGTCTATTCAAGAGATGAGACCGAACATGCTGAGCATCTGAGGCAAGTGTTGCAAATTTTGCGGGATAAGCAGTTATATGCTAAGTTCAGTAAGTGTGAGTTCTGGTTAAGAGAGGTTAGCTTCTTGGGTCATGTGGTATCCGCATCGGGTATTCGAGTTGACCCGAGCAAAATTTCAGCCATACGTAACTGGAAGCCTCCGAGAAATGTTACCGAAGCCCGGAGCTTTCTAGGGCTCGCCGGTTATTACCGACGATTTGTCAAAGGTTTCTCGATGATAGCCACACCAATGACGAAGCTACTTCAAAAGGATGTTAAGTTCGAATGGACGGAGAAATGTTAGAAAAGCTTCGATCAACTGAAAACTCATTTGACTGAAGCTCCAATTTTGGTGCAACCCGAATCGGGTAAAGAGTTTGCCATTTATAGTGACGCATCCCTACTTGGTTTGGGTTGCGTATTGATGCAAGAAGGTCGAGTTGTGGCCTATGCGTCGAGACAATTGAAGCCACACGAGAGAAATTATCCGACCCATGATCTCGAACTAGCCGCCATTGTGTTTGCATTGAAAATATGGCGACATTATTTGTTTGGTGAGAAGTGCCATGTGTTTTCGGATCACAAAAGTCTCAAATATTTGATGACTCAACGAGACTTGAATCTGCGACAAAGACGTTGGCTTGAGTTGTTGAAAGATTACGAGCTTGTCATTGATTACCACCCGGGAAAGGCTAATGTGGTTGCGGACGCCTTAAGCCAGAAATCACTGTTTGCTTTGCGAGCGATGAATGTACACTTGTCTGTTCTACCTGACAATGTGTTAGTAGCTGAATTAAAAGCCAGACCATTATTTACTCATCAAATTCGTGAAGCTCAGAAAGTCGATGATGAATTGGTTGCAAAACGAGCTGAGTGTGTTCCGAACAAGGAATCGGAGTTTCAGATTGATGATGATGGTTGTTTGAGGTTTAGAAGTCGTTTGTGTGTTCCAAGGAATTCGGAACTCATTCCGATGATTCTGAACGAAGCCCATTGTAGCCGAATGTCAATTCACCCGGGGAGCACGAAAATGTACAACGACTTGAAACGTCGGTTTTGGTGGCATGGTATGAAACGAGACATCTCCGACTTTGTTTCGAGATGTTTAATATGTCAACAAGTGAAAGCAGAACATCAAGTGCCTTCAGGGTTACTTCAGCCGATCATGATACCCGAGTGGAAATGGGACCGAGTCACAATGGACTTTGTGTCCGGACTGCCATTGTCAACAAGTAAGAAGGATGCAATTTGGGTTGTGGTTGATAGACTGACTAAGTCGGCTCACTTTATCCCCGTGCGTACGGATCTTTCATTGGATAAACTAGCCGAATTGTATGTCTCTCAGATTGTGAGATTACATGGAGTACCTATTTCTATCGTGTCGGATAGAGATCCGAGATTTACCTCACGATTTTGGAAGAAATTGCAAGAAGCTTTGGGTACCAAGCTGCATTTTAGCACCACTTTTCACCCCCAAACCGATGGTCAATCCGAGCGGATAATTCGGATACTCGAGGATATGCTGAGATGCTGCATCCTTGAGTTTAGTGGTTCATGGGAACGGTATGTACCTTTGATTGAATTCGCTTACAACAATAGTTTTCAATCAAGTATTAAGATGGCACCTTATGAGGCTTTGTACGGTCGTAAATGCCGTACGCCATTGTTTTGGACCGAGCTCGGTGAAAGTAAATTTTCGGAGTTGATTTGATTAAAGATGCCGAACAAAAAGTAAAGGTAATCCGCGAAAGTCTGAAGGTAGCCACAGATCGTCAAAAATCGTATGCGGATTTAAAACGAAAGGACATTGAATATCAGGTGGGAGATAAAGTGTTTCTTAAAGTGTCACCTTGGAAGAAGGTACTCAGATTTGGCCGTAAAGGCAAGTTGAGCCCGAGATTCATTGGGCCGTACGAAATTTCCGAACGAGTGGGGCCGGTTGCATATAGATTGATTTTGCCCCCTGAACTAGAAAAGATTCACGACGTCTTTCATGTTTCGATGCTTCGGCGCTATAGATCTGATCCTTCGCACATAATTAGTCCGTCGGAGGTTGAAATTCAGGCTGATATGAGTTATGAAGAAGAGCCGATGCGTGTCCTAGCTCGTGAAGTGAAGGAGTTGCGAAACAAAAGAGTTCCCCTAGTAAAAGTGTTATGGCTCAAACACGGGATTGAGGAAGATACTTGGGAAACCGAGAGCTCGATGAAAGAACGATACCCAAACCTATTTACCGGTAAGATTTTCGGGGACGAAAATTTCTTAAGTGGGGGAGAGTTGTGACAGCCCAAAATTGACCCTAGTCGGGAAGTGGTTTCGGGACCACCAAAACCGAGTTATGAAAATAATTAATTGTTATATTCTACGTTTATTATGTGTGTACATGCATATGTGGAAGTTTCATTCCCTAATTTTGCCAATTGCATGAGGAATTATTAAATAGGGATCAACATGAGACATGGTAAAATATGATAGGCTAATTTTAAAGGGCTTATTAGTGCATGTCAACACAAAGGTGGACTTGCATGTCAAATTGCCCAATTTCCTTATAGTGGCCGGCCAAGGTGGGTTGATGATGGGCAATATATTTGTGAAATTGATATTGGGTCGTGGGATTTAATGAATAAAAGAAAAGAATAAAAAGAAAGCAAATGAAAAAAAAGGCTTCATCCTTGTCTTCTTGGCCGAATTGAAGGAAGGAATAGGGGCAAAGAACTTTCGGCCATTTGAATGCTTAATAAGGTTAGTATATTGTGTTAAAGTTGTGAAATTTTAGCTTGTTTTAGGATTAATTATCATGGTTCTTACTTAGACCATGCAAAAATTTTTAACTTTGATGGATGGATGGAGCATTCGGCTATGGCTATTAAAGAAGGAAATTTGATTACTTCCTTTAAGTTTTGATGAAGAATGTGTTGAGGAAAGAAATTGATCTTGCTAAAAATATAAATTCTAAATGCTCATATATGTAATACCCAAATAAAATGCTTGATGTCTTGAACAAATATTGTTTCGATGGGTGGAATGAGTAATGTCATGTATAGGTTTCGGCTATGGATTTTCATGTTTAATATTTTTATGTTGGTGTTCAAATTGAAAATGGATGTTAGTTGTGCTATAACACTTGCTTAATGATGAAAGGATCATGAGCTTAGGGCTTGAGAGGCATTCGGCTTTGGAGTAAAAATAATAGAAATGGTGTTTAGTCAATGCAAGTGTCCATACTTGTAGAATGTATTGAGTGTTGCAATCGGCCTTAACATAGACATGTGTGTGTTCGGCCACATAAATGAGCACCTAAGTTGATGTGTATGTTCGGCCAAAGGTAAGCATGTTGATGGCTTTATCTTGACTTAGAAGGTTCGGCTAAAGGGAAAATTAGCTAATATGTCGAATTCGATTCGTGAATTCGTACATATGTGACCCTAATGTCTAATGTGTATATGGACTAAGTACCTTGAGGTTCTCTTTTGATGTTCGAGTGAATTGTATTGAATCATTTGATGTGATTAAAAATGCATATGACCATTGTGTATTTGAGCTAAAAGGTGGCCACATGACCCATCAAACTCCTTGTCATATTCGGCCATAAGCTAGCAAAATGAGACTTTAATGAGTCAAATTTGTTTGATTTAGCTCAAGGAGTTAAAGGAGGTGAATCGAGCAAAGGCAAAGAAAAGGTTATCGAGTAGCCGAGTTGGAACCGTCTTACCCAACACGAGGTAAGTCATTAAGCATGTAGTTGGTATTATTTCAAATGGTCATAATGTTTATGTATTGATGCTGAATGGAATGAATAAATATACATATATATATATGCATGTACGTATGTGATGATGAAATTGTTGAATGAAAAGAAAAGAGGTAAGATGTACTGAGTTGTTGATCTTGGCACTAAACGTGCGGGTATAACCATTTATGACCATGAGATTGGCGCTAAGTGCGTGGGATTAAATTGTACAGCACTATGTGTGCGATTTACTATGTTGCACTAAGTGTGCGAAATGAATATGATGCACTAAGTGTGCGAATTGACCATGCGGCACTAAGTGTGCGAGTTTGACTATGTAGCACTAAGTGTGCGATTTGATTACGTAGCACTAAGTGTGCGAGTTGATTATATAGCACTGAGTGTGCGGACTCAATATACATTCGTGAATCATTATGGACACTATGTGTGCGACACTATTGAGTCGATCGCGGACAGCAGATCGGGTAAGTGTCTTGAGTACATGGCTAATAGGTGCTATGCTTATACTTGGTGTTGAGCTCGGTAAGTTTGAACCTATGTGACAAATATACTTGAAGTCACGTACATAAAATTTATCGTAGGATGGGTGAAAGGCCGTTTAGTCGTTGATTGTAACAAAATAAATTGATTTATGAAAATGCTTCAATGTCCTATTGATGAGTATATGGAATGTGAATGCATGAATTGATATGAAATTGAATCGATAGGTTGGAGGAACTATGGTATGGTTCGGTATGGATGGAGTAAATTGTCTCGTTCCATTTTGTTTCCTCTTGTGATAATGTTATTGATGGATGGTAGTGCATTGCTTATGACTTACTGAGTTATAAACTCACTCGGTGTTTCCTTGTCACCCATTATAGGTTGCTTGGACTCATCTATTTTTTTTGCGGGGTCAGGCCGTCATCGAAGTCATCACACCGGATAGCAAGTTTTGGTACTTTCTTCTTAGTTGGCTTAGAAGAAAATTTTGGCATGTATAAGCTATTACGTTGTGTTTGAACTTTGGCATGTAAACTTTAAGCCATGCGAAAATGGCACGAATGTTCGATTGAGTTGGATCAAGGGTAGGCATGAAATGGACCTAGTTACTTTCGTAACAGATGCTGGCAGCAGCAGTGTCATGAGATTGAAAAATCACTAAAAATAGTAGGAGTAAAATTAATTGATGAATAAATTATGTAATCGAAGCTCGATGAGTCTGTTTTCATGAGGAAGTAACGAAAAGATCATATGGGCAGTATATTAAGAGATAATCAGATTTTTGTGGGACAGGGCCAGAACGGTTTCTGGATTCCCTGCTCCGACTTTGGAAATTCTTTATAAATTAACCAGAGATAATTAGGGGTCGTACCATATATGTACAGATTCCACTCTGAGTCTAGTTTTCATAGAAACAAACGGCATCAGTATTGAAGCCCCGTGCAGGGAGATAACCAAGTCGTAATGGGCAAAGGTCAGTGTAGTCGACCCCTGCAACTTGGGAGACTTTGACTAATAAACTGTACTAATTGGCCCGACCAAAAATTCTAGAAAAAAATACATAGATGGGCACATGAGTCTAGTTTCTGGGAAAAATTACGAAACTGATTTTCGAGTTACGAAACTCAAGATATGATTTTTGAAACGACTAGTACACAGATTGGGCAGTGTCTGGAAAATAAATTTTATAAGGGGTTAAAGTCAGTTAACACCTCGTGTTCGACTCCGGTGTCGGTTTCGGGTTCGGGGTGTTACAACCTCAGTTGTTTAGGCGTTTAAGTTAAGTTCTTAACTAATAGAATTATTTATTACTTTGGTGGTACAATTTAGTTAGTCTAATGAGGATTGGTTAGAATGGAACTAAGTTACTGTAGTTGATAAGAATAAAATTTTGATGAGGGTACTTAGTCGCGAGTGTCGAGGGAGGGTTAGTGGGATAATTTGACTTTTCCACTAAACCTTGCTTTCATGCTTAGTTGTATAAAGTTAGTAGTGACTTATTGGACAAGCTTTATGTATTCTTTGCATCCATTCCAGATTTTTTTCTCCTCTCGCTCTCTTTAAAACTTAAGACCAAAAACTTGCTTGAAGTTGGGTTTGTTGTATTCAACCAACTCTTTCGTTCGTTTTAGCACCCTGGTAACTATCTATGAACTTTAGGTTATTTCCTTGGTTATTTATGTTATTTTTAACACTGCATCCATTAGTGTCAAAGTAGTTTGCAAGGAAGGAAACTTTCAGGTTCTGGGTTTTATGAAAATGCTTCTTGCAAGCATGTTTAACTTATGGCATAACCATCTGATAAGTTTAACTATTTATATTATAGCTCAAGACACTCTTGAAGGTTCCCGTGATATGTGCAAAGGCCCTACTGTTTAGACTTGCTACACTTTCGGAGAGTCCCTTCTTACTCCATGTGTGTACTATCTTTATTTATATTTTGCTTAAAGTAAGTATTCGTACTCTATAAAGATGAAATGTCTGTATATGAATGATGGTTGTTCGAAGTTGTTAGTCTAGATTTTTTTTCTGTGTTAAAGCGTAAGAACTATTATTCATGTCTAAGCCACTACCCTCTACTTTTGGCAAGGGCAATATGAACTAAAAAATGGAAATAAATTCATGGCATTGCCTTCGGTGGAATAAACATTAAACTGATAGATCATGATACGTGAAAATGGTAATGTGGCAGTAGGGCAACAATATGTTGCAAACTAGATTGGCATATCATGATAAAGGAATATAAATGAAATGCACGATATGAATTTGACTATGGACCTGGATACGTAGCTAACATGATGAATATTTTTTTGTATGGGCGTAGTGTATACGCCAAAGGAATAGTAGATTGGCGTATAGTCTGTCTGTGATAGGTACTCGCCAACTGGTGAACTGAGAAACTGTGTTCGAGTTTGAAAGAATTTCTTTGAATTAATTAATAATTTTTTTAATGCCTTCTTCTGGAACTCACTAAGTTCTTTGAACTTACTTAGTTACCTTTCCTTCTTAGGCTTATTGTTGAGGTAAAGGAATTTCCGAGGACTACGCCAGAAAATGGTTATTGTTGTGAAATTTCTAGTGTTCTATATTATTCATGAAATGGGGGGTGATGTTAAGATGTTTAATTTTGAAGAATGGGTCTTGTATTTAATTTTATGTTCATGAAAGTATGATTTTAATGAAATTACAGTGAAATATTTATGTTTTTTTTTAAAATGTACTACCATATGTAGTCTTGTACGAAAAATGGTTTATATTTCATAACAACTTACATTATAGTTTAATTAGTTTGCACCAGAAATAACTTTAAAGATAATGGTTTTAAAGTAGTGACACAACATTCTTGGATCCTCATCAAGGATCGGGTTTGGAGTGTTACAAGTTTGGTATTAGAGTTAAGGTTTAGTCGATTCTTGAAAAAACCAAAGGTAGTGTCACACCCCTATCATGCATAGTACATCTCTGGCTTAGTCCTTAATGCTTTGTACTAAGATAAATCTTCTTTAGTAGTAAGATAAGAAAATGTTTGATAGTTCTAGAGAAGCTACTGATGAGGAAATGGAAAGCCGCCTGCCTACCCAAGAACAAGTTAGTACTGCCAACAACATCTGTAATACAAAGAATGCATTTAGAAATGTGTTTTTTGCGATGATGACTCAATTGTTCAATCAGTTTATGAGAAACAACCATGAACCTCAGCTACAACAATTATAACAACCTCATCAACCACAACCTGAAGTGGTTTGTCCAACTCAACTTGATGTTGATCCTATCAAAGAGATTTAAAAAAGAGGAGCCAATGAGTTCTTTAGTGATAAGGGAGATGACCCTATTGTGGCTGAGTAGTGGTTAACTTGGTTTTACAGGATTATTTAAGAGCTGAAATACACCCTTGAAGATAGTTTCTGATGTGTTGTATTGTTGTTGGAGGGAGAAGCTTACCAATAGTGGGAAACCTTGGTTAATGTTACTCTAGAGCAAATGATTGACTGGGATTTCTTTCTGGAAAATTTTAGAGAAAGATATGTCAATCAAATGTTTGTTGAGCAGATAAAGAAATACTTTTTGTATCTGAAACAAGGTAGAATGTTTGTTATGGAGTATGAGCATGAATTCCTTAAGCTCAGTCGTTACACTAAAAACATGTTTCAGACAAAAAAATAAATGTGTGATAAATTTGAATGGGGGTTCAGAGATGAAATCCATGCCTCAGTGCCAGCTTCAAAATACAATACTCTGGTAGAAATAGCAATTAAGGCCCACATGATGGAATCAATTAACAGATATAGAAGCAAGAGCTTCAAAAGAGAAAGAATAAAGAGAGTTAGATCAAGTTCTCTACCTCTATTCAGTTTTAAGAAACCTAAGGACCAACATTTTCAGCTTACAGAATGGTAAAAAGTGAATGTGATTACTATGGTAAAAATCATGGCGGTGACTACAGGAAGAACCTAGAAGTCTGTTTTGGTTGTGGGTCCCTGGATCAATTGGTTAAGGGTTGCATCAATTGAATTATAAATTAAATATCAAAATTTCTCAACAATAGTCCTAAACATCATATTTAAATTCCACAAAGTTCCTAAGCACAATAGGCATGCAAACAACCAAAAATCATAGCAAAACCAACATAGAATCTACCATATTGCCTTTTATTCGCAAAACACAAATAATTAATAGAACACCTACTAATAGCAACTAAAGTTTCTGCCTTGGATCAACCCACGAGACCATACCGCTCACACTGACACTACTTATCTACAATGGTTAAAAAGAAGTGGGTGAGCTTAACAAGCTAAGTGAATGCTAAGAACAACCACTATGCAAACAAGTCATTAGGCATCGACTAAGCGGACATGTCACATATTCACGTTTAATCATCTTCCATTTATACTATTACGCATTTATCACATTAACCACATAATTATTTAAGCATATATCATAGCACATATAAACCATATTTAATCACATTCAGTCACATTATATGATAGTTTGACTCTTGAGGTTATGAAACACAATGTGAACTCTATCACCACACATCGGATACACAGATCTCCAACCCACCAAAATAACTTATAAAGTTGAACATGTCCTATAAATGAAGCATATAGCTAGCATTCTCCAACACACCAAACACACATATCTTAGTGAATAGAGCTTAGCTCACATTCCCTTATCTCTCCGAAACTATCCTTGGGCCTCAACACCCCAAAATCACATCACAAAGGTGAGTACTCACAATCCTATGGCATGCCAACTATATCTAATGGACTCATAAGGTCACAAGGCCAAAATATCCACATTATTATCATATATTTACTGTATATTCACATCGTTAACACATTATAATCACTGCCACATGGCATGAAAACATACTCACATATTTAATGTCACATGGTATGAATAACATACCCACATATTCTCTTTCACAACAGTCATCACAAGCTTATAGCACATATCATATCATCTTATATATGTTCATATTTTTACAATTGCACAAGCACACATATATCACATTTAATCATAAGAATGAGAACACTAACTCTCAGAATTTAGAGTAGGGGTTTAGGCTTCCTCTAAATTCCCAATTACACAATGAATCATCTACGAGTATCGATTTTAAAACACTCACCAAAATATATGCTTTCGCTGAAAAAACAAAAGCTCAAACAAGCTTTTCTTTGTCTTTGTCTCTACTCGTTAAAGGTCCTATTGAATCCGACACTTCAACAAGACAACCACACAAACATATAATCAACAATCAGTCATTAACTCACCTTAAACAGTAAAAAATAATAATTTAAGCTACGTTCTCTTTTAACCGAAACCTTCAACATAAAAAACTTTAAATTCATATATCTCAGCCTACACTTAATGTTTTTGCATGAAACAATTCCTTTCATATACATATTCATCTACGACTAATTCTTAACCTTTAAACTACACAAAACTACACATTTCAAGGTATCGACATTTTTTGACAAGTTTTGGCCATTATGACAAAAATCCATTAAAACTCAAGAAATCTTTAACCAAAACTTAAAATTAGCTTTAGTAGACTTCTAATCATGTTAAAAAAAGTTGAAAATAGTTTGAAACCACATTTTAATCCACAATCCCGAAATTCACCATTAACAACCAACTTTTCAGTTTTTACTTAAAACTTGCATTTCAATGGCTAAAAATTCAGTTTAAGACACTAAATATCATTTAAAACTATTATAAGGATGAATGATTACCTTATATGAAAGAAAAACAAGCTTTGACGCAAATCCAAGAAAACCCACTCTTGAAGAAGATGATGAAATTACTGAGGTTTTTGGGTGTTTTTCTTGGTTCCAATTGAGATTTAAGGTTCAAAGGATGTTGGAAATCAAGAGAGATTAGGATTCGAAAGTAAAAATCAATTGGGAGGGTTGGGAGAATGGAAGGGACAATAAGAACAACAATGGGGATTTTAAAATTTTGGTTAAATTGCTTCATAAAAACTCTCAGTTTTGACTCTTTTACAAAGCAATCTTATTTTTAAATTAAAGGTATTTAAAACTAATTTTCAAAAATTGACTTAATTTCCTAACAGTCATTGTCAAAAACATTATTGATTACCAACCTTATAAATTTTAAGCACATATAAGCTAAAATTCTTAAAATACCTTTGAAACTTCAAAGCCCAATTTTGAGGTGTTACAATTCTCCCCCTCTAAAAAGAATTTCGTCCTCGAAATTACCTGAACTAAACACATAAGGATATTGCTATCTCATCGCCTCTTTAGCTTCCCAAGTAGCCTTTTTAGTTTTGTTGTTGTGCCCCAAAACTTTAACCAACAAAACCCTCTTGTTACACAAAATCTTCTCTTTATGAGATCGAATCTCAATTGATTCATTTTTATAAGTAAGACCAAGTCGAACCTCGATCTCCTCTACTGGAACAATATGCGAAGGATTTGAATGATACTTTCGTAGCATAGACACATGGAAAACATCATGAATTCACTCAAGTTCCAGCGGCAATTTAAGTTTATAAGCTACCGGTCCAATCCTCTCAACAACTTCATATGGTCTTACATACTTAAGACTCAACTTACCCTTCATTGGTAGCACAGTGGATATGCAAGTCGTGCAAGTATACACGTCGAACAAGTAATAAAGTGATGAGTGAGATCGTCTCTACAGAGATTAGATAGGTATATTTTGGTCAAGTTATTATAATTAAGTTTGATTAATGCTAAAGAAAAATAATAATAAGAATGCAGTAGCAAAATTAGAAAATGATGATGTATAAAATGTGCAAAACAAAATAAGTAAATGGAACAAGAATGCCATTGTAATAGCCCAATATTGGGCCTAGTTGGAACAGTGGTTTCAGAACCACTCAATCGAGGTCAGAGAAAATATTTCTAATATTATTATATATGTTATATCATGATTTTATGAGTGCATGGAAATTTTGGTGAATTTATTTTAGCGACTGCATACTTAATTACAAAAAAAGACTAAATCGCATCAATTGCAAAAGTCCCATTTTGATAGCTAAGGGTGTTAATTTTCCATGAATCTTAATGTAGAGGTATTTAAAGGACAATTAGGAAAATTTTAGAAGTCTAGGTGGTTTGGTGACTTAAGTGAATAAAACAAAACAAAATGACTTCATCTTTTCATTCTCTTCTCCTACCACCGAAATTTTTAGCCATTAGAGGGGTTTTTGACCTTCAAAATCTCAGCAACTTTAAATCTTTGCAAGTAAGTGATCTTGATGACTTTTCTTAAATATTTTTGTACTTTTGAGACCCTTGTAGCATGAGCTTTCTAGTTGGGGGATTATTTTGCAAAATGGTTGAAAGTCTAGGGTTTTGCCATGGAAACCCTAAGTAAGGACCATTTTGCATAAGTTGTAAAATAGGTGATAAATGTATGAAATAATGAAAATTGTGGACTGATTCTAGTATAAAAAAGTATTCGGCTAGGCTTTATTAGTGAGAAAATGTGATTAAAATCGAATTTCGAACCTAGGGGTAAAATGGTCATTTTGTGAAAGCCTAGGGGAAAAATGGTCATTTTGCCCAATTATAAATTTTTGAGTATATAGATTTATATGCTGACGAAATGAATGAATTTTATCAATATAGATCCAGAGAAGCGTGATTCAAGTCTTGATCAGGGTACGAACAAAGTTTACGAGGATTAAGCTCCTTCTTATCATTTTGTACCGAGGTAAGTACATATGTAAATGTGTCATTGTAGCTTACTTTTAAATGTTTTATTTTTACCATGTATCATAAATTTTACTCGATGTCATAAAAGTATAAATAATGCGAGGTAAAAGTAACCTACATTATGAACAAGTGCAACAACGTCAGGTTAGATACGAGATCCCATTGAACCTCAAAATAGTATAGGATATAAAAAGGTAAGTCATGAGAAATTGAGTGGTCTGAACTCATGAGTTGAGTCTAAGTTCATGAGATAAGCGAAATATGTAATGTGGGTCCAAGTACTGACTTTCTGTGTATATTCGTGAGCAGCCCAAGGAGCGGGCATTACATAATAGAGCTATAGCGTCTGGGTAATGACTTGGTAAAAAGGCCCGTGAGTAGCTCAAATAAAGAAGTATTACAATTCGAGGTAGCTTTGGTTACTTGTATGGTACTTAAGAGTAAACTATCCGAGTATTCATTGGTATTTCCTAGTGTTCAATAGGTAACTCGATGAATGGATTGGCGATACTTCCAGTGAGGTATGTTACTAGAGAGAATGAATTTGAGTTATTTTACAGGTAATTGTAGGTATGTATACTAAACTCCCGAATGAAAACCTTAGTATGAGATGAGATGTAGTAAGTATGCATAGAATAAGTGAAGAGTAAGATAGTGAGATTAAAATGATATATCATTTAAGTATGATAAACCACAATTTGATGAATGTATTTCTAGTTACACTTATTTACATATATGTACTTACTAAGCTCCCATACTTACCCTATTTCCTTTCCATTTTCTCATAGTGCCACCAAAGTAGTTCAAGGATCGTCGCCTACGTCAGGGAAGCCAGCCACACTATCCTTGAAGCACTTGGTATAGCTAGTTTTATCATTTTGATTATGGGATGTATAGGAACTTTTGATTTTATTTTTGTGTTACATTGTTTTGAGGCCAAAGGTGTTGGCTTGTTTTAGCATTTGACTCATTTTGTATAAAAGGCCATGAAATTGACTAATATTGTAAGCCATTATATAAATGCAAGATAGTGTTTTACGAATGTGAAATTGTTGGCATGGTTGAACTTATGAAATGTATATAGGTATTAGTTATGGTTATTGGTTGATAAATCATATTAAGTTAGATTTTGATATGTTGATTGGTATTAAATTGTGTTTCAGGGTGGTATAGGCTTTGTAAATAGCCTTATATTGTCCACATGGGTAGACACACGGGCGTGTGTCTAGGCCGTGACACACGGCCAGCCCCATAGGCGTGTTGTCCGGCTGTGTGTCCCCTGTACGTCAAAGTTTCAAGTCAGTATGCATGGTAGTAAACACACGGCCAGAGACACGGCCGTGTGTCTCAACCGTGTAGAGGACACGACCTATGGCCACAGGCGTGTGCCTTGGCCGTGTACCCCTTATAGAATGCTGACGTTAGAAACAAAATGTCAAGGTTTTTGGATATGGGCTAGGACACGAGCGTATCATGCCCGTGTGAGGGACACGAGCGTGTTTTAAGCCATGTGAAAACCCCTGTAGGTTCAAATTTAGAATTTAATTCACACTGACATGGGACACGACCGTGTCTCTTGATGCTTAGGCTGTGTATGTCACATGGGCCATTAACACGACCATGTATTAATAACCATACGAGCGTGTGCTCTATTTCAAGGGTTATTTTTCTAAAGTTGGTTAAGGACCCGAGCCGGTCTCGAATGGTTTCCAATGGACGTTTAAGGCCTCGTAGGAAAATGTTAGGGAGTTTATATAAAGTTTTAAAATTTATCAAGTCTTGATGATTTGAAAAAGTTGGAATGAACGTGTTTAAGTATGGTAACACCTCGTATCTTGTCCCAGCGTAGGACTCGGGTGCAGGGTGTTACATTTAGTGGTATTAGAGCTATGGTTTAGTCTGTTCTCGGACTAACCTAGCGTGTGTACGAGTTTAGCTATATATGCCATAAATAAATTGTGATAGTGTGATGGCTCCTGATTTTGTTATCATGTTTTCTTATAGTAATGGATCCCAATTGAACTATGGCGGACGATGTATAAGGTAATGCACCGGCTCCTACTGGAGGGGTGGTGTCATCTAATAATCGACCTTCCATGATTAGCCAGGGAGGGGGACAAGGGGCTCGGGAAGCCTTTTGCCACATGATGAGTAAATGGTACACGGAGTTCGTCCGAGTAAACCCAAATGCTCAACCCCCTCCACCTCTACCTATCCCTCAACTTGTCCCTGTAGCACCACAGGGTATGGATTTTGTGAGACTGAATAAACCCCCAGTAGACAAGATCCGAAAGCATAGAGCTGAGGAGTTTCGTGCAAATAAGGATGATGATCCCGAAATGACAGAGTTCTAGCTTGAGATTACCATCAGGGTATTCGATGAATTATCTTGTATTCCCGAAGAATACTTAAAGTGCGCTATATCCTTGTTGGAGGACTCGGCATACCACTGGTGGAAGATATTAGTTTTAGTGGTACCTCCTGAAAGGGTCACATGGGAATTCTTCCATGAGGATAACCAGAAGAAATATATTAGTGAGAGATTCATGGATCAAAAGCGTAAGGAATTTCTTGACTTGAAGCATGGCTGCATGACGGTTACTGAATATGAAAGGGAGTTCGTCTGACTTAATAAGTATGCTCAGGAGTGTGTGTCCTCCGAGGCTAAGATCTATCGAAGGTTTGAAGATGGACTTAATGAGGATATCCGATTGTTAGTGGGTAGCCTTGAATTGAAGGAGTTTGTGGTGCTCGTTAATCGGGCTTGTAAGGCCGAAGAACTGATTAAGGAGAAGATGAAAACTGAGGCAGAGACTAGAGATGCAAGGAAGAGACATTCAAGCAAGTCATTTCCATCTCAGTCTAAGAAATCTAGGGACGTTTACTCCCATTCTCTTGTGTCAGCTGGACACTCGTATAGAAATCATAAGAAGCAAGATTCAGATTCTAAATCTCAGGCTACATCAGTGGCTAGTGTGGGTAACATTAGGTCTTCTCGACTAGAGTGCCAACATTGTGGTAGAAGTCAATTTGGAAAGTGTAGAATGAACGATGGATCTTGTTTTCGATATGGTTCTCAAGAACATTTTATCAAGAATTTTCTTGACATGAACGAGAAAGAAAAATTTCAAGGTGCAAGGCCAAGTGGCACCAATTCTAAAGGAATATCTCAGAAGAATGTCGGAAGCGGGGTTAGCAACAAGAATGTAACAAGAGACACCACAGTGAGATTAGAAGCTAGAGCTCCGGCTAGAACCTACGCCGTACGCGCACATGAATATGCATCTTCTTCCGATGTGATCACCGGTATATTTTCTCTCTATGATAAAACTATTATTGCTTTAATTGATCCTGGCTCCACTCATTCGTATGTGTACATGAAATTGATGTCTAACAAGAACATACCTATTGAGTCTACGGAGTTTATGATTAAGGTGTCAAACCCTCTTGGTAAGCATGAGATAGTCGATAAAATATGCAAGAAATGTCCCTTGATAGTTAGAGGTTACTATTTTCTGGCCGATTTAATATTCTTGCCATTCAATGAGTTTGATGTCATTTTGGGTATGGACTGGTTGACACTCTATGATGCTGTAGTAAATTGTAGGAAAAAGGTTATTAAATTGAAATGTGAAAATGGTGAAACTCTTTGGGTTAAATCAGATGAACAAGAGAATTTGCTTATTGTAATATCCTCAATGTCTACCCATAAATGTTTGAGGAAAGGTTGTAAAGGTTATTTGGCTGTTATAATGAATGCTAAGGAGTCTGAGCTGAAGGTTGAGACAGTACCAGTTGTATGCGAATATGCGGACGTATTTCCAGAAGAATTGCCCGGGTTACCCCCTAATAGAGAAATTTCAATTTGGTATAGAGCTAATGCCAGGAATAACACCTATTTTGATTGCTCTGTATCGAATGGCTCCGACTGAGTTGAAGGAACTAAAGTCACAATATAAAGGCTTTGTGAGACCAAGCTTTTCACCTTGAGGTGCTCCGATGCTTTTTGTGAAAAAGAAAGATGGGTCCATAAGGCTGTGCATAGATTACCGGCAGTTAAATAAGATGCAACCAAGAAATATCAATTGTCGTGGATTGACGACTTGTTCAATCAATTGAAATGAGCAGCATGTTTTTCTAAGATAGTGAGATCCGGATACTATCAACTGAGAGTTAAAGACTCATGATAAACCATAATATATACATATTTTTATCCCATGCTTGGCATATTTTTGGATGATTTACATAAGATTTAGTGAATTTGATGCTCCTAATCCTTTAATTTCATGTTTTATACTCAGGAGAGCTTAGGATAGCAAAAAGAGCATGAAATAGGCCAAAAACGGACAAATCTAGGCCTAATTCAGGACTCCACACGACCTAGGCATTTTCACACGGGTAAACCACACACGGGCAGGCTACACGCCCGTGTGTCATGGCCATGTCGACATTAAACCAAATTAGAATGGTACACGGCCTGAGCACCTTCACACGGGTGTGGCACACGGTCGTGTCCCTATTGAGCCAAAGTCTAATTCTATTCGGAAAAAGGCAATTTTGGGCTATTTTGGGCCTTCCAAAGTCTATATAAATACCCCAGAAGAGGATCAAAGAGGACATGCAGAGTAGAAGGCAGAAAATACTCAAGGATAGCCATCGAAATCAGCTCAGAAGCAGGATCTACTTCAAGACTGAAGATCTCCATTCAATTTCCTTAAAAGTATTTGGTTTCTTTATGTTTTGTTATTTTCCCAATTTTGAGATTTTTGCCATTATTATGAACTAAACTCCCTAAATACCTAAGGGAGATAAACCTAAGACAAATCTTATTACTATTTGAATTATATGATAAATACTTGTTTTTATTCTTAACTGTGAGTTCTAATTCTTGCTTTAATATTCCAGGATATTAATTCAGGTTTTTTATGTGCTTATTCAGTGGAGCAAAAGTCCCTGTTTAAGAGTAGATCATCCATAATTAATCGGAGTTGCATGCAATCCTAGAGATAGGATGACATAAATCTGCTGGATTAGAGTCAAATCTAATAAGGGAATCCATAGATCGAGTTAATGCGACAATAGGGGTTTTAATTAGAAAGAGATTTCGATTAATCAACCTAGAGTCAATTGTTTTTAGTCTCTACAGAGATAATAACATAAACTAGCGATTTCTACGGATTAAGTCAAGTGAATAAATCATCTAATTCAGAAGTAATAAGTGAAGTTTAGGAGGATTCTTCCTTGAGTATTGTCTTCTCCATTGGTCTTCTAAAAAGTATTTTCCAACTTTAATCTCTATCGTAATCCTAGTTAATTAGATAATTAGTTTTAGTCTAAAAACATCCGTTAATTCTTAGGTTAGATAATAAAAAGATAGTAATTACTAGTACTTTTAGTCCTCGTGGATACGATATTCCTGATCTCACCATAACTATACTACAGTTTGATAGGTGCGCTTGCCTTAGTCGAATTTTTAGTTAGTTCCACGACCATCAAGTTTTTTTGGCACCGTTGCCAGGGACTAAGATATTAGGAACGCTTAATTTTTATTACTTTAGCCATTTTTTATTTATTGCAATTTAATTTTGGTTTTTTTTGTTTTAAATTACTAAATTTTCTTTTATTTGCTCCTGGCAAGTTTTTATAGTTTATGACTAGAAGAAACTCGTCAGGACCTTTGTTTTTTGATAGTGAGATTGAGAGCATAGCTCGAAGAAATCGAAGAGAAATAAGGCAAAGCCTACAATACATAGAGGAATAGTGAGAGGGTGATATTCATACTACAATCGAGGAGATGGCTGATAATCAGAATAATTCGCTACATCCTGTGGTTGCTGCAGATCCAATAAATCAGAATCCTGCTCCTCGTACTTTGTATGAGTATGCTAGACCTACTCTAACAGGAACTGAATCGAGTATAGTTAGACCTGCTATTGCTGCAAATAATTTTGAACTGAAACCTAACACTATTCAAATGATACAACAGTTTGTTCAGTTTGATGGGTTGCAGGACGAGGATCCAAACACTCATTTAGCAAATTTTCTAGAATTCAGTGATATCTTTAAGATTAATGGTGTTTTTGACGATGCCATTCTCCTTCAGTTGTTTCCCTTTTCATTAAGGAATAAGGCTAAACAGTGGTTGAACTCGTTACCACGAGGGTCAATCACCACTTGGGAATAAATGATTGAAAAATTTTTGCTTAAATATTTTTCGCTGGCTAAGACGGCTAAATTAAGGAATGATATCTCTTCTTTTGTGCAGAGGATTTAGAAACACTTTATGATGCATAGGAGAGATACAAGGATCTATTGAGAAGGTGCCCTCATCATGGGTTACCTCTTTGGCTACAAGTTCAAACATTCTACAACAGTTTGAATCCCTCGACTAGACAAATCATTGACATAGCTTCCGGTGGAACCATCAATAATAAGACACCAGAAGAAGCTTATGAGTTCATAGTAGAGATGTCACTGAACAATTATCAGTGGCAAGTCATGAGGACAAAGCCAACGAAAGTAGCCGGTATTTTTTATGTCGATTCGGTTACTATGCTTTCCAATCAGGTAGAACTTTTGAATAGAAAAATTGATGGCTTACTTGGTTCTACACAAGTTCATCCAGTAATGCAGTGTGATGTGAGTGGAGGTGGAATGAGCAATTTAGAATATCCATCCTATGACCCTAACATGGAGAACGAGCAAATGAATTATATGGGAAGTAATCCTCGGCCTTAAAATAATCCTTATAGTAACACTTACAATGCAGGTTGGAGGAACCACTCAAATTTCTCATGGGGAGGCCAAAGCAATCAGAAACCACCACCCCCTTTAGGCTTCCAACAACAACCCTACCAGTAAGAAAAGAAAGCCGAACCTTGAGGAGATGATGACAAAGTTTATTTCAGTAGTGGAGACTCATTTTCAGAATACTGAAACTGCACTTAAAAATCAATAAGCATCAATCCAAGGGCTCGAGAATCAAATAGGATAGCTAGCTAAGATAATTTCAGAGAGACCACCGGGGAGTTTGCCTAGTAATACTGAACCCAATCCAAAAGAGCATGTGAAAGCAGTTACATTAAGGAGTGGAAAGGTGTTAGCTGAATCTGAAAAGAAGCCACCACCAGAAGCTGGCAAAAAAGAAGATGAGGGGGTAAAACCCGAAAACAATGAAAAATCGGTGTTGAGGGAATATAAACCACCAATCCCATACCTAGAAAAGTTGAAGAAAGACTGCATGGATGCACAATTCGGTAAATTTCTTGAACTTTTTAAACAGTTACATATTAACTTACCTTGTGTTGAAGCTATCTCACAGATCCCTACAAATGCAAAATTTTTGAAGGAGCTTCTAACAAATAAAAGGAAGTTTGAAGAATTGTCTACAGTGGAACTCAACGAGGAGTGCTCGGCCATACTCCAAAATAAACTACCAACCAAACTGAAAGATCGATGAAGTTTTACTATTCCTTCCTTAATTGGTAGTTTAAATGTTGAGAAGGCACTAGTTGATTTAAGTGCTAGTATTAATCTGATGCCCTACAAAATGTTCAAGCAACTTGGCTTTGGGGAACCAAAACCTACTAGGATGAGTATTCAACTAGTTGATAGATCTATTAAATAACTAGGGGTATTATAGAGGATGTACTTGTAAAAGTAGATAAATTCATATTCCTTGTTGATTTTGTTGTGCTTGACATGGATGAGGACATTGAGGTGCCTTTAATTTTAGGTCGCCTATTTTTAGCTACTGCTAGGGCTGTTATTGATGTAGGTGGCAGTAAACTTGTGCTTAGGGTAGGTGACGAAGAGATCATTTTTAAAATTTATGATGCCATGAGATTTTCTAGGGAACAGGATGAATCATGTTATTTTATTGATTCTATTGATCATGCTACTTAAGACTTTTTATAGGAAATCGTACATAAGGACATGTCAAAACTATGTCTTGCCCAAGGAGAGGAGGTAAATGATGATGATTTTGTGATAGGTAAGGTAAAAGCTGAACTAAATTCTAATGAGCCTTCACTGAGATAGAAGAGCTATGAGGGTATTGAGGTAAACAATGAATTAAAATTAAAACCCTCAGTTGAAAAACCTCCTAAATTAGAATTAAAGCAACTACCAAATCACTTAGAATATGTTTTTCTTGGAAATAATTCCACATTACCAGTGAATATTACTTCAGATTTATAGCCAACCGAAAAGGACGAGTTACTCCAAGGGTTGAAGGAGAACACAAGAGCCATAGCTTGGAAGATTTCTGACATAAGAAGGACCAGTCCTTCTTTTTGCACACATAAAATTTTAATTGAAGATGAATATAAATCTTGTGTGCAAGCTCAAAGGCGACTGAATCCTAACATGAAAGAAGTTGTAAAAGTCGAGGTAATTAAACTTCTAGATGCTGGAATCATTTATCCAATTTCTGACAGTTCTTGGGTGAGTCCTGTGCAGGTTGTTCCTAAGAAAGGAGGCATGACTATTGTGGCCAATGAGAAGAATGAATTAATTCCAATGCGAACGGTCACGGGATGGAGAGTTTGCATTGACTATAGGAAATTGAATGATGCCACAAGAAAAGACCACTTTCCCTTACCATTCATTGATCAAATGTTGGAAAGATTATCTGGGCATATGTATTATTGCTTCCTAGATGGACTCTCTGGCTATTTCTAAATCCCAATAGCTCCTGAGAACCAAGAGAAAATGACATTTACATGTCCATACGGTACGTTTTCTTATCGATGAATGCCTTTTGGATTATTTAATGCTCCTGCTACTTTTTTTCAATGCATGTTGGCCATTTTTGATAAAATCGTGGAAGACATTATGGAGGTATTTATGGATGACTTATCGTTATTTGTAACTCTTTCCATCTATGCCTTAAAATTTTAAAATGAGTTTTAATGATATGTGAGGAAACAAACATTGTGCTTAACTGGGAAAAATGTCACTTCATGGTTCGTGAAGGGATTGTGTTAGGCCATAAAATTTCTTGTAAGGGAATAAATGTTGACAAAGCAAAAGTTGAAACTATTGAGAAATTACCTCCCCCTAGTTCAGTTAAGGCTATTCGAAGCTTTTTAGGCAATGCTAGGTTTTATAGAAGATTTATTAAAGATTTTTCTAAAATAGCTAAGCCTTTAACGAATTTACAAGAAAAAATGTGCCTTTCAATTTCAGTTAGGAATGTTTCGAAGCAGTTAATACTCTTAAAGACAAATTAATTAATGCTCCAATTGTAGTTGCACGTGATTGAAATTTACCCTTTGAACTAATATGTGATTGAAGTGATTTTGCAGTGGGCGCGGTTCTTGAACAGCGGAAAGACAAGCATTTTCAACCAATCTATTATGCTAGCAAAACATTGACAGCCACACAAGAAAATTATACGACAACTGAGAAAGAATTCTTGGTTGTGGTTTTTGCATTCGATAAATTTAGACCATATTTAATATTATCTAAAGTTGTCGTTTACACTGACCATTCTGATCTTTGATACCTCCTCACTAAAATAGATTCAAAACCTCGACTAATAAGATGGATTTTATTGTTGCAAGAATTAGATTTAGAAATTCAAGATAAGAAGAGAGCAGAAAATCTCGCAGCAGATCATCTATCCAGACTAGAAAACCTACATCTCAAGGAGCTTGATGAACATGAGATAAATGACTCGTTTCTAGAAGAACAACTCTTTGCTATATCTGACTCTGAGGAACCTTGGTTCGCAGACATTGTGAATTATTTAGCTGCTAGCGTCACACCAAATGGGTTGACACATTAGCAGAAGAAACATTTCTTTACTGATGTGAAAGACTACTTTTGGGAATGTCATTTTCTTTTTCGGATATGTGCAGATCAAGTCATTAGAAGATGCGTTACAAAGCTAGAAGCAACTAAAATCTTGGAACATTGCCACTCAAGACCGACTAGAGAACATTACAGTGGGACTAGGACCGCACATAAAACACTCGAATCAGGTTTTTATTAGCCCACTCTATTCAAAGATGCTAACAAGTATGTTACTTCTTGTGATAAATGCCAATGAACAGGTAATATCTCTAAGTGTGACGGAATGCCTCAAACGTACATGCTTTCATGCAAAATATTTGATATATGGGGTATTGACTTCATGGGTCCATTCCCTAGCTCATTTGGGAATAAGTATATCTTAGTAGTCGTTGATTATATGTCCAAATGGGTGGAAGCCCAAGCCTTACCTACTAATGATGCTAGAGTGGTGGTGAAGTTCCTCAAGCAACTATTCTTTCAATTTGGAACACCTAGAACAATTATCAGTGATAGGGGTATGCACTTTTGTAATACTCAATTTGATAAAACCCTTAAGAAATATGGAGTTTACCATAGAACAGCCACCCCTTACCATCCTCAAACCTGTGGACAAGTCAAATTCACAAACCGAGAACTTAAACGTATCCTAGAAAAGACTGTAGAGTCAAATAGGAAGGATTGGGCAAAGAAAATAGATAATGCCTTATGGGCCTATAGAACTGCATTTCAAACCCCATTAGGAACATCCCCTTACAGACTTATTTATGGGAAGAGTTTTCATTTACCATTCGAATTAGAACATAAAGGATTTTGGGTTATAAAATTCCTAAACTTTGATCCTAAACTCACAGGTGAAAAAAGATTGATGCAGCTGAACGAGTTAGATGAATGGTGAGTTAACGCATATGAGAACTCATAACTATATAAAGAAGCCACAAAGCGCCGCCATGATGCTCGTTTAAAGCAACACAAGCAATTTGAAGCTGGAGACCTTGTCCTACTATATAAATCAAGGCTCAAATTGTTTCCTGGGAAGCTTAAATCACGATGGTCAGGTCTGTTCGTAGTCCAAACAGTCTTTCCATATGGCATAGCAGAGGTAAGTCACCCAACCCAAAACACTTTCAAGGTAAATGGACATCGTCTTAAACTTTATAATGGTGAGGATTTTAAAGACAATGGAGAGGAGATACAGCTCCGCAAATCTACCTAAACATACCCATAAGGTAAAGTCGAGCTTAAACTCTAAGTAAGTGCTTCACGGGAGGCAACCCGAGCACTAACCCCACTAAATAACTTTAATTCATTTTTTTCCAATTTTTATAATCTAACTACAGGTATTTCGACACACACAGCCTGGCACACAGACCTATCCTAGGTCGTGTACTCACCACGGGTATGAAACACAGGCGTGGCCATGGACGTGCTAAAATAGGACAAGAATTTTTTCCAAGATAGAATGACACACGGGCTGCGATAAATAGCCATGGCTGTGTGCACCACACAGTTCGGGCCATGGACATGTCCCAGACCATGGTGAAACTGCACTTCAATTCCTCGAATAAATCAGCAGAGACATGGCATACGTTAAAGGCCATGCTAGGCAACCGTGGACACCACACAGTCATTAACACTGGCATGTTGGAGGTGTGTGGGAACTTGTTCAAAGATCGAAACATTCAACAAGTCAGAATAAAACACGGGCCGAAGCCACGGCCTTGCCCGAAAGCCGTGTACAATATTGATTACCAGACACGGGTGAGGTGTACCTAACACGGGCGTGGGAGAAATGAATGAACGTGCACACGGCCATACGACGCTGCCGTGTGGGTCACACGGCTTATAAACACGGGCGTGTCAAAAGGACCATGTGTGACACTGACTAAGATTTCATGAAAAACACGGGCTAAGAACACACCACACAGGCATGGACCACACTGTGTGGTCCAAAATAAGGCTTACACGACCGTGGCCCCTATTTACCCTGTCCTCTAACCCTAATTTTTTCCCCTTCCCTATTTAAAACTGATAAAATGTAATTTATACATATTTTTACCCCATGCCTAACGCATTTATGGATGGTTTCTCCTTAGATTTGGTGAATTCGATGCTCCTAATCCTTTAATTTCATGTTTTATACTTAGGAGAGCATAGAAGAGTAAAAAGAGTGAGAAACGGGCAGAAAACGGAGAAAATGGACCCACATGGTAAAACAACATGGCCTAGACTTCCTCATACAGGCATGTCACACGGCTGTGTCAATTTGGTAGGATCGAAGCACGACTTACATGAGTGGATCACACGCCCGTGCCCATTTAACAGCCTTGACCACGACCTTCAGTAATCGCACACAGGCGTGTCCCTACCGAACCCAAGTTTAGTCCAATTCGGAAAAGGCCAATTTTGAGGGCTTTTAGGCATTCCAAAGCCTATTTAAACACTTGAGGAGACACTTAGGGAGGGAGATGCAGAGTAGGAAGCAAGGAATTACTCAAGGAAAGGCGATTAATCCATCTCAAGAGCTGGATTCATCATCAAGACTGGAGATCTCCCTTCAAGTTCCTTTAGGAGTTTTGGGTTTTCTTTTGTTTTGTTTTCTTTATGCTTTTGAGATATTTTCTTTCATAAGTATGAACTAAACCCCTAAATACCTAGGGGGAATGAAACCTAAGATAGATCTTATTATTATTATCTGAATTGTACGATAAATATTTGACTTGTTCTTAATTATGTGTTCTTAATTCTTGTTTTAATATTCGAGGTTTTTGATTCAAGTTAAGCTCTTATTCAGATGAGGAATAAACCCTGTCTAAGAGTAAATTTGTCATAATTAAGCAGAGTTGATTGCGCGCCTAGTGATAGGGTGACAAGATTTTACTGGATTAGGGTGAAACCTAATAAGCGAATCCATAGATCGAGTTAATGCAATTCTAGGGTGTTAATTAGAAAGTGATTTCAATTACTCAACCTAGGGTTAGACGTTATTAGTCTCGAGAGAGATAATAATATAACTTAGGGATTTCTATGGATCAAGTCAAATGAATAAATCGTCTGATTCAGAGTCAAATAACAAGTGAAGTCTAGGTGGATTTGTCCTTAGGTATTTTCTCAATCAATCGAATTTTCCAAAAAGTATTTTCCCAAGTTTTTCTTTCTATACATTCTTAGTTAGTAATTAGTTTAGACAACCAAACCTCTTAAATCTTAGGCTAGATAATAAAAAGGAAGTAAATACTAGTACTCATTGTAACACCCCGTACCCGAGACCGTTGCCGGAGTCGGACACGAGGGGTTCACAGACTAAATTCGCTTACTATCGCAGTCCATTTTAAAATTTTCCAGGCAGTTGGCTAACTGCGACACTGTCACCTTAAAAATCATATCTTGAGTTTCACAACTCGAAAATAAGTTTCGTAATTTTTCCCTGAAACTAGACTCATATGCCCATCTACATATTTTTTTCTAGAATTTTTGGTCCGGCCAATTAGTACAGTTTATTAGTCAAAGTCTCCCATGTTACAGGGATCGACTACACTGACCTTTGCGCATTACGACTTGGATATCTCCCTGCACAGAGCTTCAATACTGATGCCGTTTGTTTCTATAGAAACTAGACTCATAGAGGAATCTATAAATATATAGAATGACTCCTAATTATCTCTGGTTAATTTATAATGAATTTCCAAATTCGGAACAGGGAATCCAGAAACTGTTCTGGCCCTGTCTCACGAGAACCTGAATATCTCTTAACATACTGTCCATATGATCGTTTTGTTACTTTCCTAAGAAAATAGATTCATCAAGGTTAATTTACATAATTTATTCATTATTTAATTCCAATCCTACTATTTTAGTGATTTTCCAAATCTACATCACTGCTGCTGCCAGCATCTGCCTTTAAGGTAGACTTTACCTATTTCATAGTTTCCATGATTCAACTAGCCCTTTTAGCATAAATAGCACAAATTATGATAGTGATTAACCATTCCATACCAAATGATTATAACATTATGCTCAAACATATATAAGTCATTTTCGCATGGCTATATACATTAACCAAAATATTCTTCCGCCACTAGTCTATTTTATACATGCCATAAGATAATCCAAAACATAGCAGTACCAAACAGTGGATAGTGATAGTGTGACTAGTTGCTGATGATCCCCGAGCCTGTAGCTTCGCAATGAGATCTATAAAACAGAGGAAACAGAGTAAACGGAGTAAGCATTACAATGCTTAGTAAGTTTTAAGCAGTGTCAACAGATAACAATCAAATTATAACATAGTTGTTCGTATTTTTATTTCACTCTTCCTTCGGGCATACCATCCCTTTACCGAATATGCACATCTCATCATATACAATAGGCAGATAAACTTTCACATAAAAGTGAGCTCATGTGACATAGATATATCGTATGATTTCACATCACCTCTCACACTGATCCGATGTCACATAATCATAGGAATAGTCTCATAGATTGCTCTCATATGCATCACATAACTACCTTATGATTTAGTGCAAATCAAGCTCACATATAAACTTGGAGTACATACCTGTTTAACCTTTCGTATTGAATATATTTATAGGCAATTCTTATTACGAAGTCTTACCCAGACATAATCTCCACACGAAGTTATCGGGTCTTACCCGGACAAAATTCCCACACGTAGTCATCGGGTCTTTAGGATATAGTACGAGCACGAAGCTTACGGACATTAATCAGTGATAATATTCTCGCATAAAGCCTGCGGGGTTTTAACCCGGATATAGTACTGACACAAATGCCCTTCGGGACTTATCACATTTATGCACTTTCACATCCATCACGTTGGCCACTCGGCCCTGTCACATATATACACTTTCACATTCATCACATCGGCCATTAGGCCTTACCACATATATACACTTTCACATTCATCACATCAGCCATTAGGCCTTATTACATATATACACTTTCACATTCATCACATCGGCTATTAGGCCTTATCACATATATACACTTTCACATTCATCACATCGCCTATTAGGCCTTATCACATATATACACTTTCACATTCATCACATCGGCTATTAGGCCTTATCACATATATACACTTTCACATTCATCACATCTGCTATTAGGCCTTATCACACATATACACTTTCACATTCATCACATCGGCTATTAGGCCTTATCACACATATACACTTTCACATTCATCACATCGGCCATTAGGCCTTATGACATATATATACACTTTCACATTCATCACATCGGCCATTAGGCCTTATCACATATATACACTTTCACATTCATCACATCAGCTATTAGGCCTTATCACATATATACACTTTCACATTCATCACATCGGCCATTAGGCCTTACTATCATTTCATATTCGAATACTCATAAACTTACAATATCAAGATTTAGAATTCAAGTATGGGTTTAATCAATAGCTTATGAGCAACTAAAACAAGTTTATCAAGGTTCACAACATAATTTCAAATTCAGCACAAGCTGTTTTTCCTGAGCAATAGTCACTAAATTATTTATAACTGTAGCTACAAAACTCCAAATCACTTTCCGTTAATTTTTCCTGAATATAGACTCGTATATCTTCCATCCATAAAATTTCCAGAATTTTAGGTTTGGCCAATCAATACCAGATTTTTCTTAAAGTTTCCCCTGTTTCACTATTTGACTAATCTGACCACTCTTCACTACGAATCAAATTTCTCATTTTACTGAATTCAAAATGTGTTTTATTTGATTTAATTTGAAACTAGACTCATTAAGTAGTCTAAGCATATAAATTTTATCTTATAACCATTTTTGTACAATTTATAATGATTTTCTAAAAACAGAACAGAGGATTACAGTGTCATTCTGCGCTGTCTCACACAACTTTAAGTATCTCATTATCGGAAATTCCTTTGCTTACACGGTTTCTTTTATAAGAAACTAGACTCATTAGGCTTTAATTTCAAGTCTCATTCAGCCTCTAAATCAAATCCATAAATTTATGGTGATTTTCTAAAGTCACGTTACTGCTGCTGTCTTAAGCAGACTATTTCAAATTACCCTTGAATTCCCAAGCTCAAACACTTAAGAACTTACCATTTGAGCTTAGAACATATCATGGCCACATCATATCTTATTAAATCAACTCATCATGTCCTATTGTAATTGAATTTACTCAACGTTTAATCACTTAAAACTTACCTCGGATGTGGTCGAACAATTTCGGCGGCTATTCGATCACTTTTTCCTTTCCCTTATCCAACTGTGGTCCTCTAAGCTCTTGAGCTAATTCAAACAAATTTAACTTATTAAAGTCTCATTATGCTAGCTTATGGCTGAATATGACAAGGAGTTTGATTGGTCATATGGCCACCTTCTAGCTCAACTACACAATGGTCATATGCATTTTTAATCACATCAAGCAATTTAATACAATTCATTCGAACATCAAAAGAAAACCTCAAGGTACTTAGCCCATATATACTTTAGGCATTAGAGTCACATATATATATGGAATCATGAATCAAACTCAACATTTTAGCTAATATTCCCCCTTGGCCGAATTTTCTAAGCCAAGACAAAAGCATCAATATGCTTGCCTCTAACCGAATACATGCAACACCAATCTTCTTCCTATGGCCGAATATGCATGTCTATGTTTAGGCCGATTATATACTTAATACCACACATAAATGGCATACATTTTACTAACTAATGCATTACATATTATTTAACCATGTATATCACCAATCAATTTCATCACAATTTCACTTAAGCCTATTCTCAATACAATACATCGTGCTCAAATCATTATTCAAGTTCAAATTCGGCCAGCACACATATACATACTAGCAACTATGTATTAACATTGCATTTCATACTATAACCGAATGTATAGCTCATCGAAATATATTTATTCATGTTCCCTTAACACATATTGGTCAACTAGATCATGCATTATTCTTTGGCACATTTGGTCATTAAAGCAATCACCTATTTAACTTTCAAGCATTTTTATACTAACATTTCTCCCAAGGCCGAATTTATATACAACCTTTAGTACTCATTTAAAGTTTATATTTTAAGTAATTAATATACACAATATTAACCAAATATCCATTTACTAAGCATTTTAACAAAATTTCCTTCAACTATCCACACATTCGGCAATCACATAATCAAACACTAAACCTTAACTTCCAAGCCAAAACAACTAGCAAATTCAACACATCCAACATAAATTTCCATGCTAATGACATCAAAACAACTACTAAGAATTTCAAGCTCCTTGGCCGAATTTCAATCTTCCAAAATAACAAAAATTTGAGCCATGAAATAGGTAGAATTCAAACTAACCATTCAATTTATGCATGAATTTCCAAGAGTAGCATTGTACATACCTTGATCTAGCAATCTCCTTAGCTGAAAATTTTAACAACAAAAGGAAATTTCTTCTCCACCCTTTCCTAGCTACGGCAATGGAGGAATAAACCAACTTTGGTTTCTCCTCCCACTAACACATTATTTTTATTACCCATACTCTTTTATTCATCTTTAATTCATCTAATACATTTTTTTATTACATATTTCTCACCACTAATAAATATAATAATATTAGCCCATGCATATAATGCCCATACTTATAAGCTTGGCCGGCCACTAGCATTAAAAGTGGCAAATTGGCATGCAAACCCACTTATTTGCATCATTCAATAATTAATCACTTAAAATAAGCCACACATATATTCAAAGCTTCTCACATAAGTCCTTTTTATTTAGAAACACATTCAAATTGACAAAAATCAAAGCATTCAAATTTCACACATGCATGATCACATATTTTAGACATAAAATATTATATTCAATTATTTCTGCAACTCGGTTTAGCGGTCCCGAAACCACTTCCCGACTAGGGTCAAATTAGGGGTGTCACAACTCTTCCCCCTTTAGGGATTTTCGTCCTCGAAAATTTCTACCGATGCATAGTTTAGGATAACGTCCTCTTATTGAATTATATTCATATAAACATTAGCTCATCGATGGCAATTGTAATTCATTATTGATTTCGCATCGATCTGTAAAATCATTTTCTTATCTTAAAACAAATACATAAACATTTCTACAAGTATGCACATATATCTCATTTTCTTGATTTCATAAGTAATAATCACTTAATTTAATTCACAATTGCATCTCAAACACATATTAAGCACATATTAATATGTATAATTCACATCATCAACCCACATATTTGTAACCCATGTTTTCATTCATAAATAAGCTGTAACCTAACCGAAAGTACACATATACTCAAACATCCCAATAAATATCCTTTATAACTTTATCACATCTCAATATTCAACTTAACTCATTTCCAAAAGAAAAGTCAACTTCCACGTACCTGAACATTTAGTTCATTTAGCACATTCAATCATAGTTAACGTTACCCGTATACAGTCGAATAGGCATAAAGCCTAATATAATACTCTGGCATGAGATTTATTCTAGCGCATAACTCGTATATCCAAAATTATCAACATTCATCAAAAATTCTTTCAAACTTTCGAATGTCGAAACATAATCAAAATAATTTCTTGAACAAGATTAACAAAATAGTGTCCATTCAGCAATAGCACATATAGCTCTTACAATGCCATATCCTAGATATGGTCCTACATATTCTCACATATCGAGCCGATGCCATGTCCCAGACATGGTCTCACACACTATCTCAAATCAATGCCTTCGTCCCAAACGAGGTCTTACATGAATTCCACTTCACACACTTAGTGCCCGCTGACCTATCTCGCACTCATTGTGCTCGGTTAAAGGAATTCGCACACACACAGTGCCTCTAATTATTCACATACATAGTGCTCTTATTCATTCGTTAATATACATTGATATGACTTAACCAAGTCTATAAACATCATGTATGTACACTTTTAAACATATCATCTCATTTAAATTTGAATTCGTATAGTAATGAATACTTAAACTTTGCTCAAATTACCGGCACGAAGCCTACTAGGCACGAAGGCCCGAATACACGTCACCAGCATGATTGCTCTTCGGGATTTAGCACGGATATATCACTAGCACGAATGCTCTTCGGAACTTAGCCCGGATACATCACTAGCATGAATGCTCTTCGGGACTTAGCCCGGATACATCGCTAGCATGAATGCTCTTCGGGACTTAGCCTGGATTTAGTAACTCGCACCAATGCCTTCGGATCTCAGTCCGAATATGGTCACTTAGCACAAAGCCTTCGGGACTTAGCCCGGACATCATTCGAATAACCATGCACATTTAACAATAAATCATGACACATTCGTATTTCATTTTCATTAGCAAAACTCAAACACAAGACACTTATCATTCTTGCAATTTCGGCTCAATAGCCACACACAAAGAGCATGATTTTGATTTGCTTAAAACATGATCTAATCAAATCATAATTTAAGCTCTATTACTCAAGAACTTACCCCTTTCCGCTGTCCGAAATCGACTTGGTAAGGTCGCACCCTTAATATAAATAATTGATAGAAAAAAATATATATATATAGTGGGTTCGCACACATAGTGCTTAATAATCAACCACGCACACTTAGTGCCATGTACTTTAAACTCGCACACTTAGTGCCATGCATTTCAAGCCCGCACACTTAGTGTCAATCTCACAACCGTGAACACTTATTGCCCGCACACTTAGTGCCAATCTCACAACCGTGAACACTTATTGCCCGCACACTTAGTGCTGAAAACCAACCACTCTATACGCTTCACTGCCCTTTTACATTCGACAATTTCGTCTCTACATACATATACACATATAGCAATACACATTAGTATATCATTTACATTACTTGAATACAAACACAACATGCTTATCGACCATTCAACTTCCAGTTCCATAGCCACATACAAAGATCACATTTATAGTCATAACACTCCTTCAAAATTGCATCACTTATACCCTTATAATTCAATCCAAATCGAAATTCAAATACGAGTACATGATACGTACCTGATCAACTTAATAATTTAGGCATATCTAAATGAAGTTATATCGCAAATTCTCATAGTCAGAAGCTTGCTACAGCTCGATCAGGATCAAGATTCATTACAATACAGGAAACACATTTTAATAGGCAAAAATCATCACACTATCATTTTATCACTTTATGGCATGTATAAATAGACTCACGCGTGCTACGTTAGTCCTAGAATCGACTAAACCGTAGCTTTGATACCAATAAAATTGTAACACCCCGTACCCGAGACCGTTGCCGGAGTCGGACACGAGGGGTTCACAGACTAAATTCGCTTACTATCGCAGTCCATTTTAAAATTTTCCAGGCAGTTGACTAACTGCGACACTGTCACCTTAAAAATCATATCTTGAGTTTCACAACTCGAAAATCAGTTTCGTAATTTTTCCCTAAAACTAGACTCATATGCCCATCTACATATTTTTTTTCTAGAATTTTTGGTCAGGCCAATTAGTACAGTTTATTAGTCAAAGTCTCCCATGTTATAGGGATCGACTACACTGACCTTTGCGCATTACGACTTGGATATCTCCCTGCACAGAGCTTCAATACTGATGCCGTCTGTTTCTATAGAAACTAGACTCAGAGAGGAATCTATACATATATGGCATGACTCCTAATTATCTCTGGTTAATTTATAATGAATTTCCAAAAATCGGAACAGGGAATCCAGAAACCGTTCTGGCCCTGTCTCACGAGAACCTCAATATCTCTTAACATACTGTCTATATGATCGTTTCGTTACTTTCCTATGAAAATAGATTCATCAAGGTTCGTTTACATAATTTATTCATTATTTAATTCCAATCCTACTATTTTTAGTGCTCTACATCACTGCTGCTGCCAGCATCTGCCTTTAAGGTAGACTTTACCTATTTCATAGTTTCCATGATTCAACTAGCCCTTTTAGCATAAGTAGCACAAATTATGATAGTGATTAACCATTCCATACCAAATGATTATAACATTATGCTCAAACATATATAAGCCATTTTTGCATGGCTATATACATTAACCAAAATATTCTTCCGCCACTAGTCTATTTTATACATGCCATAAGATAATCCAAAACATAGCAGTACCAAACAGTGGATAGTGATAGTGTGACTAGTTGCTGACGATCCCCGAGCCTGTAGCTTCGCAATGAGATCTATAAAACAGAGGAAACAGAGTAAACGGAGTAAGCATTACAATGCTTAGTAAGTTTTAAGCAGTGTCAACAGATAACAATCAAATTATAACATAGTTGTTCGCATTTTTATTTCACTCTTCCTTCGGGCATACCATCCCTTTACCGAATATGCACATCTCATCATATACAATAGGCAGATAAACTTTCACATAAAAGTGAGCTCATGTGACATAGATATATCGTATGATTTCACATCACCTCTCACACTGATCCGATGTCACATAATCGTAGGAATAGTCTCATAGATTGCTCTCATATGCATCACATAACTACCTTATGATTTAGTGCAAATCAAGCTCACATATAAACTTGGAGTACATACCTGTTTAACCTTTCGCATTGAATATATTTATAGGCAATTCTTATTACGAAGTCTTACCCGGACATAATCTCCACACGAAGTTATCGGGTCTTACCCTGACAAAATTCCCACACGTAGTCATCGGGTCTTTAGAGCTCGGATATAGTACGAGCACGAAGCTTACGGACATTAATCAGTGATAATATTCTCGCATAAAGCCTGCGGGGTTTTAACCCGGATATAGTACTGACACAAATGCCCTTCGGGACTTGTCACATTTATGCACTTTCACATCCATCACGTTGGCCACTCGGCCCTGTCACATATATACACCTTCACATTCATCACATCGGCCATTAGGCCTTATCACATATATACACTTTCACATTCATCACATCGGCCATTAGGCCTTATTACATATATACACTTTCACATTCATCACATCGGCCATTAGGCCTTATCACATATATACACTTTCACATTCATCACATCGGCTATTAGGCCTTATCACATATATACACTTTCACATTCATCACATCGGCTATTAGGCCTTATCACACATATACACTTTCACATTCATCACATCGGCTATTAGGCCTTATCACACATATACACTTTCACATTCATCACATCGGCCATTAGGCCTTATCACATATATATACACTTTCACATTCATCACATCGGCCATTAGGCCTTATCACATATATACACTTTCACATTCATCACATCGGCTATTAGGCCTTATCACATATATAAACTTTCACATTCATCACATCGGTCATTAGGCCTTACTTATATTTCATATTCAAATACTCATAAACTTACAATATCACGATTTAGAATTCAAGTATGGGTTTAATCAATAGCTTATGAGCAACAAAAACAAGTTTATCAAGGTTCACAGCATAATCTCAAATTCAGCACAAGCTGTTTTTCCTGAGCAATAGTCACTAAATTATTTATAACTGTAGCTACAAAACTCCAAATCACTTTCCGTTAATTTTTCCTGAATATAGACTCGTATATATTCCATCCATAAAATTTCCAGAATTTTAGGTTTGGCCAATCAATACCAGATTTTTCTTAAAGTTTCCCCTGTTTCACTGTTTGACTAATCTGACCACTCTTCACTACGAATCAAATTTCTCATTTTACTGAATTCAAAATTTGTTGTATTTGATTTCATTTGAAACTAGACTCATTAAGGAGTCTAAGAATATAAATTTTATCTTATAACCATTTTTGTACAATTTATAATGATTTTCTAAAAACAGAACAGAGGATTACAGTGTCATTCTGCGCTGTCTCACACAACTTTAAGTATCTCATTATCGGAAATTTCTTTGCTTACACGGTTTCTTTTATAAGAAACTAGACTCATTAAGATTTAATTTCATGTCTCATTCAGCCTCTAATTCAAATCCATAAATTTATGGTGATTTTCTAAAGTCACGTTACTGCTGCTGTCTTAAGCAGACTATTTCAAATTACCCTTGAATTCCCAAGCTCAAACACTTAAGAACTTACCATTTGAGCTTAGAACATATCATGGCCACATCATATCTTATTAAATCAACTCATCATGTCCTATTATAATTGAATTTACTCAACGTTTAATCACTTAAAACTTACCTCGGATGTGGTCGAACAATTTCGGCGGCTATTCGATCACTTTTTCCTTTCCCTTATCCAACTGTGGTCCTCTAAGCTCTTGAGCTAATTCAAACAAATTTAACTTATTAAAGTCTCATTATGCTAGCTTATGGCCGAATATGACAAGGAGTTTGATTGGTCATATGGCCACCTTCTAGCTCAACTACACAGTGGTCATATGCATTTTTAATCACATCAAGCAATTTAATACAATTCATTCGAACATCAAAAGAAAACCTCAAGGTACTTAGCCCATATATACTTTAGGCATTAGAGTTACATATATATATGGAATCATGAATCAAACTCAACATTTTAGCTAATATTCCCCCTTGGCCGAATTTTCTAAGCCAAGACAAAAGCATCAATATGCTTGCCTCTAACCGAATACATGCAACACCAATCTTCTTCCTATGGCCGAATATGCATGTCTATGTTTAGGCCGATTATATACTTAATACCACACATAAATGGCATACATTTTACTAACTAATGCATTACATATTATTTAACCATGTATATCACCAATCAATTTCATCACAATTTCACTTAAGCCTATTCTCAATACAATACATCGTGCTCAAATCATTATTCAAGTTCAAATTCGGCCAGCACACATATACATACTAGCAACTATGTATTAACATTGCATTTCATACTATAACCGAATGTATAGCTCATCGAAATATATTTATTCATGTTCCCTTAACACATATTGGTCAACTAGATCATGCATTATTCTTTGGCACATTTGGTCATTAAAGCAATCACCTATTTAACTTTCAAGCATTTTTATACTAACATTTCTCCCTAGGCCGAATTTATATACAACCTTTAGTACTCATTTAAAGTTTATATTTTAAGTAATTAATATACACAATATTAACCAAATATCCATTTACTAAGCATTTTAACAAATTTTCCTTCAACTATCCACACATTCGGCAATCACATAATCAAACACTAAACCTTAACTTCCAAGCCAAAACAACTAGCAAATTCAACACATCCAACATAAATTTCCATGCTAATGACATCAAAACAACTACTAAGAATTTCAATCTTCCAAAATAACAAAAATTTGAGCCATGAAATAGGTAGAATTCAAACTAACCATTCAATTTATGCATGAATTTCCAAGAGTAGCATTGTACATACCTTGATCTAGCAATCTCCTTAGCTGAAAATTTTAACAACAAAAGGAAATTTCTTCTCCACCCTTTCCTAGCTACGGCAATGGAGGAATAAACCAACTTTGGTTTCTCCTCCCACTAACACATTATTTTTATTACCCATACTCTTTTATTCATCTTTAATTCATCTAATACATTTTTTTATTACATATTTCTCACCACTAATAAATATAATAATATTAGCCCATGCATATAATGCCCATACTTATAAGCTTGGCCGGCCACTAGCATTAAAAGTGGCAAATTGGCATGCAAACCCACTTATTTGCATCATTCAATAATTAATCACTTAAAATAAGCCACACATATATTCAAAGCTTCTCACATAAGTCCTTTTTATTTAGAAACACATTCAAATTGACAAAAATCAAAGCATTCAAATTTCACACATGCATGATCACATATTTTAGACATAAAATATTATATTCAATTATTTCTACAACTCGGTTTAGCGGTCCCGAAACCAGTTCCCGACTAGGGTCAAATTAGGGGTGTCACACTCATAGTTCCTTTGGGTTCAACCATCCAAAAACAATGACAACCTAATGCCAAAAGAATATAAACCACCAATCCCATACCCGGAAAAGTTGAAGAAAGACCGCATGGATGCACAATTCGGTAAATTTCTTGAACTTTTTAAACAACTGCATATTAACTTACCTTCTGTTGAAGCTATATCGCAGATGCCTACATATGAAAAATTCTTAAAGGGGCTTCTAAAAAACAAAAGGAAATTTGAAGGCTTATCCATTGTGGAACTTAATGAGGAGTGCTCAACCATACTCCAAATTAAATTGCCAACCAAACTGAAAGATCCAGGAAGTTTTACTATTCCCTGCTTAATCGGTAGTTTGAATGTTGATAAAGCACTAGCTGATTTAGGCGCCAGCATTAATTTGATGCCATATAAAATGTTTAAACAACTTGGTCTTGGGGAACCTAAACCCACTAGGATGAGTATTCAATTAGCTGATAGATCTGTTAAATATCCTAGGGGAATTATAGAGGACGTACTTGTAAAAGTAGATAAATTTATATTCCCTATTGATTTCGTTGTGCTTGACATGGATGAAGATGTTGAGGTGCCTTTAATTTTAGGTCGGCCATTTTTAGCCACTGCTAGAGCTGTAATTGATATGGGTGATGGTAAATTGGTACTTAGAGTAGGTGACTAAAAGATTATTTTTAAAATTTATGATGTCATGAGATTTTCTAGAGAACAGGATGACTCATGTTATTTTATCGACTCTATTGATCATACTACTCAAGATTCTTTTCAGGAAATCGTACACAAGGACACGCTGGAACTGTGTCTTGCCTAATGAGAAGGGATGGATGATGATTCTGAAATAGTAACAGAACTAAACTTCAATGGAACCTTCCCAAAACTAGCAAAATATGAGGGAATTAAGGTAAAAGATGAACTTAAGCAAAAACCCTCTATTGACAAACCTCCCAAACTAGAACTTAAATAATTGTCGAATCACTTGGAATATGCATTCCTTGGAAATAATTCCACATTACCGGTAATTATTGCATCCAACATGCAACCCAAGGAGAAAGAGGAATTACTCCAAGCATTAAGAGAGCATAAAAGGGACATAACTTGGAAAATTTCTGACATTAAAGGGATAAGCCCTTCTTTTTGCACCCACAAAATTTTAATGGAAGATGAATATAAACCATGCTTGCAAGCCCAAAGACGATTGAACCCCAACATGAAGGAAGTCGTTAAAGCTGAGGTAATTAAACTCCTAGATGGTGGAATTATTTATCCTATTTCTGACAGTTCTTGGGTGAGTTCAGTGCATGTTGTTCCTAAGAAAAGAGGCATGACTGTTGTAGCCAATGAGAAGAATGAATTAATCCCAACAAGGATAGTCACAGGTTGGAGAGTGTGCATTGATTATAGAAGGCTAAATGATGCCATGAGAAAAGACCACTGTCCCTTTCCATTCATTGACCAAATGTTGGAAAGATTGTCAGGACACATGTACTACTACTTTTTAGATGGACTCTCTGGCTATTTCCAAATCCCAATAGCTTCTGAAGATCAAGAAAAGACGACATTTACATGTCCATACAGTACATTTGCTTATCATAGAATGCCTTTTGGATTATGTAATGCTCCTGCTACTTTTTATCGCTGCATGATGGTCATTTTTGACGAACTCGTAGAAGACGTCATGGAGGTATTTATGGATGATTTTTTGGTTTTCGGTAACTCTTTCCATCTTTGCCTAGAAAATATAAAACGAGTGTTAATAAGATGTGAGGAAACAAACCTTGTGCTTAACTGGGAAAAATGTCACCTATGGTTCAAGAAGGTATTGTGTTAGGACATAAAATTTCTAGCAAAAGGATTGAGGTTGATAAATCTAAAATTGAAACCATTGTAAAACTATCTCCCCCTAATTCGGTTAAGGCTATTAGAATTTTCTTAAGACATGCTGGGTTTTATAAAAGATTTATTAAAGACTTTTCTAATATAGCTAAGCCTTTGACTAAATTATTAGAAAAAGATGTGCCTTTTAATTTCGATCAGGAGTGTTTAGAAGCATTTAATACTTTAAAGGATAAATTAACTAAAGCTCTAATTATAATTGCACCTAATTAGAACTCACCTTTTGAACTAATGTACGATGCGAGTGATTTTGCAGTAGGTGCAATTTTGGGACAGAGAAGAGATAAACATTTTCAACATATCTATTATGCTAACAGGACTTTGACAGCCGCACAAGAAAACTACACCACCATGGAGAAAGAGATGCTAGTTGTGGTTTTTGCGTTCGATAAATTTAGGTCATATTTAATATTATCTAAAGTTGTCATTTATACTGACCATTCTGCTCTTCGCCACCTTTGACTAAAACTGATGCAAAACCTCGACTCATTCAATGGATCTTATTATTGCAGGAATTTGACTTGGAGATTAAGGATAAGAAAGAAGCTGAAAATCTTGCGGCTGACTATCTCCCCAGGCTTGAAAACTCAAGTACCAAAGAACTAGATGACATTGATATAAATGATTCATTATGACATTGAAATAAATGATTCATTCTCCGAAGAATAATTTTTTGTTATATCTGATTCTGAGGTACCTTGATTTGTAGATATTGCAAATTTTTTAGTTGCTAACATTATCCCAAAAGGGTTGACACATCAGCAAAAGAAGCGATTCTTCACTGATGTGAAAAATTACTTCTGGGAAGACCCTTTTCTTTTTTGTAAATGTGCAGATCAAATCATTAGGAGATGCGTCACAAGGATAGAAGCAAGGAAAATCTTGGAACATTGCCACTCAGGACCGGATGGAGGACATTACGGTGGAAATAAGACCATACATAAATCCTCGAATCAAGTTTTTATTGGCCCACTCTATTCAAAGACGCCAACAGGTATGTTACTTCTTGTGGTAAATGTCAAAGGACAGGTAATATATCCAAACGTGATGAAATGCCTCAGACATATATGCTCTCATGTGAAATATTTGACGTTTAGGGTATTGACTTTATGGGTCCATTCCCTAGTTCATTCAGGGATAAATAAATCTTAGTAGCTGTTGATTATATGTCCAAATGGGTTGAAGCCCAATATTTACCTACTACTAATGCTAGAGTAGTAGTATGATTCTTTAAGAAACTTTTCTCTCGATTTGGTACACCTAGAGCAATTATTAGTGATAGGGGTACTCATTTTTGTAACACCCGATTTGAAAAAACCCTCAGGAAATACGGATTTCATCACAGAACAGTTACCCCTTATCACCCTTAAACTAGTGGCCAAGTCAAAGTAGCGGACCGAGAGCTTAAACGTATCCTAGAAAAGACAGTAGAATTAAATAGGAAGGATTGGACGATGAAAGTAGATGATGCTTTATGGGCTTATAAAATTTCTTTTAAGACTCCCATAGGAACATCACCTTACAGACTTGTTTATGGGAAAAGTTGTCACCTACCGTTTGAGTTGAAACACAAAGCATTCTGGGCTTTAAAATTTCTAAACATTGACCCCAAACTTGCAGGTGAAAATAGGTTGATGCAGTTGAACGAATTAGATGAGTGGCGAGTCAATGCATATGAAAATTTGAGCTTATATAAGGAAGCGACGAAGCGCTGCCACGATGCTTGTTTGAAGCAACAAAGGCAATTTGAAGTTGGAGACCTTGTCCTGTTATATAACTCGAGGCTCAAATTGTTTCCTGGAAAGCTTAAATCACGATGTCAGGTCCTTTCCTAGTTCAAATTGTGTTTCCATATGGTACAGTAGAGGTAAGTCATCCATCACAAGGCACTTTTAAGGTAAATGAACATCATCTCAAAATGTATAATGGTGAGAATTTTAGAAAGGAAAAAGAGGAGCTACGGCTCTATGAAGTTACCTAAATGCACCCACAATGTGGAGTCGAGCTTAGACCATAAACAAGCACTTTTCGGGCGATAACCCAAGCATTAACAGTGTTAATTTCCTTAAAATTTTAGTTTTTAACATCTAACATACTAACCGAATCATGGAACGCAGACTTTCTAAAGACCACACGGCCAGGCACAGGGGCGTGCATTAGGCCGTGTGAAAATAGGGCAAAAATTTCTTCCCCAACACGAGATGCGATAAGTTGCCACAGTCGTGCGACATGGCCGTGGGCGAAACTGCCAAAATAACACGGGCGTGCGACACGCCCGTGTTTTGAGACCATGGGCAAACCTTTCAATTTAACACGGGCGTGTGTCTGCATACACGAGCGTGGGAGAAGTGAACGAAGATTGACACGGTCGTGCAACATGGCCGAGTACATCGATGCACTCAATTTCGAAAACCACAAAATGCACGGACTAAAACGAAGGCACACTGGAGTGCCCCACGACCGTGTGCCCCAATTTCTCTATAAACACATGTTATCTATCTTAGCTTTATCTTTATATTTTGAAATTACTTTTTATTTCTTGTTAATACTATTTTATCTTGAGTTTTTACAATTTTTATTTTCGTCTATTTCATTACGAATAATTATGCTTCATTATATTTCCTAAAGAGTTCCTGGTTTTATGACAGTCATAAAGAGCTCCAAAGCTCATCATCAAACAAGAACTAAAAACTCTAATGGCACGGGACTTATGGACTAATGAACCTCTACCACCACCTGAGTATCCTCCTCCACACTCATCGTTGCTTTGGCAAATTATTCTCTATAACTCTAATTCAAGGAGTTCATTCATCATCTAGGAAGTTTCACTTCTCTCTCTATCTTATGATTATATATCTATATTTTTCAATATATCTATATTTGTACATTGAGGGCAATGTACATCTTAAGTGTGGGGGTCTTTTATATCATCATTAGAAACCCCTGAATTTTGCCTTATTCTCACGTGAATTTCTCATATCACTATTAGAATGAATTTTAGTTAATTTATAATTTTTATTGATATGTCTTGAATTAAAACATAGGCAATTATGCATTGATTGTTTCAACTTTAAGACATTAGGGAATCAAGCATGATAAGTTGATTTTTGAAGAATTAAAAACTTTTAGGTTGTTTCCTTAAGTTTAGGTATTATCTTAAGTTGAAATTCACAGGTTTAAACATCAAAAAAGCCATAATTTTTGTGAGATTTTGAGCCTTTAGAGCATCTATTATTTCTTTCATGCTCACTTCTATTGTTGCTTTGAGTGCGTCAGTATTGGATTGTTATTCTAGAACTTGCTTGATTATGCATGTCAAGACCACACCATTTGATTTGATATGTCAAGATGATAAAGGCACTTAGGTTTAACCCACTCACACCACAAAAGCCTACCTTCATAATTAACCCTTAGTGAACCCCTTTGAGCCTAAAAAACTATTAATTGATTTACCCTCAATATTAACCCATAACCCCATTATTGTTGAAATCCTCTAATTTAATCCCTATTTTTGTCGAGATTTGATTTGAACTAATTGCTTAGTTATGTTTTGCTCTTATATGTATTTGACTTGTTCTTTAAAAAAAACAACAACAACAATACTTACATACATATTAGTAGTAATTCACCATTTTTGAGCTTGAATGTTAATTCCATATTTTGAGAAGAAGCTCACTTGTATTCAACTGATGACTAGTCATTTTTCTAGCTAGGTAATTTTTCAATTAAATCTCAATTCTAACCTTTTCTTTCAGCTTGTGACCACACCCCCTAACTAAAGCCACGTTACAACCCTTTAAATACCTTTTGATTGATGTTCATTTCAATATATAGTGGTGGATATTTGATTTTCATGCAAGCCTATGGTAATGACTTTTCATTATTGACTATTGAGTGCTTCATGTATTGTCCTTAAACACCTTGAGTGATTTGAGTGAATCTTTAGTGAGGATGTGAAACTCTATGATATTTTGAGTCGAAGGTAATTACTTAGATGAGGGGAGACCCCTATGCTTTCATGATAAAATACTCAACTTGGAATGTTTTGGAACTTTGATGTTCTTTCAGTCAAATTCTCAATGTATGATTACTTATGGATTATTTTGAGATATTATTAATAGGAATTATAAGTTAAGAAGAATTTATTTTGATTGTAAGTTGAAGGTTTTGCTTGAGGACAAGCAAATGCTTAAGTGTGGGGGTATTTGATAAACCATAATTTATACATATTTTTACCCCATGCCTAATGCATTTATGGATGGTTTCTCCTTAGATTTGGTGAATTTTATGCTCCTAATCCTTTAATTTCATGTTTTATACTTAGGAGAGCATAGGAGAGTAAAAAGAGCGAGAAACGGGCAGAAAACGGAGAAAATGGACCCACATGGGAAAACAACATAGCCTAGACTTCCTCATACAGGCATGTCACACGGCTGTGCCAATTTGGTAGGATCGAAGCACGACTTACATGGGTGGATCACACGCCCGTGCCCATTTAACAGCCTTGACCACGGCCTTCAGTAATTGCACACGGGCGTGTCCCTACCGAACCCAAGTTTAGTCCAATTCGTAAAAGGCCAATTTTGAGGGCTTTTAGGCATTCCAAAGCCTATTTAAACACTTGAGGAGACACTTAGGGAGGAAGATGCAGAGTAGGAAACAAGGAATTACTCAAGGAAAGACGATTAATCCATCTCAAGAACTGGATTCGTCATCAAGACTGGAGATCTCCCTTCAAGTTCCTTCAGGAGTTTTGGGTTTTCTTTTGTTTTGTTATTTTTATGCTTTTGAGATGTTTTCTTTCATAAGTATGAACTAAAACGATAAATACCTAAGGGCAATGAAACCTAAGATAGATCTTGTTATTGTTATCTGTAACACCCCGAACCCGAAACCGACACCGGAGTCGAACACGAGGTGTTAACTGGCTTTAACCCCTTACAAAATTTATTTTCCAGACACTGCCCAATCTGTGTACTAGCCGCTTTAAAAATCATATCTTGAGTTTCGTAACTCGAAAATCAGTTTCGTAATTTTTACCAGAAACTAGACTCATGTTCCCATCTATGTATTTTTTTCTAGAATTTTTGGTTGGGCCAATTAGTACAGTTTATTAGTCAAAGTCCCCCAAGTTGCAGGGGTCGACTACACTGACCTTTGCCCATTACGACTGGGATATCTCCCTGCACGGGGCTTCAATACTGTTGCCGTTTGTTTCTATGAAAACTAGACTCAGAGAGGAATCTGTACATATATGATACGACCCCTAATTATCTCTGGTTAATTTATAATGAATTTCCAAAGTCGGAGCAGGGAATCCAGAAATCGTTCTGGCCCTGTCCCACTAAAATCTGATTATCTCTTAATATACTGCCCATATGATCTTTTCGTTACTTCCTCATGAAAGCAGACTCATCGAGCTTCGATTACATAATTTATTCATCAATTAATTCCACTCCTACTATTTTTAGTGATTTTTCAATCTCATGACACTGCTGCTGCCAGCATCTGTTACGAAAGTAACTAGGTTCATTTCATGCCTACCCTTGATCCAACTCAATCGAACATTCGTGCCATTTTCGCATGGCTTAAAGTTTACATGCCATAATTCAAACACGACATACTAGCTTATACATGCCAAAATGATCTTCTAAGCACACTAAGAAGAGAATACCAAAACTTGCTATCCGGTGTGATGACTTCAACGACGGCCCGACCCCGCAAAAATAGATGAGTCCAAGCAACCTATAGTGGGTGACAAGGAAACATCGAGTGAGTTTATAACTCAGTAAGTCATAAGCAATGCACTACCATCTATCAACAACATTATCACAAGAGGAACAAAATGGAGCGAGACAATTTACTCCATCCATACCGAACCATACCATAGTTCCTCCAACTTATCAATTCAATTTCATATCAATTCATGCATTCACATTCTATATACTCATCAATAGGACATTGAAGCAATTTCATAAATCGATTTATTTTCGTTACAACCAAACGACTATACGGCCTTTCACCCATCCTACGATAAATTTTATGTACGTGACTTCAAGTATATTTGTCACATAGGTTCGAACTTACCGAGCTCAACACCAAGTATAAGCATAGCACCTATTAGCCACGTACTCGAGACACTTACCTGATCCGCTGTCCGCGATCGACTCAATAATGTCGCACACATAGTGTCCATAATGATTCACGAATATTTATTGAGCCCGTACACTCAGTGCTATATAATCAACTCGCACACTTAGTGCTACGTAATCAAATCGCACACTTAGTGCCACATAGTCCATCTCGCACACTTAGTGCCGCATGGTCAATTCGCACACTTAGTGCATCATATTCATTTCGCACACTTAGTGCAACATAGTCAAATCGCACACTTAGTGCTGTACAATTTAATCCCGCGCACTTAGCGCCAATCTCATGGTCATAAATGGTTATCCCGCACGTTTAGTGCCGAGATTAACAACTCATTACATCTTACCTCTTCTCTTTCATTCAACAATTTCATCATCACATACGTACATGCATATATATATATATGCATATTTATTCATCCCAATCAGCATCAATACATACACATTATGACCATTTAAAATACTACCCACTACATGCTTAATGACTTACCTCGTGTTGGGTAAGACGGTTCCAACTCGGCTACTCGATAACCTTTTCTTTGCCTTTGCTCGATTCACCTCCTTTAGCTCCTTGAGCTAAATCAATAATTTAACTAGTTTAACCATCTTGCTAACCATTCATACTTCAATTACACATGCATATGTATGTTTGTATATTCGGCAATGACAATGGTAATTTAGCAACCCTTAGTTTAACTCATAATTGTTCATAACACATTTAAAGCATCCACTCCATTCCATCATTTTAAAGCACATACATTACTCAATATTATCCAAATTCACATTCGGCATTTTCACAAACACACTCACCCATTTCTAATGTTAATTAAGAAATGTCGAATGTCACCAACTAAATGGCATACACACTCACCCACATGTATAAAAATCATCCACACCACCTATAGCTCATTCGGCCTTCACCCTTGCTAGTTTTTCCCATTCTTTTGTCGGTTATATATACATAGTCCTAAGGTAGTATCATGAATGGGCTTACATATATTTGTGTATATATATATGGCCGAATATGCAAAGCTTAACTCAACATCACCTATGTTCCTAAGTGATGGCCGAATATGTATTTCTATATCTATTCATCAACTATATTATTACCTTCAATTTATCTAGTCACACAATTTCATCTCATGAATACTTGACCCAAGTCTCTCAAAAATGAAACAACATCTAAAATGAACATCCCATTTTACCCCATATGGCCGATTACTACATTAGTTACCAAGCTAACAAATTCAACAATTTCAACCTCATTACAACTTCTACCTATCCAATATAACATGAACACAATCCTCCACCCCTAAATTAGATTCGGCAATCACTTAACCCATTTTAACCTCAACCTTCAAGTTAAAAGCAATTAACCACTCACCATATCCTACATTACTATCCCTTTTAATGACATTACACATCTACTAAGAGTTTCAAGCTTCTTGGCCGAACTTCAACCTCAAAATCCTAAGTCCAATCTATAGGATGAGTAGAATTTAAACTAACCATCTCAAACATGCATAGATTTTCAAGAATCCTTCAATACATACCTCATTCTAGTTGCATGCATGGCCAAACCTCTTAGAAACCTTTCCCCTTGGCACCGAATTTTCAAGAGCTTCTTAATCAACTTGAAGATGACCAAATGCCTTAGCTTCACTTTCTTTTTTTTTTCTTTCCTTCTCAAGTCACGGCAATGGGGGGGGGAAGAACATGGATGAGACAACTTTGTTCTCATCACCCCTCCCTTTTCATTTCTTTATTACTAACCCTTTATTATATTTTTTTCTCCCATAACACACTAACACAACATGTTTCCAACATGTTTCACCCCATAACATTTTGTCCACTCTCATGCTCATGGCCGGCCACTACTAAATGGGGGGGAAATTGACATGCAAGTCCCCCCTTTTTCTTACATGCACTAATAGATCCTTATGCTTTGACCTATCATATTTCAAAATTTTCTCACATAAGTCCTATTTACAAAAATTCACCTACAATTAATCAAAATTCAAATATGAAATTTTCACACATGCATATATACATATAATAAGCATCAAATATGACAGCTAATTATTTTTATGACTCGGTTTAGCGGTCCCGAAACCACTTCCCGACTAGGGTAAATTTTGGGTTGTTACAACTCTCCCCCACTTAAGAAATTTTCGTCCTCGAAAATCTTACTGGTAAATAGGTTTGGGTATCGTTCTTTCATCGAGCTCTCAGTTTCCCAAGTAGCTTCCTCAATCCCATGTTTGAGCCATAACACCTTCACTAACGGAACCCTTTTGTTTCGCAACTCCTTTACCTCATGAGCTAGGATACGTATCGGTTCTTCTTCATAACTCATATCGGCTTGAATTTCAACCTCTGATGGGCTAATTATATGCGACGGATCAGATCGATAGCGTCGAAGCATCGAAACATGAAAGACATCGTGAATCTTTTCAAGCTCAGGGGGCAAAATCAATCTATACGCAACTGGCCCCACTCGTTCGGAGATTTCGTACGGCCCAATGAATCTCGGGCTCAACTTGCCCTTACGGCCAAACCTAAGTTCCTTTTTCCAAGGCGAAACTTTAAGGAACACTTTATCTCCCACCTGATATTCAATGTCCTTCCGTTTCAGATCCGCATACGATTTCTGACAATCTGTGGCTGCCTTCAGACTTTCACGGATTACCTTTACCTTCTGTTCGGCATCTCTAATCAAATCAACTCCGAAAATTTTACTTTCACCGAGCTCGGTCCAAAACAATGGTGTACGACATTTACGACCGTACAAAGCCTCGTAAGGTGCCATCTTAATACTTGATTGAAAACTATTGTTGTAAACGAATTCAATCAAGGGTACATACCGTTCCCATGAACTACTGAACTCGAGGATGCAACATCTCAACATATCCTCAAGTATCTGAATTATCCGCTCGGTTTGACCATCGGTTTGGGGGTGAAAAGCGGTGCTAAAATGCAGCTTGGTACCCAAAGCTTCTTGCAATTTCTCCTAAAATCGCGAGGTGAATCTCGGATCTCTATCCGACACGATAGAAATAGGTACTCCATGTAATCTCACAATCTGTGAAACATAAAATTCGGCTAGTTTATCCAATGAAAAATCCGTACGCACGGGGATAAAGTGAGCCGACTTAGTCAGCCTATCAACAACAACCCAAATCGCATCCTTCTTACTTGCTGACAATGGCAGTCCGGACACAAAGTCCATTGTGACTCGATCCCATTTCCACTCGGGTATCATGATCGGCTAAAGTAACCCTGAAGGCACTTGATGTTCCGCTTTCACTTGTTGACATATTAAACATCTCGAAACAAAGTCGGAGATGTCTCGTTTCATACCATGCCACCAAAACCGACGTTTCAAGTCGTTGTACATTTTCGTGCTCCCCGGGTGAATTGACATTCGGCTACAATAGGCTTCGTTCAAAATCATCGGAATGAGTTCCGAATTCCTTGGAACGCACAAACGACTTCTAAACCTCAAACAACCATCATCATCAATCTGAAACTCCGATCCCTTGTTCGGAACACACTCAGCTCGCTTTGCACCCAATTCATCATCAACTTTCTGAGCTTCACGAATTTGATGAGTCAATAATGGTTTGGCTTTTAATTCAACTGCTAACACATTGTCAGGTAGAACAGACAAGTGTACATTCTTCGCTCGCAAAGCAAACAGTGATTTCCGGCTTAAGGCGTCCGCAACCACATTAGCCTTTCCCGGGTGGTAATCAATGACAAGCTCGTAATCCTTCAACAACTCAAGCCAACGTCTTTGTCGCAGATTCAAGTCTCGTTGAGTCATCAAATATTTGAGACTTTTGTGATCCGAAAACACATGGCACTTCTCGCCAAACAAATAATGTCGCCATATTTTTAGTGCAAACACAATGGCGGCTAGTTCGAGATCATGGGTCGGATAATTTCTCTCGTGTGGCTTCAATTGTCTTGACTCATAGGCCACAACTCGACCTTCTTGCATCAATACGCAACCCAACCCAAGTAGGGATGCGTCACTATAAACGACAAACTCTTTACCCGATTCGGGTTGCACCAAAATTGGAGCTTCAGTCAGATGAGTTTTCAGTTGATCGAAGCTTTTCTGACATTTCTCCGTCCATTCGAACTTAACATCCTTCTGAAGTAGCTTCGTCATTGGTGTGGCTATCATCGAGAAACCTTTGACAAATCGTCGGTAATAACCGGCGAGCCCTAGAAAGCTCCGGACTTCGGTAACATTTCTCGGAGGCTTCCAGTTAAGTATGGCTGAAATTTTGCTCGGGTCAACTCGAATACCCGATGCGGACACCACATGACCCAAGAAGCTAACCTCTCTTAACCAGAACTCACACTTACTGAACTTAGCATATAACTGCTTATCCCGCAAAATTTGCAACACTTGCCTCAGATGCTCAGCATGTTCGGTCTCATCTCTTGAATAGACCAAGATGTCATCAATAAACACAACTACGAACCGATCCAAATACGGCCTGAAGATCCGATTCATCAAATCCATAAACACCGCAGGGGCATTAGTGAGCCCAAACGGCATCACTAAGAACTCGTAGTGACCATATCTCGTCCTGAAGGCAGTTTTGGGTATGTCCGATTCTCGAATTCGCAACTGATAATAGCCCGATCTCAGATCTATTTTTGAGAACATTGAGGCTCCCTTCAGTTGGTCGAACAAATCATCAATACGCGGTAACGGATACTTATTCTTTATCGTCACTTTATTCAGTTGACGATAGTCAATGCACAACCTCATGGTTCCGTCCTTCTTTTCACGAACAATACTGGTGCACCCCAAGGTGAGAAACTCGGTCGAGCGAAACCTCTATCCTTCAATTCTTGCAACTGAGCTTTCAACTCTTTTAACTCGGTTAGTGCCATTACGATACGGAGCGATCGAAATTGGCGTAGTTCCAGGTACAAGCTCAATACCAAACTCTACCTCCCGAACAGGTGGCAAACCCGGTAACTCTTCAGGAAAAACATCCGGGTATTCACAAACCACCGGCACCGATTCGGGTTTCTTTTCTAACTCCTTGTCATCAAGTACATGCGCGAGGTACGTTTCGCACCCTTTCCTTACATATTTCTAGGCCAACATTGCTGATATTACAGCTGGCAACCCCCTTAAGTCCGCAAACTCAACTCGGATTATTTCGTTATTTGCGCACCTCTAATCGATAGTCCTGCTTTTGCAATTCACAACCGCATCATGCGCGGTTAACCAATCCAAACCAAAAATAACATCAAACTCGTCGAACGGCAAAAGCATCAAATCGGCCAGAAAACAGGATTCTCGGATTATTAGAGGGCATCTCTTACACACTTTATCAACAAGTACGCATTGACCCAAAGGGTTTGATACTCGAATTACGAGCTCAGTAGACTCAACAGGTAGAGTCTTACTGGTTGCTAAGGTTTCGCATACATATGAATGAGTAGAACCAGGGTCAATCAATGCAATCACATTAGTATCAAAGAGAGTGAAGGTACCAGTGATGACGTCGGGGAGGATGCCTCCTCTCGTGCGCGAATGGCATATGCTCTAGCAGGAGTACGGTTCTCGGCTCGATCGGCCGTATCAGAGGCCCCCCTCTGACTACCACCCCTGCCTCCTAAAATTCTCGGTGGTCTACCTCTAGATGTCACTCCACTAGGTCTTGCACCTTGAATCTTATTCTTCTCATCCAGCTCCGTGCAATCTCTAATGAAGTGGTCCTTCGAACCGCATCCGTAACAGACCCTGCTAGTAAACTTGCCCCAACATTCACCTAGGTGTCGTCTTCCACATTGGGGACATTCAGGTTTCTCGTGACGATTATTGCCCACACTAGCTACCGAAGTAGCTCGGGAGCCCATCGATGGTCTTGCCCTGATGGAAATTCCCGCAGTCGCCCTCGACTTCTTAATGTCCTCCCTGAACTTCTTTACAGCTGAGAATGGAGCTTTACCCGTCGATCTCTTACGATAATCTCTAGCTTCAAATTCAGCCTTCCTCTTCTCCTTTCCAAGTTCTTCCGTCTTGCAGGCTCGTTCGACTAGTGTTACGAATTCCTTTATTTCCAAAATACCCATTAGTAGCTTTAAATCTTCATTCAATCCTTCCTCGAATCTTTTGCACATAGCAACCTCGTCAGCTACACACTCCCGGGCATACCTACTGAGTCTTACGAATTCATGTTCGTATTCAGATACAGTCATACGGCCTTGCTTGAGTTCCAAGAACTCCTTACGCTTCTGATCAATGAACCGTTGGCTAATAAATTTCTTCCGGAATTCCATTTCAAAGAAGTCCCAAGTTACTCGCTCGTTCGGGACTATGGAAATCAAGGTCCTCCACCAATAGTAGGCTGAGTCTCGCAACAAAGATACAGCACATTTTAGACATTCGTCGGGTGTGCATGACAATTCATCGAACACCCGAATGGTGTTATCTAGCCAGAACTCGGCCCTTTCGGCATCATCAGTTACTATGGCCTTGAACTCCTCGGCCCCACGCTTCCTAATCAAGTCTACAGGTGGCTTACTCAGCCTCACAGGATCAGCGACTGATGGCATTACAGGCTCTTGGGGTGGATTATTCAAATTCGGGAATTGTTGGACAGCCGGGTTGGTTCGGGCATATTGCGCGACCCACTCATTCATCATGGTAAAGAAGGCTTGTTTAGCCCCCTCACCTTGATTATTCGCAGATGACTGAGGTTCAACAGGCGGCGTCCCTTGTGCAGGAGCAGCCGCTACACTCTCAACGTCATCCGCTAGGGTTCTTTCTTCACCGGGGTCCATTTACTAATCAAAACAAAACATTTCAACCGTCGGAAGTCATCACACATTTAAACATTAACATTCGGCATGTATAGCTAGACTCATACGCGCTATGGTAGTCCTAGAACCGACTAAACCATAGCTCTGATACCAATAAAATGTAACACCCCGAACCCGAAACCGACACCGGAGTCGAACACGAGGTGTTAACTGGCTTTAACCCCTTACAAAATTTATTTTCCAGACACTGCCCAATCTGTGTACTAGCCGCTTTAAAAATCATATCTTGAGTTTCGTAACTCGAAAATCAGTTTCGTAATTTTTCCCAGAAACTAGACTCATGTTCCCATCTATGTATTTTTTTCTAGAATTTTTGGTTGGGCCAATTAGTACAGTTTATTAGTCAAAGTCCCCCAAGTTGCAGGGGTCGACTACACTGACCTTTTCCCATTACGACTGGGATATCTCCCTGCACGGGGCTTCAATACTGTTGCCGTTTGTTTCTATCAAAACTAGACTCAGAGAGGAATCTGTACATATATGGTACGACCCCTAATTATCTCTGGTTAATTTATAATGAATTTCCAAAGTCGGAGCAGGGAATCCAGAAACCGTTCTGGCCCTGTCCCACTAAAATCTGAATATCTCTTAATATACTGCCCATATGATCTTTTCGTTACTTCCTCATGAAAGCAGACTCATCGAGCTTCGATTACATAATTTATTCATCAATTAATTCCACTCCTACTATTTTTAGTGATTTTTCAATCTCATGACACTGCTGCTGCCAGCATCTGTTACGAAAGTAACTAGGTTCATTTCATGCCTACCCTTGATCCAACTCAATCGAACATTCGTGCCATTTTCGCATGGCTTAAAGTTTACATGCCATAATTCAAACACGACATACTAGCTTATACATGCCAAAATGATCTTCTAAGCACACTAAGAAGAGAATACCAAAACTTGCTATCCGGTGTGATGACTTCAACGACGGCCCGACCCCGCAAAAATAGATGAGTCCAAGCAACCTATAGTGGGTGACAAGGAAACATCGAGTGAGTTTATAACTCAGTAAGTCATAAGCAATGCACTACCATCTATCAACAACATTATCACAAGAGGAACAAAATGGAGCGAGACAATTTACTCCATCCATACCGAACCATACCATAGTTCCTCCAACTTATCAATTCAATTTCATATCAATTCATGCATTCACATTCTATATACTCATCAATAGGACATTGAAGCAATTTCATAAATCGATTTATTTTCGTTACAACCAAACGACTATACGGCCTTTCACCCATCCTACGATAAATTTTATGTACGTGACTTCAAGTATATTTGTCACATAGGTTCGAACTTACCGAGCTCAACACCAAGTATAAGCATAGCACCTATTAGCCACGTACTCGAGACACTTACCCGATCCGCTGTCCGCGATCGACTCAATAATGTCGCACACATACTGTCCATAATGATTCACGAATATTTATTGAGCCCGTACACTCAGTGCTATATAATCAACTCGCACACTTAGTGCTACGTAATCAAATCGCACACTTAGTGCCACATAGTCCATCTCGCACACTTAGTGCCGCATGGTCAATTCGCACACTTAGTGCATCATATTCATTTCGCACACTTAGTGCAACATAGTCAAATCGCACACTTAGTGCTGTACAATTTAATCCCGCGCACTTAGCGCCAATCTCATGGTCATAAATGGTTATCCCGCACGTTTAGTGCCGAGATTAACAACTCATTACATCTTACCTCTTCTCTTTCATTCAACAATTTCATCATCACATACGTACATGCATATATATATGCATATTATTCATCCAATCAGCATCAATACATACACATTATGACCATTTAAAATACTACCCACTACATGCTTAATGACTTACCTCGTGTTGGGTAAGACGGTTCCAACTCGGCTACTCGATAACCTTTTCTTTGCCTTTGCTCGATTCACCTCCTTTAGCTCCTTGAGCTAAATCAATAATTAACTAGTTTAACCATCTTGCTAACCATTCATACTTCAATTACACATGCATATGTATGTTTGTATATTCGGCAATGACAATGGTAATTTAGCAACCCTTAGTTTAACTCATAATTGTTCATAACACATTTAAAGCATCCACTCCATTCCATCATTTTAAAGCACATACATTACTCAATATTATCCAAATTCACATTCGGCATTTTCACAAACACACATGCCGATTTCATTCACTCATTTCTAATGTTAATTAAGAAATGTCGAATGTCACCAACTAAATGGCATACACACTCACCCACATGTATAAAAATCATCCACACCACCTATAGCTCATTCGGCCTTCACCCTTGCTAGTTTTTCCCATTCTTTTGTCGGTTATATATACATAGTCCTAAGGTAGTATCATGAATGGGCTTACATATATTTGTGTATATATATATGGCCGAATATGCAAAGCTTAACTCAACATCACCTATGTTCCTAAGTGATGGCCGAATATGTATTTCTATATCTATTCATCAACTATATTATTACCTTCAATTTATCTAGTCACACAATTTCATCTCATGAATACTTGACCCAAGTCTCTCAAAAATGAAACAACATCTAAAATGAACATCCCATTTTACCCCATTTGGCCGATTACTACATTAGTTACCAAGCTAACAAATTCAACAATTTCAACCTCATTACAACTTCTACCTATCCAATATAACATGAACACAATCCTCCACCCCTAAATTAGATTCGGCAATCACTTAACCCATTTTAACCTCAACCTTCAAGTTAAAGCAATTAACCACTCACCATATCCTACATTACTATCCCTTTTAATGACATTACACATCTACTAAGAGTTTCAACTTCTTGCCGAACTTCAACCTCAAAATCCTAAGTCCAATCTATAGGATGAGTAGAATTTAAACTAACCATCTCAAACATGCATAGATTTTCAAGAATCCTTCAATACATACCTCATTCTAGTTGCATGCATGGCCAAACCTCTTAGAAACCTTTCCCTTGGCACCGAATTTTCAAGAGCTTCTTAATCAACTTGAAGATGACCAAATGCCTTAGCTTCACTTTCTTTTTTTTTCTTTCCTTCTCAAGTCACGGCAATGGGGGGGGAAGAACATGGATGAGACAACTTTGTTCTCATCACCCCTCCCTTTTCATTTCTTTATTACTAACCCTTTATTATATTTTTTTCTCCCATAACACACTAACACAACATGTTTCCAACATGTTTCACCCCATAACATTTTGTCCACTCTCATGCTCATGGCGGCCACTACTAAATGGGGGGGAAATTGACATGCAAGTCCCCCTTTTCTTACATGCACTAATAGATCTTATGCTTTGACCTATATTTCAATTTTCACATAATCCTATTACAAAATTCACTACATTAATCAAATCAAATAGAAATTTTCACACATGCATATTACATAAATAGCATCAAATGCA